>NC_091343.1:7840758-7898258 GCF_038502225.1 Cherax quadricarinatus | reverse complement strand
CACCTCCCCTCTCATCTGCGACTGCTTGACAGAGTAGAGAACAGAGCAAGGCGTCTAATCTCTCGCCTGGACCCATCCTAGATAGATCTGTCATTTCAGCATAGCCTTCAACATAGGAGGGATGTGGGTGGCCTTACTGTTGTGTACAAGGCCAATATTGTCAAAATACCACACTTGGATCCACTTCGAGGACAGCGTGAAACAAGCTTTTATGCCACAAGACGGGCAGAAAGCAGCAACTTCACTCTGGCTGTACCTTCTCCAGAACATCACTCCATCTGAGATCATACATACCCAGGATGACTCGAGTATGGAACACATTCGTACAGCATAATGATGTCAACGAGATAACGTCAGTTGATCAAATGAAAATGCTGGCCCACAGATGGCTCCAACTTCATCCTGTTCCCTACTTGTATGTCTCATAACAAAAATGCTTTCAAATGAGCTGATGTAGGTAACAGCTCTTAGCTTGCCAATAAAGTTAGGGAATCCTTAACCTGTAAATAGCTGTCAATAAAGCTAGGGATCCTTAACCTTGTCAAACCCTGTAAAAAAAAAAAAAAAAAAAAAAAAAAAAAAAAAAAAAAAAAAAAAGAGGGATAAAAAAAAAAAAAAAAAAAAAAAAAAAAAAAAAAAAAAAAAAAGAGGGGAGAGAGAGAGAGAGAGAGAGAGAGAGAGAGGGAGGGAGAGAGAGAGGAGAGAGAGAGAGAGAGAGAGAGAGAGAGAGAGAGAGAGAGAGAGAGAGAGAGAGAGAGAGAGAGAGAGAGAGAGAGAGAGAGAGAGAGAGAGAGAGAGAGATAGAGAGAGAGAGAGAGAGAGAGAGAGAGAGTGAGTGAGTGAGTAGGAGTGAGTGGAGGAGTGAGGTGAGTGAGTAGGGGAGGGGAAAAAAGGCTATGAGAGAGAGAAACGCGAGGGAGGAAAAGGTAGGGAGTGAGGGTCTGTGGGGGTCTGTGGGGAGGCCGTCAAATTCCCAAGGATCAGCTGTGTGTACTCACCTAGTTGTGGTTTCAGGGGTCGAGACCCAGCCCCTGGCCCCCAGTGTGTATGTGTGTGTGCGCGTTCGTTGTGTGAGCACGTCAGTTGTTTATATGTCCCAGAAATACAATTCACTTCTGTGTACCCGTAATACTAATGAGATACCATTAACACTGAGAGTAGTTCTAATAATTATAATACTAGCGTGTGTTAACAAGTCATTCTTTCACCCAGTTATGTACTACCTATTATTACATGTGTACCCAATACTTGCTTCTCAGATTGTACTGTCTTTGTGTCCTAAAACATTATCTCTCGAAACTGTTGTCAGGGCTGTAGTCCCATTAGTCCTTGCTCCTACAAGGTTTATCTTCCTACTACTGCTAGGTGTTGTGTGTATGATAATCGCTCTGGAGCAGGGTTTAGATAGCGAGCTACCAGTGACCGCAGGGCCGGCTATACCACTCAGACTTCCCGCCAACCACAACACAGGTGATTTGTACGTTACTCAGAGGGGACGTCCATCCAGATGCCTGATGTACGATGCTCGCTGTACGATGCTCGCTGTACGATGACTCGTACACCTTGCCCTTCCGCCGCTGACTTCTTCGGCTATTCTTTCTCGTTGCCCTTTGAGTCCTCATTTACCACACTTATCACTTATATACTGCTACTTTTATAATTTACACTTCACTTTTGGTAAGTACACTACTTATTTGTGATGACACCCAACCTGTTATGGCGGCGCTACTCCTCAGGCCTACTGCTGCCACCACCTCTGCTTATATATATTTATGTATATATATATATATATATATATATATATATATATATATATATATATATCCCCTTTCTGGCTAGCTTGTTCACGCTGTGTGCTACATCACATTTTGTCGTTACCACCCTCTCTTCTTCTTTATTTGGTCTTTTCTCTTTAGTCACTCGTGTGTGTGTGTGTTGTGTGTGTGTACTCACCTAGTTGAGGTTGCAGGGGTCGAGTCCAAGCTCCTGGCCCCGCCTCTTCACTGGTCGCTACTAGGTCACTCTCCCTGAACCTTGAGCTTTATCATACCTCTGCTTAAAGCTATGTATGGATCCTGCCTCCACTACATTGCTTCCCAAACCATTCCACTTCCTGACTACTCTGTGGCTGAAGAAATACTTCCTAACATCCCTATGATTTATCTGTGTCTTCAACTTCCAACTGTGTCCCCTTGTTGCTGTGTCCCATCTCTGGAACATCCTGTCTTTGTCTACCTTGCCAATTCCTCTCAGTATTTTGTATGTCGTTATTATGTCTCCCCATCTCTCCTATCCTCCAGTGTCGTCAGGTTGATTTCCCTTAACCTCTCCTCATACGACATACCTCTTAGCTCTGGGACTAGTCTTGTTGCAAACCTTTGCACTTTCTCTAGTTTCTTTATATGCTTGGCTAGGTGTGGGTTCCAAACTCGTGCCACATACTCCAACATGGGCCTAACACACACGGTGTACAGGGTCCTGAATGATTCCTTATTAAGATATCGAAATGCTGTTCTGAGGTTTGCTAGGCACCCATATGCTGCAGCAGTTATTTGGTTGATGTGTGCTTCAGGAGATGTGCCTGGTGTTATACTCACCCCAAGATCTTTTTCCTTGAGTGAGGTTTGTAGTCTCTGGCCCCCTAGACTGTACTCCATCTGCAATCTTCTTTACCCTTCCCCAATCTTCATGACTTTGCACTTAGTGGGGTTGAACTCCAGGAGCCAATTGCTGGACCAGGTCTGCAGCCTGTCCAGATCCCTTTGTAGTTTTGCCTGGTCTTTGATTGAATGAATTCTTCTCATCAACTTCGCGTCTGCAAACAGGGACACTTTGGAGTCTATTCCTTCCGCCATGTCGCTCACAAATACCAGAAATAGCACTGGTCCTAGGACTGACCCCTGTGGGACCCCGCTGGTTACAGGTGCCCACTCTGACACCTTGCCATGTACCATGACTCGCTGCTGTCTTCCTGACAAGTATTCCCTGATCCATTGTAGTGCCTTCCCTGTTATCCCTGCTTGGTCCTCCAGTTTTTGCACTAATCTCTTGTGTGGAACTGTGTCAAATGCCTTCTTGCAGTTCAAGAAAATGCAATCCACCCATCCCTCTCTCTCTTGTCTTACTGCTGTCGCCCTGTCATAGAACTCCAGTAAGTTTGTGACACAGGATTTCCCATCCCTGAAACCATGTTGGCTGCTGTTGATGAGATCATTCCTTTCTAGGTGTTCCACCACTCTTCTCCTGTTGATCTTCTCCATGACTTTGCATACTATACATGTCAGTGACACTGGTGTGTAGTTTAGTGCTGCATGTCTGTCTCCTTTTTTAAAGATTGGGACTACATATGCTGTCTTCCATGCCTCAGGCAATCTCCTTGTTTCGATTGATGTATTGAATATTGTAGTTAAGGGTACACATAGCACTTCTGCTCCCTCTCTCAGGACCCATGGAGAGATGTTATCTGGCCCCATTGCCTTTGAGGTATCTAGCTCACTCAGAAGCCTCTTCACTTCTTCCTCGGTTGTGTGTACTGTGTTCAGCACTTGGTGTGCCCCACCTCTCCGTCTTCCTGGAGCCCCTTCTGTCTCCTCTGTGAACACTTCTTTGAATTTCTTGTTGAGTTCCTCAGATACTTCACAGTCATTTCTTGTCTCTCCTCCTTCCTTCCTTGTACTGATTACCTGGTCCTTGATTTGTTTTCCTCCTGATGTAGCTGTATAACAGCTTCGGGTCAGATTTGGCTTTCGCTGCCACGTCGTTTTCATATTGTCATTGGGCCTCCCTTCTTATCTGTGCATATTCATTTCTGGCTGTACGACTGCTCTCCTTATTCTCCTGGGCCCTTTGCCTTTTATATTTCTTCCATTCCCTAGCACACTTGGTTTTTGCCTCCCTGCACCTTTGGGTTAACCATGGGCTCATTCTGGCTTTTTCATTATTCCTGTTACCCTTGGGTACAAACCTCTCCTCAGCCTCCTTGCACATTGTTGCTACATATTCCATCATCTCATTAACTGGCTTCCCTGCCAGTTCTCTGTCCCATTGAACCCCATTCAGGAAGTTCCTCATTCCCGTGTAGTTCCCTTTCTTGTAGTTTGGCTTCATTTGTCCTGGCCTTCTTACTTCCCCCTCCACTTGTAGCTCTACTGTGTATTCGAAGCTTAAAACCACATGATCTCTGGCCCCAAGGGGTCTTTCATATGTGATGTCCTCAATATCTGCACTACTCAAGGTGAATACTAGGTCCAGTCTGGCTGGTTCATCCTTTCCTCTCTCTCTTGTAGTGTCCCTTATGTGTTGGTACATGAAGTTTTCCAGTACTACCTCCATCATCTTAGCCCTCCATGTATCTTGACCCCCATGTGGCTCCAAGTTCTCCCAATCGATCTCCTTGTGGTTAAAGTCACCCATGATCAAGAGCTTTGCCTTGCATGCATAAGCTCTTCTGGCCACTGCAGCCAGTGTGTCAACCATCACTCTATTGCTCTCGTGCTACTCTTGCCCTGGCCTCCTGCTGTTCTGTGGTGGGTTATACATCACTGCAATTACCACCTTGGGACCTCCAGAGTGAAGCGTTCCTGCTATGTAATCATTTGTTTCTCTGCTGTCTCCTCTCTCCAGCTCATCAAAATTCCATCAATTTTTGATCAGCAGTGCCACTCCTCCACCCCCCTTTTCCCTCTGTCTTTCATCAGGATCTGGTATCCTGTTTGAAAGATGGCATCTGTTATCATACACGTAAGCTTGGTTTCTGTGAGAGCTATGATGTCCGGCGATGCCTCTTTGACTCTTTCGTGCCACTCCTCCCACTTATTTGTTATTCCATCAGTGTTTGTGTACCATACCTTCAGTTTCCTTTCCAACACTGTAGTTTAGGGGGCCTGTGAGGGTGGGAGACCTGGTAGCATACTGTGGGATTCTATAGCTGGGTGTTGAGTGGAAGCTGTGAGTATGGATTGTAGTTTGTGTTGGAATGGTGTGATAGGTTGTGGGGCTCTGAGGATAGTTCTGTGTGTGCTTGCCCTTGCTGCTCTGTCCTGCTCTGATTGACCTCTGCTGGTGCCATCCTTGTCTCCTTTCCTAGCTCCTTTCACTTTTTTGTCCTCTCTCTCAGCTGCTGTCATTCTGTTTGTGTTCTGACTCTGTCTAGGAACACCCTCTTATACTCTTCTGAGTATTTTCAACTGTGGTTTCTCTTGAAGAATCCTGTTCCGCACTGTTTCTGTCCTGAGAATCAGCTTGATCAGTCATTTTCTCCCCTTCAAGTACCCCCCTATTCTCTGAAAATTTACAATCTCGTCCATGTTTTCTTCACCTATTTCCATGATGATGTTCACAATCTCCTTTCTTTCTACCTCTCGTCTTTCAGTGTGTGTCCTTTCCTCTCTTTCCTGAAGCCCATGGATAAACACTGATTTTGCCCTTTGATCCTCCCATTGCCTCTCCCTCTGTGACTCTGGTTCCTGTCTGTACATGGTCATTTTCTCCCTTGCTTTTTTCCAGTGGCTCTTGGTAGCATGGTTGTGCCTCTGCATTTGACCTATCACCCTCTCTATCTGCACCCAGCTGCTCTCCCCTTTCACTCCTTGGCAGTCTGATATGAACTTAGCATAATTCATATCTCCTTCCTGTTCGGCCTCTCAGCTTCATATGCTGTGTCTTCTCTGGTCATTGCCCCTGTAACTTGCTTCAGTCTGTTTACTTCATCTTCTAGGACCCTTATCCTGGCTACTGCAGTTTCGACTTGTGCCTCCCAATTCTTCTTCTCCTTCTCCAACTTCTTTCCTAATTTCACAGAAAGCTCTGTCTCCATTTTTTCAGAAAGCTCTCCTAATTTTCTCTCCTGCTCTTGTTCCATCCTTTTCCACTGCCCCTCCATTCATTCCTCCCTACTAGAACCATTCTTATCTGATCCCTGGTTGCTTCGAGTCTCCACCATTTTTTTTTTCTTTTTTTTCCCCTTTTCTTCCCTTTCTTTTTTCTTTTTCATAAGTGAAAAGAGTGAGAGAGAGAGAGAAAGAGAGAGTAGGGAAAGATAGAAGAAGAGAGGGGGAGAGTGAGAAGGGAAAAGGGGGGAGAGTGAGAAGGGAAAAGGGGGGAGAGAGCAAGAGAGAGAGAGGTAAAGAGAAGGGAAAGGTAGGAGAGAGGGGGAGAGTGAGAAGGGAAAAGGGGGGAGAGAGAGCAAGAGAGAGGGGAGAGAGGGGGCAAAGAGAGGGGAGAGAGAGGGGGAAGGAGGGGGAGATGGAAGAGAGAGATGGGAGAGAGAGGATAGGGGGAGAGAGAGGGGAGAGAGAAAAGAGAAGGGAAATGGGGGAGAGGGGAGAGATAATGAGAGGGGGAGAGATGTTAGAGGGGGAGAGATGTTAGAGGGGGAGAGATGTTAGAGGGAGAGATGTTAGAGGGGAGAGATGTTAGAGGGGAGAGATGGGAGAGGGGAGACACTTGTTCCTGTGTGTGTGTGTATGTGTGTGTGTGCCCCCACTTCTAAGTATTCATATTGCTAATAAATACCAGTAGTAATGCCAATAATTCTAAAACTTACCAAGAGTAAATCTAACACTTATCAATTCTAGTTATAAAATACAGAAAGTAACTAGGTTGTAAAATTTAGTTTGTCTCAGCTTCTAGGAGTGTCTGACGTTACCCCTTGCTAGACTGCTTTACTCCTCACACTCTCGTCAACCTTCTCTTCACCTTATCTATGCTATTTCTACTCTAATTCTGGTAATAGCTTGCAGGAGTGAGCGACCAGTATCTAACAGTGATGCAAGACCAGAATCCAGAACCCAACAACATGTGACCACAATAGGTGAGCAATACTTGTGCTGGCAGCGGTGCGATGACAGGTTGCCAGATGCTGATGACATAGTCGTCATACATAGGCCTTCCATCACTATTTGGAAAATCCTTCACCTGTGATGTTTATAATCATATATGCTCATACATCCCGCATTCCTCAAGTGATTTCACTTTTCACTTATGATAGAATACACTTCACATTTGGTGTTACACTTTATATGTACAATGTCACACAACTGTTGTGACGTCACTGCTTCAGTAGGCCTACTCCCACCTTCCCTTGTTATGTATTTTATTTTTCCTTTCTCATTTTGCTTATTAACTTTTTCACTCTCACTGTATGGTGCCCCACATTTCACTTGTTACCAATCTCTCATAATTCTTGAACACCCGCTTCCACACTCACTTTGATCTTTGTATATTTGAATCTGTGTGGCAACAGGTGCCTACGGCGTTGATCCCCGGAATAACCTCCAGGTAGCCCCTAACAGTTTGGCACTTTGAAATATTAATGATTTCAGGCTTCCTCTCGACTTTTTTTTAACTAATAACTTTGGTTATCACTCGTAGTATTGTTCACTGACGTTGTCACTACCACTGATTACTGCTAGCAGTTACTGCACGCCTTAAAAACACTAAGGTTCTCGGAGCCTTGTGCACCCACGTCTGCGTGACTGTGACTGTGTGTGTGTGTGTGTGTGTGTGTGTGTGTGTGTGTAAATGCGCCCACGGGTGATGCAACACACACACACCCCAACATAAACGTTGTTCAGCGTATACATGAGCCGACATACATACACACGCTGCAGTATGAGGCAACAACAGTCGGCTCCCGCCATATGTTTGCCGGACCAGCTGGCTCCTGTGTTGTGCTGACCAGCTGGCCGCTGCTTGCCACCTTGCTGCTGACGCTACCAATTATACTCTCGCATGTTTGTCCTGTCTGCTTCCTGTTGTGGTTGGGACTGGTCATGGTACTGGTCATGGTACTGGTCGTGGTACTGCTCGTGGTACTGCTCGTGGGACTGGTGGTGGTACTGCTCGTGGGACTGGTTGTGGTACTGGTCGTGGGACTGGTCGTGGTACTGGTCGTGGGACTGGTCGTGGTACTGCTCGTGGTACTGGTCGTGGTACTGCTCGTGGGACTGGTCGTAGCATTGGTAGTGGTACTGGTCGTGGTACTGGTCGTGGCACTGGTCGAGGCACTGTTAGTGGCACTGGTCATAGAGCTAATTGGTGGTTCTTCACTAGCTATTGGTTCTTCACTAGCTGTTGACTTTTCACTAGCTGTTGGTTCTTCATCAGCTGCTGGTTCTTCAGCATTTACCGGTTCTTCAGTAGCTGTTGGTTCTTCAGTAGCTGCTGGTTGTCCTCTCGCTTCTAACCCACCCATATATTCCTCTGGTATATTCTAAGACACGTACCTCTGGTATAATTAATTTCTACGGTATAACTATGACAGCTTTGCTTCTCAGGTGGTATTGTGACACTTCTTAAAGGTCTAATGTAGACTTTTAGCCCTCAAGCGCTTCTCTCAAGTTGCATTTAGCTATCGCAGATATTGCTGTGTTACAATGGCACAGATATTCTCTCTCTCTCTCTCTCTCTCTCTCTCTCTCTCTCTCTCTCTCTCTCTCTCTCTCTCTCTCTCTCTCTCTCTCTCTCTCTCTCTCTCTCTCGTTCTCTCACTCTATCTAAATATCTCAGTTGTGTTATTAGGCAAACAGTAAACAGAAGCCTTGTTAGTAGAGAATTCATAGCACCGTTAACAATTCTGTTGAAACAGTCGGTAAACGGGGAGAAGGGAAAATGTTAGCTGTAATATAACGGTGTATGGTACAACGTTGTTAGTACCACTCTAACAATGTACGGTAGGAAACAAGGTCATTAATCCCCAGGATGACTCGAGTCTGGAACACATTCGTACAGCATTATGATGTCAACGAGATAAAGTCAGTTGATCAAATGAAAATGCTGGCCCACAGATGGCTCCAACTTCATCCTGTTCCCTACTTGTATGTCTCATAACAATAAAAATGCTTTCAAATAAGCTGATGTAGGTAACAGCTCTTAGCTTGTCAATAATATTGTATTAGCTTGATAATAATATCTAACACATTAACATCAGTTTTGTTGCAGTGGCTTAACAGTGGTGTTAACAGTGGCTTAACAGTGGTGTTAACAGTGGCTTAACAGTGGTGTTAACAGTGGCTTAACAGTGGTGTTAACAGTAACTTAACAGTGGTGTTAACAGTGGCTTAACAGTGGTGTTAACAGTGGCTTAACAGTGGTGTTAACAGTGACTTAACAGTGGTGTTAACAGTGACTTAACAGTGGTGTTAACAGTGGCTTAACAGTGGTGTTAACAGTGGCTTAATAGTGGTGTTAACAGTGGCTTAACAGTGGTGTTAACAGTGGCTTAACAGTGGTGTTAACAGTGGCTTAACAGTGGTGTTAACAGTGGCTTAACAGTGGTGTTAACAGTGGCTTAACAGTGGTGTTAACAGTGGCTTAACAGTGGTGTTAACAGTGGCTTAACAGTGGTGTTAACAGTGGCTTAACAGTGGTGTTAACAGTGGCTTAACAGTGGTGTTAACAGTGACTTAACAGTGGTGTTAACAGTGGCTTAACAGTGGTGTTAACAGTGGCTTAACAGTGGTGTTAACAGTGACTTAACAGTGATGTTAACAGTGGCTTAACAGTGGTGTTAACAGTGGCTTAACGGTGGTGTTAACAGTGTCTTAACAGTGGTGTTAACAGTGTCTTAACAGTGGGGTTAACAGTGTCTTAACAGTGGGGTTAACAGTGGCTTAACAGTGGCTTAACAGTGGTGTTAACAGTGGCTTAACAGTTGCTTAACATTGTCTTAACAGTGGTATTAACAGTATCTTCACAGTGCCTTAACAGTGATGTTAACAGTGGCTTAAAAGTGTCTTAACAGTCTTCACAGTGGTGTTAACAGTGTCTTAACAGTGGCTTAACAGTGTCTTAACTTTGGCTTAACATTGTCTTAACAGTGGTGTTAACAGTATCTTAACAGTGGCTTAACAGTGTCTTAACAGTGATGTTAACAGTGTCTTAACAGTGATGTTAACAGTGTCTTAACAGTGATGTTAACAGTGTCTTAACAGTGGTTTATCAGTGGTGTTACGGTGACTTTACAATGAAATTACAGTGACAGCAGTGGAAATACAGTCACATTACAGAAGCTTGTTCTGTGTTGAACCTCCCGGCTTTCTTGATGACCTCCCGGCTTTCTTGATGACCTCCCGGCTTTCTTGATGACCTCCCGGCTTTCTTGATGACCTCCCGGCTTTCTTGATGACCTCCCGGCTTTCTTGATGACCTCCCGGCTTTCTTGATGACCTCCCGGCTTTCTTGATGACCTCCCGGCTTTTTGATGACCTGGTGACTTTTATGATGACCTTCTAACATTCTTAATGTAGCTTTCTTGATGACCTCGTAGCGTTCTTCATGACCTCGTAGAATTCTTGATGACCTCGTAGCGTTCTTCATGACCTCGTAGCATTCTTGATGACCTCGTAGCATTCGTGATGACCTCGTACCATTCTTCATGACCTCGTAGCTTTCTTGATGACCTCGTAGCATTCTTGATGACCTCGTAGCATTCTTCATGACCTCGTAGCATTCTTCATGACATCGTAGTATTCTTGATGACCTCGTAGCATTCTTGATGACCTCGTAGCATTCTTGATGACTTCATAGCATTCTTGATGACCTTGTAGCATTCTTGATGACCTCGTAGCATTCTTGATGACTTCGTATCATTCTTGATGACTTCGCAGCATTCTTGATGACCTCGTAGCATTCTTGATGACCTCGTAGCATTCTTGATGACCTTGTAGCATTCTTGATGACTTCGTAGCATTCTTGATGACCTCGTAGCATTCTTGATGACTTCGTAGCATTATTGATGACTTCGCAGCATTCTTGATGACCTCGTAGCATTCTTGATGACCTCGTAGCATTCTTGATGACTTCGTAGCATTCTTGATGACCTCGTAGCATTCTTGATGACCTCGTAGCATTCTTGATGACCTTGTAGCATTCTTGATGACCTCGTAGCATTCTTGATGACTTCGTAGCATTCTTGATGACCTCGTAGCATTCTTGATGACTTCGTAGCATTCTTGATGACCTCGTAGCATTCTTGATGACCTTGTAGCATTCTTGATGACCTCGTAGCATTCTTGATGACTTCGTAGCATTCTTGATGACCTCGTAGCATTCTTGATGACTTCGTAGCATTCTTGATGACTTCGTAGCATTCTTGATGACCTCGTAGCATTCTTGATGACTTCGTAGCATTCTTGATGACCGCGTAGCATTCTTGATGACCTCGTAGCATTCTTGATGACCTCGTAGCATTCTTGATGACCTCGCAGCGTTCTTGAAGACCTCGCAGCCCTCTTGATGACTTCGTAGCTTTGCGTATATATGGATAAATGCACGAATATTCTTGTATGTATACATAAAAATATAAATTCACGAATATACCTCAGTGAAAGCTTTGACTCACACGAGGGACATCAGTGAAAGCTTTGATTGACTCACACGAGTCACGAGGTATGATAAAGCTCCATGATCTTTATCATACCTCTTCTTAAAGCTATGTATGGATCCTGCCTCCACTACATCACTTCCCAGACTATTCCACTTCCTGACAACTCTGTGACTGAAGAAAAATACTTCCTAACATCTCTGTGATTCATCTGAGTCTTCAACTTCCAACTGTGATCCCTTGTTGCTGTGTCCCATCTCTGGAGCATCCTGTCTCTGTCCACCTTGTCGGTTCCTCCTCAGATGTGCCTGGTGTAATATTCACCCGCAGATCCTTTTCCTTGAGTGAGGTTTGTAGTCTCTGGTCCTCTAGGCTGTACTCCGTCTGCGGTCTTCTTTGCCCTTCCCCAATCTTCATGACTTTGCACTTGGTGGGGTTGAACTCCAGGAGCCAGTTTCTGGACCAGGCCTGCAGAATATCCAGATCACTTTGCAGTTTTGCCTGGTCTTCGTCCGATTGAATTCTTCTCATCAACTTCACATCATCTGCAAACAGGGACACCTCTGAATCTATTCCATCCGTCATGTCATTCACAAATACCAGGAAAAGTACCGGTCCTAGGATTGACCCCTGTGGAACCCCGCTCGTCACAGGCGCCCACTCTGACACCTCGCCACGTACCATGACTCGTTGTTATCTTCCTGACAGGTATTCCCTGATCCATTGCAGTGCCTTCCCTGTTATCCCTGCCTGGTCCTCCAGCTTTTACATTAATCTCTTGTGTGGGACTGTGTCAAAACGCCTTCTTACAGTACAAGATAATGCAATCTACCCACCCCTCTCTCTGCTGTCATGCTGTCATAGAACTCCAGTAGGTTTGTGACACAGGATTTCCCGTCCCTGAAACCATGTTGGCTGCTGTTGATGATATCATTCCTTTCTAGGTGTTCCACCACTATTCTCCTGATAATCTCTCCATGATTTTGCATACTGTACATGTCAGTGACACTGGTCTGTAGATTAATGCTTCATGTCTGTCTCCTTTTTTAAAGATTGGGACTACATTTGCCGTCTTCCATGCCTCAGGCAATCTCCCTGTTTCGATAGATGTATTGAATATTGCTGTTAGTGGTACACATAGCACCTCTGCTCCCTCTCTCAGGACCCATGGAGAGATGTTATCCGGCCCCATTGCCTTTGAGGTATCTAGCTCACTCAGAAGCCTCTTCACTTCTTCCTCGGTTTGTGTATGTGTGTGTGTGTGTGTGTGTGTGTGTGTGTGTGTGTGTGTGTGTGTGTGTGTGTGTGTGTGTGTGTGTGTGTGTGTGTCTGTGTGTGTGTGTGTGTGTGTGTACTCACCTAATTGTGGTTGCAGGGGTCGAGACTCAGCTCCTGGCCCCGTGTGTGTGTGTGTGTGTGTGTGTGTGTGTGTGTGTGTGTGTGTGTGTGTGTTTGTGTGTGTGCGTGGGTGCGTGTGTGTGTGTGTGTGTGTGTGTACTCACCTATATATGGTTGCAGGGGTCGATCCATAGCTCCTGGTTCCACCTGCATATGTGTGTGTGTGTGTCTGTCTGTGTGTGTGTGTATGCATTTCCACAAGTTTGAATCTCCGAGGGCTCCACACTGGCGCTGTAGCCTCTAATGACATGACCTACACAGTTAATTACCTTACTGACAAGATTACTCATCTTCCCCCTCACCCCATCACTCCCTCACCCCCCCCCCACCCCCAACCCCCACCCCCCACCCCCACCCCAGGTGGGATGCTCAAGTCCTAAACTTTGTTAAGTAAGTTACTTGACCTGGATGAAAAAAGGCTTCGAAATTACATCTTTTTTTGAGGCAACTTTACGTGACCTGTTAGTGAGACCTGACCTGACTGTGACCTCTAACCTGACTGTGACCTCTAGCCTGTGACCTCTAACCTGACTGTGACCTCTAACCTGACTGTGACCTCTAACCTGACTGTGACCTCTAACCTGACTGTGACCTCTAACCTGACTGTGACCTCTAACCTTACTGTGACCTCTAACCACACACACACACACACACACACACATACACATATTCTTGGACTGCAAGAAGGCGTTTGACACAGTTCCACACAAGAGATTGGTGCAAAAACTGGAGGACCAAGCAGGGATAACAGGGAAGGCACTGCAATGGATCAGGGAATACTTGGCGAGGTGTCAGAGTGGGCACCTGCGACCAGCGGGGTCCCACAGGGGTCAGTCCTAGGACCAGTGCAGTTTCTGGTATTTGTGAACGACATGACGGAAGGAATAGACTCTGAGGTGTCCCTGTTTGCAGATGACGTGAAGTTGATGAGAAGAATTCATTCGATCGAAGACCAGGCAGAACTACAAAAGGATCTGGACAGGCTGCAGACCTGGTCCAGCAATTGGCTCCTGGAGTTCAATCCCGCCAAGTGCAAAGTCATGAAGATTGGGGAAGGGCAAAGAAGACCGCAGACGGAGTACAGTCTAGGGGGCCAGAGACTGCAAACCTCGCTCAAGGAAAAAGTTCTTGGGGTGAGTATAACACCAGGCACATCTCCTGAAGCGCACATCAACCAAATAACTGATGCAGCATATCGGCGCCTAGCAAACCTCAGAACACCATTACGACATCTTAATAAGGAATCATTCAGGACCCTGTACACCGTGTACGTTAGGCCCATATTGGAGTATGCGGCACCAGTTTGGAACCCACACCTAGCCAAGCATGTAAAGAAACTAGAGAAAGTGCAAAGGTTTGCAACAAGACTAGTCCCAGAGCTAAGAGGTATGTCCTACGAGGAGAGGTTAAGGGAAATCAACCTGACGACACTGGAGGACAGGAGAGATAGGGGGAACATGATAACGACATACAAAATACTGAGAGGAATTGACAAGGTGGACAAAAACAGGATGTTCCAGAGATTGGACACAGTAACAAGGGGACACAGTTGGAAGTTGATGAATCACAGGGATGTTAGGAAGTATTTCTTCAGCCACAGAGTAGTCAGGAAGTGGAATAGTTTGGGAAGCGATGTAGTGGAGGCAGGATCCATACATAGCTTTAAGCAGAGGTACGATAAAGCTCATGGTTCAGGGAGAGTGACCTAGTAGCGACCAGTGAAGAGGCGGGGCCAGGAGTTAGGACTCGACCCCCGCAACCTCAACTAGGTGAGTACAACTAGGTGAATACACACATATTATCATCATCATCATCATCATCATCATCATCATCATCATCATCATCATCATCATCATCATCATCATCATCATCATTATCATGTTTTTTACAGATTGATAGATATATTTTCATTGGCAATGGTGTAAAAAAATTATTTTTGGGCAAAACGTAACTTATAAACGTGACCTGTCTAAGACGCTCACACAAATCTGCTCGATGCTCAAGCCCCTAAAACTCAAAGCCATTTTTCTTTACCCCTCTCCCTCTAACAATTCCTGAGACGATCCGTACTCCTCCTACCCTCTATCCCGAGATATATACACACTTTTTGTCTGTCTATCCCTGTCCCATTGTGTCCACCCATCCAGACCACCTCAACAACCCCGCCTCAGCTCTCTCTCTTATAACTTTGCCATTACAACATCGACTTAAAATTTCTGTGCTCCGAATTCAATGAGAGATATTCACACTGTTCTTGGCTCTCAAACACAAGATCTTCGCTGCAACATTCACATCCCATGTCTCACAACCTATGTCTCACAACCCATGCCTCACAACCCATGTCTCACAACCTATGTCTCACAACCCATGCCTCACAATCTGTCTCACAACCCATGCCTCACAACCCACGCCTCACAACCTGTCTCAACCTATGTCTCACAACCCATGCCTCACAACCTATGTCTCACAACCCATGCCTCACAACCTATGTTTCACACCCCATGCCTCACAACCTATGTCTCACAACCCATGCCTCACAACCTATGTTTCACACCCCATGCCTCACAACCTATGTCTCACAACCCATGCCTCACAACCTATGTCTCACAACCCCTGCCTCGCAACCTACGTTTCACAACCTATGTCTCACAACACATGCCTCACAACCTATGTCTCATAATCTGTCTCACAACCTGTCTCACAACCCATACCTCACATCCTATGTCTCACAACCTATGTCTCACAACCCATGCCTTACAACCTATGTCTCAACCTATGTCTCAACCCATGCTTCACAACCTATGTCTCACAACCCATGCTTCACAACCCATGCCTCACAACCCATGCCTCACAATCAATGCCTCACAACCCATGTCTCTCAACCCATGCCTCACAACCCATGCCTCACAACCCATGCCTCACAATCCATGTCTTACAATCCATGCCTCACAACCCATGTCTCACGACCCATATCTCATAACACATGCCTCACACCCCATGCCTCACAACCCATGCCTCACAACCCATGTCTCACAATCCATGCCTCACAACCAATGTCTCACAATCCATGCCTCAACTCATGCCTCACAACCCATGCCTCACAACCCATGTCTAACAATCCATGCCTCACAACCCATGCCTCACAACCCGTCTCACAATCCATGCCTCACAACCCATGTTTCACAACCCATGCCTCAACCCATGTCTTACAATCCATGCCTCACAACCCATGTCTCACAAACCATGCCTAATAACCCATGCCTCACAACCCATGCCTCACAACTCATGCCTCACAGCCAATGCCTCACAGCCCATGTCTCCCAATCCATGCCTCACACCTCATGCCTCACAACCCATGTCTCACAATCCATGCCTCACAATCCATGCCTCACAACTCATGCCTCACAACCCATGCCTCACAACCCATGTCTCAGAACCCATGCCTCACAACCCATGCCTCACAACCCATGTCTCACAACCCATGCCTCACAACCCATTTATCACAATCCATGCCTCACAATCCATGCCTCACAACCCATGCCTCACAACCAATGCCTCACAACCCATGCTTCACAACCCATGTCACACAATCCATGCCTCACAACCCATGTCTCACAATCCATGCCTCACAACCCATGCCTCACAACCCATGCCTCACAACCCATGCCTCACAACCCATGTCCCACAATCCATGCCTCACAACCCGTGTCTCACAATCCATGCCTCACAACTCATGCCTCACAACTCATGCCTCACAACCCATGCCTCACAACTCATGTCTCACAATCCATGCCTCACAACCCATGTCTCACAACCCATGTCTCACAAACGATGCCTCACAACCCATGCCTCACAACCCATGCCTCACAACCCATGCCTCACAACCGATGCCTCACAACCCATGCCTCACAACCCATGCATCACAACCCATGCCTCACAACCCATGCCTCACAACCGATGCCTCACAACCCATGCCTCACAACCGATGTCTCACAATCCATGCCTCACAACCAATGCCTCACAACCCATGCATCAGAACCCATGCCTCACAACCCATGCCTCACAAAACATGTCTCACAATCCATGCCTCACAACCCATGTCTCACAACCCATGCCTTACAACCCATGCCTCACAACCCATGTCTCACAACCCATGCCTCACAACCCATGAATCACAACCCATGTCTCACAGTCCATGCCTAAACCCGTGTCTCACAATCCATGCCCCACAACTCATGCCTCACAACTCATGCCTCACAACCCATTCCTCACAACCCATGCCTCACAACCTATGTCTGACAATCCATGCCTCACAACCCATTTCTCACAACCCATGCCTCACAACCCATGTCTCACAACCCATGCCTCACAACCTATGCCTCACAACCCATGCCTGACAACCCATACCTCACAACCAATGTCTCACAATCCATGCCTCATAACCCATGCCTCACAATCCATGCCTCACAATCCATGCCTCACAATCCATGCCTCACAACCCATGCCTCACAAACCATGTCTCACAATCCATGCCTCAACCCATGCCTCACAACCCATGCCTCACAACCCATGCCTCACAACTCATGCCTCACAACCCATGCCTCACAACCCATGCCTCACAACCTATGTCTGATAATCAATGCCTCACAACCCATTTCTCACAACCCATGCCTCACAACCCATGTCTCACAACCCATGCCTCACAACCCATGCCTCACAACCCATACCTCACAACCAATGTCTCACAATCCATGCCTCACAACCCATGCCTCACAATCCATGTCTCACAATCCATGCCTCACATTCCATGCCTCACAATCCATGCCTCACAATCCATGTCTCACAATCCATGCCTCACAACCCATGCCTCACAACCCATGCCTCACAACCCATGCCTCACAACTCATGCCTCACAACCCATGCCTCACAACCCATGCCTCACAACTCATGCCTCACAACCCATGCCTCACAACCCATGTCTCACAATTCATGCCTCACAACCCATGCCTCAACCCATGTCTCACAATCCATGCCTCACAACCCATTCCACACAACCTATGCCTCACAACCCATGTCTCACAACTCATGCCTCACAATCCATGCCTCACAACCCATGTCTCAATCCATGCCTCACAACCCATATCTCACAACCCATGCCTCACAACCCATGTCTCACAATCCACGCCTCACAACCCATGTCTCACAGCCCATGCCTCACTACCCATGCCTCACAACCCATCCCTCACAACTCATGCCTCACAACCCATGCCTCACAACCCATGTCTCACAACCCATGTCCCACAACCCATGCCTCACCACCCATGCCTCACAACCCATGTCTCACAACCGATGCCTCACACCCCATGCCTCAGAACCAATGTCTCACATTCCATGCCTCACAACCCATGCCTCACAACCCATGCATCACAACCCATGTCTCACAACTCATGCCTGACAAACCATGCCTCACAACCCATGCCTCACAACTCATGCCATGTCTTGCAACCTATGTCACAACCCTCACAACCCATGCCTCACAACCCATGCCTCACAACCCATCTCTCACAACCAATGCCTCACAACCCATGTCTCACAAACCAAGCCTCACAACCCATGTCTCACAATCCATGCATGCCTCACAACCCATGTCTAACAACCCATGTCTCACAATCGATGCCTCACAACCCATGCCTCACAATCACACACCCATGCCACATAACTCACAACTCATGCCATGCCTCACAACCCATGCCTCACAACTCATGCCTCACAACCCATGTTTCATAATCCATGCCTCACAACCCATTACTCAATCCATGCCTCATAACTCATGACTCACAACCCATGCCTCACAACCCATGTCTCACAATCCATGCCTCACAACTCATGTCTCACAACCCATGCCTCACTCCCCATGCCTCAACCCATGCCTCACAACTCATGCCTCACAACCCATGCCTCATAGCCAATGTCTCACAACCCATGCCTCACAACCCATGCCTCACAACCCATGCCTCACAACCCATGTCTCACAACCCATGCCTCACAACCCATGCCTCACAACCCATGCCTCACAACCTATGTCTGATAATCAATGCCTCACAACCCATTTCTCACAACCCATGCCTCACAACCCATGTCTCACAACCCATGCCTCACAACCCATGCCTCACAACCCATACCTCACAACCAATGTCTCACAATCCATGCCTCACAACCCATGCCTCACAATCCATGTCTCACAATCCATGCCTCACATTCCATGCCTCACAATCCATGCCTCACAATCCATGTCTCACAATCCATGCCTCACAACCCATGCCTCACAACCCATGCCTCACAACCCATGCCTCACAACTCATGCCTCACAACCCATGCCTCACAACCCATGCCTCACAACTCATGCCTCACAAAACATGCCTCACAACCCATATGTCACAACTCATGCTTCACAACCCATGCCTCACAACCCATGTCTCACAATCCATGCCTCACAACCCATTCCACACAACCTATGCCTCACAACCCATGTCTCACAACTCATGCCCCACAACCCATGTCTCCTAATCCATGCCTAGCAATCCATGCCTCACAACCCATGTCTCAATCCATGCCTCACAACCCATATCTCACAACCCATGCCTCACAACCCATGTCTCACAATCCACGCCTCACAACCCGTCTCACAACCCATGCCTCACTGCCCATGCCTCACAACCCATCCCTCACAACTCATGCCTCACAACCCATGTCTCACAACCCATGTCTCACAATCCATGCCTCACCACCCATGCCTCACAACCCATGTCTCACAACCGATGCCTCACAGCCCATGCCTCAGAACCAATGTCTCACAATCCATGCCTCACAACCCATGCCTCACAACTCATGCATCACAACCCATGTCTCACAACCCATGCCTGACAAACCATGCCTCACAACCCATGCCTCACAACTCATGTCTCACAACCCATTCCTCACAACCCATGTCTTGCAACCTATGTCTCACAACCAATGACTCACAACCCATGCCTCACAACCCATGCCTCACAACCCATGTCTCACAACCCATGCCTCACAACCCATGTCTCACAACCCATGCCTCACAACCCATGTCTCACAATCCATGCCTCACAACCCATGCCTCACAACCCATGCCTCACAACCGATGCCTCACAACCCATGCCTCACAATCCATGCCTCACAACCCGTGTCTCACAATCCACGCCTCATAACCCTTGCCTCACAACTCATGCCTCACAACCCATGCCTCACAATCCATGCCTCACAACTCATGCCTCACAACCCATGTTTCATAATCCATGCCTCACAACCCATGTCTCAATCCATGTCTCACAACTCATGACTCACAACCCACGCCTCACAACCCATGTCTCACAATCCATGCCTCACAACCCATGTCTCACAACCCATGCCTCACAACCCATGCCTCACAACCCATGCCTCACAACCCATGTCTCACAACCCATGCCTCACAACCCATGCCTCACAACCCATGCCTCACAACCCATGCCTCACAACCCATGCCTCACAACCCATGCCTCACAACCAATGTCTCACAATCCATGCCTCACAACCCATGCCTCACAACCCATGCCTCACAACTCATGCCTCACAACCCATGCCTCACAACCTATGTCTGACAATCCATGCCTAACAACCCATGCCTCACAACCCATGCCTCACAACCCATGCCTCATAACTCATGCCTCACAACCCATGTCTCACAACACATGTCTCACAACCCATGCCTCACAACTCATGCCTCACATTGCATGTCTCACAACCCATGCCTCACAATCCATGCCTCACAACCCATGTCTCACAACCCATGCCTCAAACCATGCCTCACAACCCATGCCTCAACCCATGTCTCACAATCCATGCCTCACAACCCATGCCTCACAACCCATGCCTCACAACCCATGTCTCACAACCCATGTCTCACAACCCATGCCTCACAACCCATGTCTCACAACGCATGCCTCACAACCCATGCCTCACAACCCATGCCTCACAATCCAAGTCTCACAACCCATGCCTCACAACTCATGCCTCACATCCCATGTCTCACAACCCATGCCTAAATCCATGCCTGACAACCCATGCCTCACAACTCATGCCTGACAACCCATGCCTCACAACTCATGCCTGACAACCCATGCCTCACAACCCATGTCTCACAACCCATGCCTCACAACCCATGCCTCACATCCCATGTCTCACAACCCATGCCTAAATCCATGCCTGACAACCCATGCCTCACAACTCATGCCTCACAACCCATGCCTCACAACCCATGCCTCACAACCCATGCCTCACAACCCATGCCTCACAACCCATGCCTCACAACCCATGCCTCACAACCCATGCCTCACAATCCATGCCTCACAACCCATGTCTCACAATCCATACCTCACTACCCATGTCTCACAACCCATGCCTAAATCCATGCCTGACAACCCATGCCTCACAACTCATGCCTCACAACCCATGCCTCTCAACCCATATCTCACAATCCATGCCCCACAACCCATGCCTCACAACCCATGTCTCACAAACCATGCCTCATAACTCATGCCTCACAACCCATGCCTCACAACCCATGTCTCACAATCCATGCCTCACAACCCATGCCTCACAACCCATGCCTCACAACCCATGCCTCACATCCCATGTCTCACAACCCATGCCTAAGTCCATGCCTAAATCCATGCCTGACAACCCATGCCTCACAACCCATGCCTCACAACCCATGCCTCACAATCCAAGTCTCACAACCCATGCCTCACAACTCATGCCTCACAACCCATGTCTCACAACCCATGCCTAAATCCATGCCTGACAACCCATGCCTGACAACCCATGCCTCACAACCCATGCCTCACAACCCATGCCTCACAACTCATGCCTCACAACCCATGCCTCACAACCCATGCCGCACAACCCATGTCTCACAACCCATGCCTCACAACCCGTGCCTCACAACCCATGCCTCACAACTCATGCCTCACAACCCATGCCTCACAACCCATGCCTCACAACTCATGCCTCACAACGCATGCCTCACAACCCATGCCTCACAACCCATGCCTCACAACCCATGCCTCACAACTATATAAAAAGTGTTGGTATCAATGTAGTCACGCGTATTATCTTCTATGCCTCCACAGGTAAATGTCTTTCTTTCCACAGATGCCTCAACACACTGCCCATCTCTTCCCCTCCCTCATCTTTTCCGTGGTTCATCTCGACTTTCATAGACCAATCTGCTGTCACTCCCAAATATCTGTTGCGCCCACGTTCCCTCCAGTCTGATAGTCAATCTGTCATTTTCTAAACGTTATGTTACCCTCATCACCTGGCTCGTTTCTGCAATTATTTTTAATTTCCTTGTGTTTCATGCACTCCTTAATTCATCCATCAATCTTTGTTATTTGCCTTCAGAATCTCCTAAAAAAATTGTCATCAGCAAAGACCAACAGACATAAATCTTACATTGTATCATAACCAACATCTTTCAGTCCCACAGTCCTTCACAACACAATACTCTCTACCTCTTTCACAACTCCATTTATAAAAATGTTAAATAATCGTGGTAACATCACAACCTCGTAAAAGTTCTACTTTCACTTGGAAATGGCTTCCATTTTACATTAACCTGAGCCTCACTCTGCACAAAATCTCTTAGCCTATCTGGAGGCTCTACCTGGAGGTTGCTCTTGGGGTCAACGCCCCCACGGCAAAGTTCTCGACCAATCCTCCCGGTGGATCAGGGCCTGATCAACCAGCCTCTTACTGCTGGCTGCAGTCGGGGGTCTATTGGTAATATTCCTTATGTATGATGAGAGGCTGGTGAATAGTCTTTGGACCTGAACACTTATTGTCTTTTCTCTTAAAGTACTCATGGCGCCCCTGCTTTCCACTGGGGTTTGATGCACTGTCTGTCTAGTGATTTGTGTACAGATTTGGGACCAATCTCTAGGATTTTCCAGGTGTGGATTATGTAATGTAGATTATGCAACATCTGCCACATTGCTAGGTTAGGTTAAGTAAGATTTGTCAGGAAACAGGACAAGTGTTCCCTGATACTGGCCTTAGTCACATACTGTAACTTTTGGTTATTTAATCAAGGCCTTCCGCTGGCTTACTAGACTACCCTTTAAAAAATTTATATTAGTATCACATTTCTTTCCAAGCCATCCTATCATATGGCTTTCTAAATGCAATGATGCAATGAAAACTTCCCGACCTCTAAAAAATGTGATTTTATATCTAATTAAAACACTTGGTCCACACCCCTCCTCCTACCCTTCATAAGACCTCCTTGTACATCTGCAGTCATGCTCTCCACCTTACTCTTAATTATTTAAATAATAACTCTACCATACACTTTATCTGGAATACTCAAAAGGCTTATTTCCTTATAATTCTTACACTTTTTTTTTCCCCCATCTGCTACATGGCTCCCCTATCCAGGCCTTTGCTAAATCTATAAGTGCTACAAATAGCACTTTACTCTTATCTATGTAAGTATCGCTAACATACACGGTTATTGTAAACATAGTCTTGACAACCCCTTCACTTCCTAAACATTCCTGCTGTCCGCACTCCTACTGTCTGTCTTACTCCTAACACATCTTACGTTCTTTCTTCTCCCACTTCCCTAATCCTACGAAACTATGCATACTATTTGCCAGTCCCTTCCATACATGTACTGAACAAACACACCAGCCACTCAACTACTCTATCTCAACCTGCTTTTAGCATGTCTGTCTTAATCCCATATATCCCAGCAACTGACATCTTTCAATCTACCCTCTGCCTCTATGGCTATCAATGTTCCTTTATATATATATATATATATATATATATATATATATATATATATATATATATATATATATATATATATATATATATATATATATATATATATATATATATGTAGGTAGTAGGTTGGTAGACAGCAACCGCCCAGGGAGGTACTACCGTCCTGCCAAGTGAGTGTAAAACTGAAGCCTGTAATTGTTTTACATGATGGTAGGATTGCTGGTGTCTTTTTCCTGTCTCATAAACATGCAAGATTTCAGGTACGTCTTGCTACTTCTACTTACACTTAGGTCACACTACACATGCAGGTACACACACCCCTCTGGATTTTCTTTTATTTTTTTACTAGTTCTTGTTCTTGTTTATTTCTTCTTATCTCCATGGGGAAGTGGAACAGAGTTCTTCCTCCGTAAGCCATGCGTGTCGTAAGAGGCGACTAAAATGCCGGAAGCAAGATGCTAGTAATCCCTTCTCCTGTATACATTACTAAAATTAAAAAGAAAAACTTTTTTTTTTTTGGGGCCACCCTGCCTCGGTGGGATATGGCCAGTTTGTTGAAAGAAGAAATATATATAATATTATTGTACCCACGGAAAAGTGATATTGATCAATAACAACACTGCACTAGCCAAGGATTCGAACCCATGCTGTTTTGGCCCGCCTCATGGTGAGAGAAAACGCATGACGCTTTAGACCACTAGACCACACAATCCTTAGCAATGCTGCATCCAGCCAAGCTAGATGTTGTACCCACCATCGAAGGACATACGGTGGTGTGGACGCCTCTGAGCTAATTTCATTTTACTCCCTGTTTGTGTACTAGCTCAACAAGCAGTATATTATATTATTTTACCCAAGGAACAAGTGGTATTGATCAATAACAATACTGCATTAGCCAAGGGGTCGAACCCATGCTGTTTTGGCCCGTCTCATGGTGAGAGAAAACGCATGACGCTTTAGATCACTTGTTCTGTGGGTACGATAATATAGTATACGGCTTGTTGAGCTAGTATACAAACAGGGAGTAAAATGAAATTAGCTCAGGCGTCCACACCACCGTATGTTCTTCGATGGTGGGTACAACATCTAGCTTGGCTGGATGCACAGCAGAACACTTACAGACAAGTGAGAACAGCTTCTTTAGTGATATGACTGTGAATAATAAACAATATTTGATAAACAGTGTGTAACAACGAGTGTTGCGAATTTCCTACAGAGTGTAAGACACTGCGACATTCTTCAAAGAACAAGTCTGTTTCAATCAAGACAGCGGATAACCGGGTGCAACTACGGGTCAGCTACAAATACCCAGGTACGTCTAATAAACATGACAGGGGTAGGTCGGCAGCGCAGCGGATATCCAATTCATGTCTTATTTGACGTACCATTACCCGGTGATCCGAGGACAGTCAGTTTCTGAGATATGCTGAATAACACCCCCTAGGGGGTAATTATACTTACCACTAATCTTTATTACAGCCCAAGTGTGGTTACATCGATGACTTCAAGAACTTTCTGGAAGTGGCTGCGGAACAGTGTAGTCATCAAGCTAAGTCCAAATATAGTTCACTTATTATATGACTTGCTTGTTTGTATGCAAAATCCCACAACTACAGATGTTGGACACTGCCACCACAACTACAGATGTTGGACACTGCCACCACAACTACAGATGTTGGACACTGCCACCACAACTACAGATGTTGGACACTGCCACCACCACTACAGATGTTGGACACTGCCACCACCACTACAGATGTTGGACACTGCCACCACCACTACAGATGTTGGACACTGCCACCACCACTACAGATGTTGGACACTGCCACCACCACTATAGATGTTGGACACTGCCACCACCACTACAGATGTTGGACACTGCCACCACCACTACAGATGTTGGACACTGCCACCAACACTATAGATGTTGGACACTGCCACCACCACTACAGATGTTGGACACTGCCACCTCCACTACAGATGTTGGACACTGCCACCACCACTACAGATGTTGGACACTGCCACCACCACTATAGATGTTGGACACTGCCACCACCACTACAGATGTTGGACACTGCCACCACCACTACAGATGTTTTACACTGCCACTACCACTACCACTACAGATGTTGGACACTGCCACCACCACTACAGATGTTAGACACTGCCACCACCACTACAGATGTTGGACACTGCCACCACCACTATAGATGTTGGACACTGCCACCACCACTACAGATGTTGGACAGTGCCACCACCATTATAGATGTTGGACAGTGCCACCACCACTACAGATGTTGGACACTGCCACCACCACTATAGATGTTGGACAGTGCCACCACCATTATAGATGTTGGACACTGCCACCACCACTACAGATACTGGACACTGCCACCACCACTATAGATGTTGGACACTGCCACCACCACTATAGATGTTGGACAGTGCCACCACCATTATAGATGTTGGACACTGCCACCACCACTACAGATGCTGGACAGTGCCACCACCATTATATATGTTGGACACTGCCACCACCACTACAGATGTTGGACAGTGCCACCACCATTATAGATGTTGGACACTGCCACCACCACTACAGATGTTGGACAGTGCCACCACCATTATAGATGTTGGACACTGCCACCACCACTACATATGTTGGACACTGCCACCACCACTACAGATGTTGGACACTGCCACCACCACTACAGATGTTGGACACTGCCACTACCACTACCACTACAGATGTTGGACACTGCCACCACCACTACAGATGTTAGACACTGCCACCACCACTACAGATGTTGGACACTGCCACCACCACTATAGATGTTGGACACTGCCACCACCACTACAGATGTTGGACAGTGCCACCACCATTATAGATGTTGGACAGTGCCACCACCACTACAGATGTTGGACACTGCCACCACCACTATAGATGTTGGACAGTGCCACCACCATTATAGATGTTGGACACTGCCACCACCACTACAGATACTGGACACTGCCACCACCACTATAGATGTTGGACAGTGCCACCACCACTATAGATGTTGGACAGTGCCACCACCATTATAGATGTTGGACACTGCCACCACCACTACAGATGCTGGACAGTGCCACCACCATTATATATGTTGGACACTGCCACCACCACTACAGATGTTGGACAGTGCCACCACCATTATAGATGTTGGACACTGCCACCACCACTACAGATGTTGGACAGTGCCACCACCATTATAGATGTTGGACAGTGCCACCACCATTATAGATGTTGGACACTGCCACCACCACTACAGATGTTGGATAGTGCCACTACCACGACAGATGTTGGATAGTGCCGCTACCACTACAGATGTTGGATAGTGTCACTACCACTACAGATGTTGGACAGTGCCACTACCATGACAGATGTTGGATAGTGCCACTACCATGACAGATGTTGGACAGTACCCCTACCATTACAGATGTTGGACGGTGCGACCACCACTACAGATGTTGGACAGTGCCACCACCACTACAGATGTTGTACAGTACCACTGCCATTACAGATGTTGGACAGTGCCACTACCACTACAGATATTGGACAGTACCACTACCATGACAGATGTTGGACGGTGCGACCACCACTACAGATGTTGGACAGTGCCACTACCACTACAGATGTTGGACAGTGCCACTACCACTACAGATGTTGTACAGTGCCACCACTACAGCTTTAATTTGGACCTGGTGTTGCTCTCAGAATACCAAGAAGGTTTAACGTAGTCAGCGGTTAACACAGCTCTTAAAGTTGACTCAAAAATGTCTTACTTTAGAGTAAGTTTCATACTTTTTTCTCTCTTCCTTCAAGTCAGATATATTGTGCAAGCTCTAAAATACAGGCGCGCGCGCGCTTACCCTCTCTCGCACTCTCATGCATACTCACACATACACTCACAAGCACACTCACACACACACACACACGGTCCCAGGAGCTACTACTCTACCTCTGCAACCACAAATAGATGAGTACACACACACTAGCACATATAAACACACATACACGTCAATGTCACTGACGTGTATAGTATGCAAAGTCATGGAGAAGATTATCAGGAGGAGAGTGGTGGAGTACCTGGAACGGAACAAGATCATAACGACAACCAACACGGTTTCAGGGAAGGAAAGTCCTGTGAAACAAACCTACTGGAGTTTTATGACAAGGTAACGGAAGTAAGACACGAGAGAGAGAAGTGGGTAGATTGCATTTTCTTGGACTGTAAGAAGGCAGTCGGCACAGTCCTCACAAGAGATGAGTGGAAAAGCTAGAGAATCAGGCATATATAACAGGAAAGGCACTGCATTGGATCAGAAAATATCTGACAGGGCGTCAACAACGAGTCATGGTACGTGACGAAGTATCAGAGTGACTGTAAACACAAGGTGAAAGGTGACTGTAAACACAAGGTGACTGTAAACACAAGAAGATTGTAAACAAAAGCAGACTGTAAACAGTTTTTAACTAGTAAAGTAGACTGTTGACAGAAAGTTACTTTCGTTTTTTACTGATCTTAAGAAGCAAGTGAAAATCAAGACAGAAAGAATTATAGAAAAAACACGGAATATTTAGTTTATTGTAACGTTTAAGAAATTATAATGATATATGAACATAAAAACGAAGGAACACTGCAGCAGGCCTGCTGGCCCATGCGAGGCAGGTCCAATTCTCCTGCCTACTTAAGCCAACGTCCTAACCTAGTCAGATCAGGAAGGAGCTCGGCACCTGACCTACTAGCACAAGCTAGTCAGGTCTAACTCACACCCACCCACACCCACTCATGTATTTATCCAACCTATTTTTAAAACTACACAAGGTCTTAGCTTCTATGACGGTACTCAGGAGTTTGTTCCACTCATCCGCAACTCTTATTACCAAACCAGTGCTTTCCTACATCCTTCCTGAATCTGAACTTTTCCAACCTAAATCCATTGCTGCGAGTCCTGTCTTGGCTGGATATTTTCAGCACGCTATTTACACATCCCCTTTATTTATTCCTGTTTTCCATTTATACACCTAAATCATATCCCCCCCCCTAATTCTATGCCTTTCTAGAGAGTGCAGATTCAGGGTCCTCAGTCTATCCTCATAGGGAAGATTTCTAATACATGGGATCAACTTTGTCATCCTCCTTTGTACGTTTTCCAGAGCATTTATATCCATTCTGTAATATGGTGACCAGAACTGTGCAGCATAATCTAAATGAGGCCTAACCAAGGATGTATAGAGTTGAAGGACAACCTGAGGACATATTATTTATATTTATTGATATGAAGCCAAGGATTCTGTTAGCTTTATTGCAAACACTTATACACTGTTGTCTTGGTTTTAGATTACTACTAATCAAAACTCCTAAATCATTTTTGCAATCCGTAATATTAAGATCTACATTATTTAGTTTATATGTGGCATGGTTATTTTCTTGTCCAACATTTAGAGCTTTGCATCTGTCTATATTAAACTGCATCTGCCACTTCTCCGACCACTGCATCAGTCTATTCAAATCATCCTGGAGTGCTCTAGTGTCCTCATTAGAATGAAATTGGACGGCCTATTTTGGTGTCATCAGCAAATTTGCTTATGTCGCTATATATTCCCTCATCTATGTCATTTATGTAAATTGTGAACAAGGGGCCCAACACTGACCCTTGTGGAACACCGCTTGTTACGTGCTCCCATTCTGATTTCTCCCCATTTATGCAGACTCTCTACTGCCTATTTGTCAACCATGCCTTTACCCAGGAAAAGATTTCTCCTATTCCTTGTGCCTTAAGTTTCCTCAACAGCCTCTGATGTGGAACTCTGTCGAAAGCCTTACTGAAGTCCATATACACAATATCATATTCATTACCATGATCTACCTCCTCAAATACCTCAATGAAGAAAGTTAGTAAATTCGTAAGACAGGAACGCCCCTTTGTAAAACCGTGTTGAGATTCATTAATCAATTTATGTTTTTCAAGATGGCTACGAACTGCTTCTGCAGTTATTGATTCCATAAATTTTTCCAATATGGAGGCAAGGCTTACTGTCTATAGTTCGAAGCTATGCCTTGTAAATAGGTATTACATTTGCCATTTTCCACTTATTAGGCACTATGCCAGTTTGTAGTGATATATTGAAAAGATTAGCGAAAGGTATGCTGAGTTCCTCTTTACATTCCTTTAACACCTGGGGATTTGTTAGGTTTTAATTTCTCTATTTGTCTCATTACCATGTCACTAGTTACCCCAATCGTGCATAGTTTAATATCGTCCTGCTCTACATAATTTATTATTTCTGGAATTTCGCTAGTATCTTCCTGAGTAAAAACTGAGAGAAAGTAAGTGTTGAAACGTTCAAACATATCCTTATCACTATCATTGATCTGACCTGAGTTACTTTTAAGTGAGCCCATCTTGTTCCTAATCTTACTTCTGTATACCTGAAAGAACCCTTTTGGGTTAGTCTTCGAATCCCTTGTAACTTTCGCCTCATAATCCCTTTTTGTTTTTCTTAATCCTTTTATATATATCTTTGACTGAATATACTGATTTTTTAACTGCCCATTCCCTCTTTTGATACTCCTATATATGCCTCTCTTTTGACCAATGAGATGTTTTAATCTATTGTTTATCCATTTGGGATCATTTTTGATAGATCTAATTTCCCTACTCGGAACAAAAGTTGTCTGGGCAGCTAGAACTATGCTCTGAAATACGTCATACTGGCAACCAACACCAGCTACCTGACCCATAGTCAGGTCATCCCAATTTAGCCCACCCAGGTAATTTCTTAGTCCCATGAAGTCGGCCAAGCAGAAGTCTGGGACAGAGATTTGATTGCAGTTATCTGGGTAATTCCATGATGTATTGAAAGTAAGTGATTTTTGATCGCTTTCCCCAAGCTCATCATTACCCTCAAGATTATTAAATAGTAATTCTTTGCTGGCAAGAACCAAGTCAAGCAGGTTGTTTCCTCTAGTTGGTTCTGTCACAAACTGTTTTGAAAAGCAATCCTGAACCATATCAAGAAAGTCACTAGACTCAAGATTTCCTGTCACATTGTTCCAGTCAATTTGTCTAAAGTTAAAATCTCCCATTAACACAACATTTTCATATCTAGATGCCTTATGAATTTTGTTCCATAGCAGCTTACTGCACTCCCTATTAAGGTTTGGGAGCCTATAAATCACACTCAAAATTAATTTTTCACGACCTTCGAGAAACTGTAGCCAAACAGATTATGTGTCCAATGTTTCTAATCTTATATCTTGTCTGTCTAACACAACATTTTAAATTATCTCTAACATACATCGCCTCTCCAACACCCTCCCTGTTCACCCTATCAGTATGGAATAATTTATAACCCTGTATGCTGCATTCAAAAGGCATTTCTCTATATTTCAATTTGAACCAAGTCTCTGTTATAGCAATAATATCTATATTACCTGCACATGCAAGTAATCTTAGCTCATCTTATTTCTTAGACTCCTACTAATTGTATAGTAAAGCGTAAGGGAGCTAGTCACTCATTGCCTTCTACTATCTCTGTTTGTTGAACAATTGCTTTGCCTTTACTAGCAACTTTATTTTGAATATTGTCTTTTAAACAAATCCCTGAGGTATCCCGGTATATCTGCTGTTTTCAACCCTAATATTGCAGCCTGATTGTTTCCCACAAATACCCATGCCTCAATAATCTATCAGTTTAAAGTCCTAGACAAGTCATCAATGACCCCCTCAATCGAACTGGCTAATGCAACCACTCCAGCCCCAGAGAAATGAACCCCATCCCTTGTATACATATCATGTTTGTCATATAATTTGTCCCAGTTATCTATGAATGGGATTGCAAGTTCCTTGCAGTATCTGTCTAGCCAGCAATTTATACCAATTGCCCTAGACATCCATTCATTGCCCACTCCCCTTCTAGGCAAGATGCTACATATGACTGGGATCCCTCCCTTAGACCTGACTATATCTATGGCTCACTTGTACTTATCCAGCAGCTCCTGTCTCCTGCCCTTCCCGATGTCATTTTCACCAGAACTAAGACAGATAATGGGCTTGTTCCCATTACTTGATATAATATTATCCAACCTGCTGATTATGTCACCACCATCAGCTCCTGGGAGGCACACTCTCTGTCTAACCTTCCTATATCTGTTACAAAAAGCATGGTCCATATATCTTACCCGAGAGTCTCCCACAATCAGAATACTCTTACCTTGATTAGCAGGAGAGTCAGTGGTACCTTTAACCTTACTAACCACTGAAGTACACTCGTCCTGAAGAACAGAGAATCGATTTCCCATCTTCACATCTTCTCTATTAACCTTCGTTACCTTCCTTCTTCCTGAATTGTGAACCACTTGCTGCTTAAAGCGGTTGCCATGCTCCAACTATCTGTTGGTGACCTTTTCCTCCTTACCAGCCCCAGCCATCTCACACTTACTCCCAAGTCCATCTAGGTGAAGCTTCAGCCTCCTATTTTCCTCCTGAAAAATACAAAGCCATGGTGCTTGGTAACAGCCCGCGCTAATTCCCAGACAGCTTAGAACAGATGACCTCACGTGACCACTGACCGAGGAAGATATGACCACACAGTGTGATATATGAAGAAAATAAGACCATGCAGTGAGATATATGAGGAAGATATGACCACACAGTGTGATATATGAGAAATATAAGACCACACAATGAGATGTATGAGAAATATAAGACAACACAGTGAGATATATGAGAAATATAAGACCACACAATGAGATATATGAGAAATATAAGACCATGCAAGTAAGAATAAGGCAGCTAAGAATACAGTTCAAAGAAATAACAGCAAATTTAGAGACGTAAGAACAGCAAGGCTAAAAGGGTATGCAAATTAGACAAGAACTTCCAAAGCAGGATAGGATGTATATGAAGCAGGTAATAAACACAGCAGCGGGGAGAGACGAGGATAAACGAAGAAAGGAGTAAGGAAGACTTGGTATAGAGAATAACATATGTCCATTCCTCCCCCCCACTCCCCCACCCCCCTCCCCCACCCCCCTCCCCCCACTCACCTTGTAGATGTTTCTCAGTGATAGGAACACTGGATAGTGAACATCAATGATAGTAACACTGGATAGTGAACATCAATGATAGTAACACTGGATAGTGAACATCAATGATAGTAACACTGGATAGTGAACATCAATGATAGTAACACTGGATAGTGAACATCAATGATAGTAACACCGGATAGTGAACATCAATGATAGTAACACTGGATAGTGAACATCAATGATAGTAACACTGGATAGTGAACATCAATGATAGTAACACTGGATAGTGAACATCAATGATAGTAACACTGGATAATGAACATCAATGAAACGAACACTGGATAGTGAACATCAATGATAGTAACACTGGATATTGAACATCAATGATAGGAACACTGGATAGTGAACATCAATGATAGTAACACTGGATAGTGAACATCAATGATAGTAACACTGGATAGTGAACATCAATGATAGTAACACTGGATAGTGAACATCAATGATAGGAACACTGTATAGTGAATATCAATGATAGTAACACTGGATAGTGAACATCAATGATAGTAACACTGGATAGTGAACATCAATGATAGTAACACTGGATAGTGAACATCAATGATAGGAACACTGGATAGTGAACATCAATGATAGTAACACTGGATAGTGAACATCAATGATAGGAACACTGGATAGTGAACATCAATGATAGTAACACTGTGTAGTGAACATCAATGATAGGAACACTGGATAGTGAACATCAATGATAGTAACACTGGATAGTGAACATCAATGATAGTAACACTGGATAGTGAACATCAATGATAGGAACAATGGATAGTGAACATCAATGATAGGAACACTGGATAGTGAACATCAATGATAGTAACACTGTGTAGTGAACATCAATGATAGTAACACTGTGTAGTGAACATCAATGATAGTAACACTGTGTAGTGAGCATCAATGATAGTAACACTGGATAGTGAACATCAATGATAGGAACACTGGATAGTGAACATCAATGATAGGAACACTGGATAGTGAACATCAATGATAGGAACACTGGATAGTGAACATCAATGATAGTAACACTGTGTAGTGAACATCAATGATAGTAACACTGTGTAGTGAACATTAATGATAGTAACACTGGAGAGTGAATATCAATGATAGTAACACTGTGTAGTGAACATCAATGATAGTAACACTGGATAGTGAACATCAATGATAGTAACACTATGTAGCGAACATCAATGATAGTAACACTGGATAGTGAACATCAATGATAGTAACAATGTGTAGTGAACATCAATGATAGAAACACTGTGTAGTGAACATCAATGATAGTAACACTGGATAGTGAACATCAATGATAGTAACACTGTGTAGTGAACATCAATGATAGTAACAATGTGAAGTGAACATCAATGATAGTAACACTGTGTAGTGAACATCAATGATAGTAACACTGTGTAGTGAACATCAATGATAGTAACACTGTGTAGAGAACATCAATGATAGAAACACTGGATAGTGAACATCAATGATAGTAACACTGGATAGTGAACATCAATGATAGTAACACTGGATAGTGAACATCAATGATAGTAACTGTGTAATGAACATCAATGATAGGAACACTGGATAGTGAACATCAATGATAGTAACACTGGATAGTGAACATCAATGATAGTAACACTGGATAGTGAATATCAATGATAGTAACACTGTGTAGTGAACATCAATGATAGTAACACTGGATAGTGAACATCAATGATAGTAACACTGTGTAGTGAACATCAATGATAGTAACACTGTGTAGTGAACATCAATGATAGTAACACTGGATAGTGAACATCAATGATAGGAACACTGTGCAGTGAACATCAATGATAGTAACACTGTGTAGTGAACATCAATGATAGGAACACTGGATAGTGAACATCAATGATAGGAACACTAGATAGTGAACATCAATGATAGTAACACTGTGTAGTGAACATCAATGATAGTAACACTGGATAGTGAACATCAATGATAGGAACACTGTGTAGTGAACATCAATGATAGTAACACTAGATAGTGAACATCAATGATAGTAACACTGGATAGTGAACATCAATGATAGTAACACTGTGTAGTGAACATCAATGATAGTAACACTGTGTAGTGAACATCAATGATAGTAACACTGTATAGTGAACATCAATGATAGTAACACTGTGTAGTGAACATAAATGATAGTAACACTGTGTAGTGAACATCAATGATAGTAACACGGTGTAGTGAACATCAATGATAGGAACACTGGATAGTGAACATCAATGATAGTAACACTCTATAGTGAACATCAATGATAGTAACACTGTGTACTGAACATCAATGATAGGAACACTGGATAGTGAACATCAATGATAGGAACACTGGATATTGAACATCAATGATAGGAACACTGGATAGTGAACATCAATGGTAGTAACACTGTGTAGTAACACTGATAGGAACACTGGATAGTGAACATCAATGATAGTAACACTGTGTAGTGAACACCAATGATAGGAACACTGTATAGTGAACATCAATGATAGGAACACTGGATAGTGAACATTAATGATAGGAACACTGGATAGTGAACATCAATGATAGGAACACTGTGTAGTGAACATCAATGATAGTAACACTGGATAGTGAACATCAATGATAGTAACACTGTGTAGTGAACATCAATGATGGTAACACTGGATAGTGAACATCAATGATAGTAACACTGTGTAGTGAACATCAATGATAGTAACACTGTGTAGTGAACATCAATGCTAGTAACACTGGATAGTGAACATCAATGATAGGAACACTGTGTAGTGAACATCAATGATAGTAACACTGTGTAGTGAACATCAATGATAGGAACACTGGATAGTGAACATCAATGATAGTAACACTGTATAGTGAACATCAATCATAGTAACACTGTGTAGTGAACATAAATGATAGGAACACTGGATAGTGAACATCAATGATAGGAACACTGGATATTGAACATCAATGATAGGAACACTGGATAGTGAACATCAATGGTAGTAACACTGTGTAGTAACACTGATAGGAACACTGGATAGTGAACATCAATGATAGTAACACTGTGTAGTGAACACCAATGATAGGAACACTGTATAGTGAACATCAATGATAGGAACACTGGATAGTGAACATTAATGATAGGAACACTGGATAGTGAACATCAATGATAGGAACACTGTGTAGTGAACATCAATGATAGTAACACTGGATAGTGAACATCAATGATAGTAACACTGTGTAGTGAACATCAATGATGGTAACACTGGATAGTGAACATCAATGATAGTAACACTGTGTAGTGAACATCAATGATAGTAACACTGTGTAGTGAACATCAATGCTAGTAACACTGGATAGTGAACATCAATGATAGGAACACTGTGTAGTGAACATCAATGATAGTAACACTGTGTAGTGAACATCAATGTTAGGAACACTGGATAGTGAACATCAATGATAGGAACACTGGATAGTGAACATCAATGATAGTAACACTGTGTAGTGAACATCAATGATAGTAACACTGGATAGTGAACATCAATGATAGGAACACTGTGTAGTGAACATCAATGATACTAACACTGGATAGTGAACATCAATGATAGTAACACTGGATAGTGAACATCAATGATAGTAACACTGTGTAGTGAACATCAATGATAGGAACACTGGATAGTGAAAATCAATGATAGTAACACTGTGTAGTGAACATCAATGATAGTAACACTGTATAGTGAACATCAATGATAGTAGCAATGTGTAGTGAACATCAATGATAGTAACTGTGTAGTGAACATCAATGATAGTAACACTGTATAGTGAACATCAATGATAGTAACACTGTATAGTGAACATCAATGATAGTAACACTGTGTAGTGAACATCAATGATTGGAACACTGGATAGTGAACATCAATGATAGTAACACTGATAGGAACACTGATATGAACACTGATAGGAACACTGGATAGTGAACATCAATGATAGGAACACTGGATAGCGAACATCAATGATAGGAACACTGGATAGTGAACATCAATGATAGTAACACTGGATAGTGAACATCAATGATAGTAACACTGTGTAGAGAACATCAATGATAGTAACACTGGATAGTGAACATCAATGATAGTAACACTGTGTAGTGAATATCAATGATAGTAACACTGTGTAGTGAACATCAATGATAGTAACACTGGATAGTGAACATCAATGATAGGAACACTGTGTAGTGAACATCAATGATAGTAACACTGTGTAGTGAACATCAATGATAGGAACACTGGATAGTGAACATCAATGATAGGAACACTGGATAGTGAACATCAATGATAGTAACACTGGATAGTGAACATCAATGATAGGAACACTGTGTAGTGAACATCAATGATAGTAACACTGGATAGTGAACATCAATGATAGTAACACTGGATAGTGAACATCAATGATAGTAACACTGTGTAGTGAACATCAATGATAGGAACACTGGATAGTGAAAATCAATGATAGTAACACTGTGTAGTGAACATCAATGATAGTAACACTGTGTAGTGAACATCAATGATAGTAACACTGTGTAGTGAACATCAATGATAGTAACACTGTGTAGTGAACATCAATGATAGTAACACTGGATAGTGAACATCAATGATAGTAACACTGTGTAGTGAACATCAATGATAGGAACACTGGATAGTGAAAATCAATGATAGTAACACTGTATAGTGAACATCAATGATAGTAACATTGTGTAGTGAACATCAATGATAGTAACACTGTGTAGTGAACATCAATGATAGTAACACTGTGTAGTGAACATCAATGATAGTAACACTGGATAGTGAACATCAATGATAGTAACACTGTGTAGTGAACATCAATGATAGTAACACTGTGTAGTGAACATCAATGATAGTAACACTGTGTAGTGAACATCAATGATAGTAACACTGTGTAGTGAACATCAATGATAGTAACACTGGATAGTGAACATCAATGATAGTAACACTGTGTAGTGAACATCAATGATAGGAACACTGGATAGTGAACATCAATGATAGTAACACTGTATAGTGAACATCAATGATAGTAACACTGTGTAGTGAACATCAATGATAGGAACACTGGATAGTGAACATCAATGATAGGAACACTGGATAGTGAACATCAATGATAGGAACACTGGATAGTGAACATCAATGATAGTAACACTGTGTAGTAACACTGATATGAACACTGATATGAACACTGATAGGAACACTGGATAGTGAACATCAATGATAGTAACACTGTGTAGTGAACACCAGTGATAGGAACACTGTATAGTGAACATCAATGATAGGAACACTGGACAGTGAACATCAATGATAGGAACACTGGATAGTGAACATCAATGATAGGAACACTGGATAGTGAACATCAATGATAAGAACACTGTATAGTGAACATCAATGATAGGAACACTGTATAGTGAACATCAATGATAGGAACACTGGATAGTGAACATCAATGATAGGAACACTGTATAGTGAACATCAATGATAGGAACACTGTATAGTGAACAACAATGATAGGAACACTGTATAGTGAACATCAATGATAGGAACACTGGATAGTGAACATCAATGCCAGGAACACTGTATAGTGAACATCAATGATAGGAATACTGTATAGTGAACATCAATGATAGGAACACTGTACAGTGAACATCAATGATAGGAACACTGTATAGTGAACATCAATGATAGGAACACTGGATAGTGAACATCAATGATAGGAACACTGTATAGTGAACATCAATGATAAGAACACTGTATAGTGAACATCAATGATAGGAACACTGGATAGTGAACATCAATGATAGGAACACTGGATAGTGAACGTCAATGATAGTAACACTGTATAGTGAACATCAATGATAGGAACACTGGATAGTGAACATCAATGATAGGAACACTGGATAGTGAACATCAATGATAGGAACACTGGATAGTGAACGTCAATGATAGTAACACTGTATAGTGAACATCAATGATAGGAACACTGGATAGTGAACATCAATGATAGGAACACTGGATAGTGAACATCAATGACAGGAACACTGGACAGTGAACATCAGTGACAGGAACACTGGACAGTGACCATCAATGACAGGAACACTGGACAGTGACCATCAATGACAGGAACACTGGACAGTGAACATCAGTGACAGGAACACTGGACAGTGACCATCAATGACAGGAACACTGGACAGTGACCATCAATGACAGGAACACTGGACAGTGACCATCAATGACAGGAACACTGGACAGTGACCATCAATGACAGGAACACTGGACAGTGACCATCAATGACAGGAACACTGGACAGTGAACATCAGTGACAGGAACACTGGACAGTGACCATCAATGACAGGAACACTGGACAGTGACCATCAATGACAGGAACACTGGACAGTGAACATCAGTGACAGGAACACTGGACAGTGACCATCAATGACAGGAACACTGGACAGTGACCATCAATGACAGGAACACTGGACAGTGAACATCAGTGACAGGAACACTGGACAGTGAACATCAGTGACAGGAACACTGGACAGTGGCCATCAATGACAGGAACACTGGACAGTGACCATCAATGACAGGAACACTGGACAGTGACAGGAACATCAGTGACAGGAACACTGGACAGTGACCATCAATGACAGGAACACTGGACAGTGACCATCAATGACAGGAACACTGGACAGTGACCATCAGGAACACTGACAGGAACACTGGACAGTGAACATCAGTGACAGGAACACTGGACAGTGACCATCAATGACAGGAACACTGGACAGTGACCATCAATGACAGGAACACTGGACAGTGACCATCAATGACAGGAACACTGGACAGTGAACATCAGTGACAGGAACACTGGACAGTGAACATCAGTGACAGGAACACTGGACAGTGAACATCAGTGACAGGAACACTGGACAGTGAACATCAGTGACAGGAACACTGGACAGTGAACATCAGTGACAGGAACACTGGACAGTGACCATCAATGACAGGAACACTGGACAGTGACCATCAATGACAGGAACACTGGACAGTGAACATCAGTGACAGGAACACTGGACAGTGAACATCAGTGACAGGAACACTGGACAGTGACCATCAATGACAGGAACACTGGACAGTGACCATCAATGACAGGAACACTGGACAGTGAACATCAGTGACAGGAACACTGGACAGTGACCATCAATGACAGGAACACTGGACAGTGAACATCAGTGACAGGAACACTGGACAGTGACCATCAATGACAGGAACACTGGACAGTGACCATCAATGACAGGAACACTGGACAGTGACCATCAATGACAGGAACACTGGACAGTGAACATCAGTGACAGGAACACTGGACAGTGACCATCAATGACAGGAACACTGGACAGTGAACATCAGTGACAGGAACACTGGACAGTGACCATCAATGACAGGAACACTGGACAGTGACCATCAATGACAGGAACACTGGACAGTGAACATCAGTGACAGGAACACTGGACAGTGAACATCAGTGACAGGAACACTGGACAGTGACCATCAATGACAGGAACACTGGACAGTGACCATCAATGACAGGAACACTGGACAGTGACCATCAATGACAGGAACACTGGACAGTGAACATCAATGACAGGAACACTGGACAGTGAACATCAGTGACAGGAACACTGGACAGTGACCATCAATGACAGGAACACTGGACAGTGAACATCAGTGACAGGAACACTGGACAGTGACCATCAATGACAGGAACACTGGACAGTGAACATCAGTGACAGGAACACTGGACAGTGAACATCAGTGACAGGAACACTGGACAGTGAACATCAATGACAGGAACACTGGACAGTGACCATCAATGACAGGAACACTGGACAGTGAACATCAGTGACAGGAACACTGGACAGTGACCATCAATGACAGGAACACTGGACAGTGACCATCAATGACAGGAACACTGGACAGTGAACATCAATGACAGGAACACTGGACAGTGACCATCAATGACAGGAACACTGGACAGTGACCATCAATGACAGGAACACTGGACAGTGACCATCAATGACAGGAACACTGGACAGTGACCATCAATGACAGGAACACTGGACAGTGACCATCAATGACAGGAACACTGGACAGTGACCATCAATGACAGGAACACTGGACAGTGACCATCAATGACAGGAACACTGGACAGTGACCATCAATGACAGGAACACTGGACAGTGACCATCAATGACAGGAACACTGGACAGTGAACATCAGTGACAGGAACACTGGACAGTGACCATCAATGACAGGAACACTGGACAGTGAACATCAGTGACAGGAACACTGGACAGTGACCATCAATGACAGGAACACTGGACAGTGACCATCAATGACAGGAACACTGGACAGTGAACATCAATGACAGGAACACTGGACAGTGAACATCAGTGACAGGAACACTGGACAGTGACCATCAATGACAGGAACACTGGACAGTGACCATCAGTGACAGGAACACTGGACAGTGACCATCAATGACAGGAACACTGGACAGTGACCATCAATGACAGGAACACTGGACAGTGAACATCAGTGACAGGAACACTGGACAGTGAACATCAGTGACAGGAACACTGGACAGTGACCATCAATGACAGGAACACTGGACAGTGACCATCAATGACAGGAACACTGGACAGTGAACATCAGTGACAGGAACACTGGACAGTGAACATCAGTGACAGGAACACTGGACAGTGAACATCAGTGACAGGAACACTGGACAGTGAACATCAGTGACAGGAACACTGGACAGTGAACATCAGTGACAGGAACACTGGACAGTGAACATCAGTGACAGGAACACTGGACAGTGAACATCAGTGACAGGAACACTGGACAGTGAACATCAGTGACAGGAACACTGGACAGTGAACATCAGTGACAGGAACACTGGACAGTGAACATCAGTGACAGGAACACTGGACAGTGAACATCAGTGACAGGAACACTGGACAGTGAACATCAGTGACAGGAACACTGGACAGTGAACATCAGTGACAGGAACACTGGACAGTGAACATCAATGACAGGAACACTGGACAGTGAACATCAGTGACAGGAACACTGGACAGTGAACATCAGTGACAGGAACACTGGACAGTGAACATCAATGACAGGAACACTGGACAGTGAACATCAGTGACAGGAACACTGGACAGTGACCATCAATGACAGGAACACTGGACAGTGAACATCAGTGACAGGAACACTGGACAGTGAACATCAGTGACAGGAACACTGGACAGTGAACATCAGTGACAGGAACACTGGACAGTGAACATCAATGACAGGAACACTGGACAGTGAACATCAGTGACAGGAACACTGGACAGTGAACATCAATGACAGGAACACTGGACCGTGACCATCAATGACAGGAACACTGGACAGTGAACATCAGTGACAGGAACACTGGACAGTGACCATCAATGACAGGAACACTGGACAGTGACCATCAATGACAGGAACACTGGACAGTGACCATCAATGACAGGAACACTGGACAGTGACCATCAATGACAGGAACACTGGACAGTGACCATCAATGACAGGAACACTGGACAGTGAACATCAGTGACAGGAACACTGGACAGTGAACATCAGTGACAGGAACACTGGACAGTGAACATCAATGACAGGAACACTGGACAGTGAACATCAGTGACAGGAACACTGGACAGTGAACATCAATGACAGGAACACTGGACCGTGACCATCAATGACAGGAACACTGGACAGTGACCATCAATGACAGGAACACTGGACCGTGACCATCAATGACAGGAACACTGGACAGTGACCATCAATGACAGGAACACTGGACAGTGAACATCAGTGACAGGAACACTGGACAGTGAACATCAGTGACAGGAACACTGGACAGTGACCATCAATGACAGGAACACTGGACAGTGAACATCAATGACAGGAACACTGGACCGTGACCATCAATGACAGGAACACTGGACAGTGAACATCAGTGACAGGAACACTGGACAGTGAACATCAGTGACAGGAACACTGGACAGTGACCATCAATGACAGGAACACTGGACAGTGACCATCAATGACAGGAACACTGGACAGTGACCATCAATGACAGGAACACTGGACAGTGACCATCAATGACAGGAACACTGGACAGTGAACATCAATGACAGGAACACTGGACAGTGACCATCAATGACAGGAACACTGGACAGTGACCATCAATGACAGGAACACTGGACAGTGACCATCAATGACAGGAACACTGGACAGTGACCATCAATGACAGGAACACTGGACAGTGACCATCAATGACAGGAACACTGGACAGTGACCATCAATGACAGGAACACTGGACAGTGAACATCAATGACAGGAACACTGGACAGTGAACATCAGTGACAGGAACACTGGACAGTGACCATCAATGACAGGAACACTGGACAGTGACCATCAATGACAGGAACACTGGACAGTGACCATCAATGACAGGAACACTGGACAGTGAACATCAGTGACAGGAACACTGGACAGTGACCATCAATGACAGGAACACTGGACAGTGACCATCAAATAACAACAACAATAATATTATTATTATTAATTTGGAATAGCATAAATATTATATAAGTATAGTAAAGAGGAGAAAGTACAGTGTAGAGGAGAAAGTACAGTGTAGAGGAGAAAGTACATTGTAAAGGAGAAAGTACCGTGCAGAAAAGAAAGTAAAGTGTAGAGGAGAAAGTATAATGTAGAGGAGAAAGTACTGTGCAGAGGAGAAAGTACAGTGTAGAGGAGAAAGTTCAGTGTAGAGGAGAAAGTACAGTGTAGAGGAGAAAGTACAGTGTAGAGGAGAAAGTACAGTGTAGAGGAGAAAGTACATCGTAGAGGAGAAAGTACCGTGTAGAGGAGAAAGTACAGTGTAGAGTAGAAAGTTCAGTGTAGAGGAGAAAGTACAGTGTAGAGGAGAAAGTACAGTGTAGAGGAGAAAGTACAGTGTAGAGGAGAAAGTACAATGTAGAGGAGAAAGTACAGTGTAGAGGAGAAAGTACAATGTAGAGGAGAAAGTACAGTGTAGAGGAGAAAGTACAATGTAGAGGAGAAAGTACAGTGTAGAGGAGAAAGTACAATGTAGAGGAGAAAGTACAGTGTAGAGGAGAAAGTACAATGTAGAGGAGAAAGTACAGTGTAGAGGAGAAAGTACAATGCAAAGGAGAAAGTACCCTGTAGAAGAGAAAGTACAGTGTAGAGGGGAAAGTACCATGTAGAGGGGAAAGTACGATATAGAGGAGAAAGGACAGTGTAGGGAAGAAAGTGTAATGTAAAGGAGAAAGTGCAATATAGAAGAGAAAGTACAGTGTAGAGAAGAAAGTACAACATAGAGGAGAAAGCACAGTTTAAAGGATAAAATACAGTGTAAGGAAGAAAGTACAGTGTAGAGGAGAAAGTACAATATAGAGGAGAAAGTACAGTGTAGGGAAGAAAGTACAGTATAGCGGGAAAAAATACAATGCAGATGAGAAAGTACAGTATGGGGAAGAGAGTACAGTGTAGAGAAGAAAGTGCAGTGCAGAGGAGAAAGTACAGTGTAGAGAAGAAAATACAGTGTAGAGAAGGAAGTACAGTGTAAAGAAGAAAGTACAGTGTAGAGGAGAAAGTACAACGTAGAGAAGAAAATACAGTGTAGAGAAGGAAATACAGTGTTGAGAAGAAAATACAGTGTAGATAACAAAATACAGTGTAGAGAAGAAAATATAGTGTAGAGAAGAAAGTGCAGTGTAGGGAAAAAAGTATAGTGAAGGGAAGGAAGCACAGTGTAGGGTAGAAAGTACAGTGTAGGGTAGAAAGTACAGTGTAGGGTAGAAAGTACAGTGTAGGGTAGAAAGTACAGTGTAGGGTAGAAAGTACAGTGTAGGGTAGAAAGTACAGTGTAGTGTAGAAAGTACAGTGTAGGGTAGAAAGTACAGTGTAGAGTAGAAAGTACAGTGTAGGGAACCATCATTGGTCCAACGAAGACTTTCTTGGAGGGAAACATTGTAGAAATATAAGGTAAATAGTGCTTAAAGTGAAACAATATGGAAACAAAGGCTGGTTGTGTGCCCACATACCTGCGGTGTTTCGCCCTTCAACCAACACTAGAACAACGACATGCGCAACTGTAAGAAACAAGAAGAGAAAACGTCACTAACTGGGCTTCTTACCTAAACATATATACAAGAATGTTTATATGTAGATGCAACGTTGTGAGGAGAGGCGAAACAGCAGAGTAAAACGAAGGTTCTACCCCAGTCCAATCTCAGGGTCAACAGGCGGAGATTCGGAGTGGAGGAAAAAAAAAAAATGGGGAAACGAATACAAAGGAAAATAAATCAAATTTGAGAGAAAGATAAGGTTCAATTCTCTCAATTAAGTAGATATGCCGCCATTATCTGTTCTTTTAGTAGAAGAGATGCAAGTAGCTAAAGTCACAACAGAAGAGAGAGACACGAAATTTGGGTTAAAGCAGGAAAAAACCCAATGGGGAATAATACGGGATAGTGAAGACAGGATACAAGGAGGTCCCGCTTTACAGCTTTTTAATAATACATCGGTTTTCAATTATTGCCATTCCTCATTTATTCAGACTTCCTGCAATAAATATATTCACCACTCACTATAAGCTAAGGACGAAAATATTTTAAGGAATGTAATAAGTGTATTGCATATGCATTTTTTAGGCCTAGCTATATTGCTCACTTAAAATATGATAATGTAAACATGTTATCAGTCTTTGAACGTGGAAAAAACTATGATTCACTTTACGGCAGTAGCCTGGAACCTAAAGTGCTGTATCAGCGAGGCCCTCCTGTATTAGTTGTAAAATGTACTGGCTCTTAGGGTAGCTTGGCCTGGAAATTATCAGTAGGCACCTTATTAGAGGCTTGACTCTCAAAAAAATGGTTATTACACATATCACCCAGTTTAATTTTCACAAATGGACCCTGAATACATAACTCGAGGGGCTAATGAAGCAAAGATAATACAGCTTACAATTTAATAGACTCTCATACATTACAGGGAGATCTGCAATTAGACACCAGCAGAACAAATATTTACAAGACTCAATACTAAGAATCATTTAAGTCAATCAAAAATGTAAAATACAGTCTTAACCCTTACATCAGCAGGACATCTATTAATTTATGTTCATAATCAGGTAAAAATTATGGCTCTCACTTTCACAAAATTCCTTGCCTTAACATGGTGTCGCTGAATATTTCCCTGATCCAGTTGGACTATATTCCTTCTTCAGGCTAACACAAGAGATTTTCAGATTACCAGATTACAAGCCTGGTCTGATCCTCCAAGACCAGAGTTGTCAAGGCCTCTAGTAATTGTATGGCATTTCCTTAGTGTGCCTGGTCTGGTTGAACTTAGCCACTCTCTGGTATACCTTCAGTGTGCCTGGTCTGGTTGAACTTAGCCACTCTCTGGTATACCTTCAGTGTGCCTGGTCTGGTTGAACTTAGCCACTCTCTGGTATACCTTCAGTGTGCATATCTTCATAGGTACTTGGTTGCTGCTAAACCTTGTTGGTAGCAGATAATCGATGTGGATAGTTGAAAAAAAAAAACTGTCCAAGCGAGCAAAGACATGAAGTGAGCCCCGATTCCCATACCTTGGTTTCGTATTCCCTCCAAGCTTTCGAACCCATCTCATACCCCACACACAAACTCTTTATAAAACTCCTTAACAATGACTCAAACTTAATCACTACACCTTGTTAACACTAGCACTAATTAGTACAGTGAATAATAACACTTAGTAAAATAATATGATACACAAAAAATGAATTTATACATTATATTACAGCAAAAAAATATTTCTGTGAAAACATATTGGAACCACTGACAATGGAATATCACTATGCGAAAATGGTCATGTCTTAATACACTTCTACAGTTAATTTATCTCTTTACAGTAAAAGAGATTTTAGTAAATCGTTTACAGATGTTGTCCTGTATATATATTAATTATACTCTGACCATGTGTTTACAGTTTGTAAAGTAAAAGGACACAAGTGCAACTAATGTGACATTTTATTGTGGCAACGTTTCGCTCTCCAGGAGCTTTGTCAAGCCGTTACAAACAATACATGGACACAGAGGGTATATATAGGCTTAGAGTGAGGTGTAATACTAGTGGTAGCAGTAGTAGTAGTAGTAATATAAGTTGTAATAGTAGTAGTAATACAATATGGTAGAACAATCAACTTGCACATGGGTAAAAGGTCAAAAAAAATATTACTTGAGTAGCATAAAAATAGGTTAGACAAATATTTCTGTTGGTGGTTGGATCTGAGAAGGTCTGTTTCAGTGTTCCTTCTCTGTTGTGTTATTGTGTAACAGAGATTATGTGATGGCAGGGTTTGCTGTTTTGAGGAGGATTCTTCCTAATACTTCAGAGATGATGAAGCTGCCTTTATTTTGTTTGTGTTAGAAACAGCGATTAATGATAATTCAATGCATTTACGCCTGCGTCGTTGAATTTCATGAGGTGGTTGGTGGAATTCCGGTGTTGTACGCAAGCATTGTTCAAGTTATCATTCCGACATGCGTTGATGTGTTCACTGAGGCGTGTTTCGAGGTTCCTTGCTGTTTCCCCTACCTATATCTTTGTCACAGCCTCCACAAGGTATAGTGTAAACTCCTGCATTAACTGGTTCATGGTTGTTCGATTTTGTCCTAGTTAGATCCTTTAGGGAAGTGCTGGATGCGATGGCGACTCTAGTGTTAGTTTGTGCGAGTACCTTGGAAACGTTCAGTGCAACCTGGCTGTTGGTAAGGATGATAACTTTGTTAGGAGTGGTGTTGGTGCGTGGAGAATTTATGATCTGAAGAGCTTTTTTCTTGCAGTCTTTGATGAAAAAAGGAAAAAAAATGTAGATCAGTGAAGGTTTGGTGTAAGTACATTCCTGGTCAAGAAATTCAGAACTACAAATACGGTAAGCTCTGAGGAAAAATTCAATGACGATGCCTCTTCTGTCTTAGCATCATGACTGGAATAGAAGTGGGTGAGATCATTTTTGTTGGTAGGTTTGCGGTAAACTTGAAATCTTAGATTGTTATCAAGTTTGTGAATGAGTTTACAGTTGCAGAAAGGTTAAGGGTTAAAATGTTTTACACTATCAGTTGCATAATAATAATAATAATAATAATAATAATAATAATAATAATAATAATAATAATAATAATAATAATAATAATAATAATAATAATAATAATAACTGGAGAATAGAGGAAATGACTGTATTCAGATATTTGGGAGTGGACTTGTCAGCAGATGGGTCTATGACAAACGAGCTAAATTATAGAGCTGATGAGGGGAAAAAGGTGAGTGGTGCACTAAAGAGTCTGTGGAGACATAGAACATTATCCACGGAAGCAAAAAGGGGAATCTATGAGAGTATAACTATACCAACGGTCTTATAAGGGTATGAAGCATGGGTGGTGAATGTTGCAACAAGAAGAAGGCTGGAGGCAGTGGAGATGTCGTGTCTGAAGGCAATGTGTGGTGTGAATATATGCAGAGAATCCGTAGTTTGGAAATTAGGAGGAGGTGTGGGGCTACTAAAAGTATTAACCAGAGAGCTGAGGAGGGGTTGTTGAGGTGGTGCGGACATTTAGAATGACTTCGAGAGCGTATAAATCTGTAGTGGAAGGAAGGCGGAGTTGGGGTCAGTCTAGGAAAGGTTGGAGAGAGGGGGTAAAGTAAGTTTTGTATGAGAGGAGCTTGGACTTCCAGAAAGTATGCATGAACGTGTTAGATAGGAGGGAGTGGAGACAAATGGTTTTTATAAGTCGACGTGCTGTTGGAGTATGAGCAAGGTAACAATTATGAAGGGACTCAGGGAAACCGGCAGGAAGGACTTGAGTCCTGGAGGAGGGAAGTACAGTGTCTGCCCTCTGAAGGAGGGGTGATGATAGGTTGCATTTTTGAACTGTAGTTTAGGCATGCCTCTGGCAAGACAGCAATGGAGTGAATGATGATGAAAGTGTTTCTTCTCTTTTGGGTTACCCTGCCTAGGTGGGAAACGGCCGATGTGTTAATAAAAAACTAAATAACAATAATCACAATAATGACATTAGCAGTAATAGTGACAAAAATAATAGCAACGAAATAATAGTGTGGCATACAAAGAGTATGTCACAATTTATTCCCTGTATGTCACACTCCCAACCAGTGAACTGGGTGCTAAGGGTTTAACGATCGATAGGGTACCCATCGTTAAATCAGTATCTAGGTTCATTGACCAATCATAGGCAAGCCCGCCAAAGCTGAAGCAATGTGGTTCACTTGTGGTAAGCATTGGCAGACTTGCCTACCTGCTGGTTGAGTACGGTGCACTCTCTCTGGCTTCTGCTTTGCCGTCTTTCACCGTGGTGTATACTTATTATTCTATCTGTATATACTGTACATAATGTACATACCTGTATATAGTGGGTGAAGGTAAATATACATTATAGTCTACTGCTGAGTTTGTTTGCTCTAATTCCCATTTCGACCAGGTCTCACAGGCCATTTATTACCTGTGATCGTAATAAATAATAATAATAATATTATTATTATTATTATTATTATTATTATTAATTTCTGAAGCTTCTCACTAAAAATTCACACATCACATGTGACCAATTTAATCGGAGAGGAAGGGGGTGGGGGTTGCTTTATTACAGGAAGGTGAAAGGTAGGAGTGGCCAGACATTCCATACACTGCAAGTTTTTACTGGCAAAACGTTCGCTCAGAGTGAAGCAAAATGTGTAGACATCGTATTGGTATTATCTCAGCATACATGGAAGACATGGTTGTTGAATAATACATGGCCAAAACGTTCTGTCATGTCTGAGGGCCTGACTACCTTATATCATGACTGAGGGACTGACCACCTTCTATCATGTCTGAGGGGCTGACTACCTTATATCATGACTGAGGGACTGACCACCTTCTATCATGTCTGAGGGGCTGACTACCTTATATCATGACTGAGGGACTGACCACCTTCTATCATGTCTGAGGGGCTGACTACCTTATATCATGACTGAGGGACTGACCACCTTCTATCATGTCTGAGGGGCTGACTACCTTATATCATGACTGCGGGACTGGCCACCTTCTGTCATGTTCGAGGGGCTGACTACCTTATATCATGACTGAGGGACTGACCACCTTCTATCATGTCTGAGGGGCTGACTACCTTATATCATGACTGAGGGACTGGCCACCTTCTATCATGTTCGAGGGGCTGACTACCTTATATCATGACTGAGGGACTGACCACCTTCTATCATGTCTGAGGGGATGACTACCTTATATCATGACTGAGGGACTGACCACCTTCTATCATGTTTGAGGGGCTGACTTCCTTATATCATGACTGAGGGACTGACTACCTTATATCATGACTGTGGGACTGAACACCTTATATCATGACTGAGGGACTGACCACCTTCTATAATGCCTTAGGGACTGATCATCTTCTATCATGACTGAATGACTGGTCATCTTCTATCATGACTGAAGGACTGACCACCTTCTATCATGTCTGAGGGACTGACCACCTTCTATCATGTCTGAGGGACTGACCACCTTCTATCATGTCTGAGGGACTGACCACCTTCTATAAGGCCTTAGGGACTGACCACCTTCTATGCACTGACTCCAGTATTAAGAAAGTGACTTCTGTACTGGAGAAAAGAAGCTCGTTGTGCGAGTGACACTTGTCATCAATATTGATACCCAGATGTTGCACACACCTGTCTGGTACATCAATCGTAGGTACTGTCTACAGTTAATAACACAGAAGAAGCTTTTGAGAGTGTATATATATATATATATATATATATATATATATATATATATATATATATATATATATATATATATATATATATATATATATATATATCGTGACGCATAGGTATAAACTTGCGATTTTGGCGTAAATAGCAACGTTCTTCTTGCCGAATAAGGCAGGCGAAAATTTGTGTATGCAATAATTTCGGAAAAATCATTCTGAACCTAACGAAAAAAAATATTGTTTATTATTAAATTATTGTAAATTTATCTAAAATATATTTAGTTATGTTAGGCTAAATTAATTGCATTTGTTTTAATAACGTTAGGTAAGTTTTCTAAGGTTCTTTTGGTACAAAATTATTAATTTTTACATTAATATTGACCAGTTTTACCTATTAGGCACGTCATAGAAAGTAAGGATGAGGATTTAAGAAAAGAGAAGGAATTGGAGGAGGAGGAGGAGGAGAAGGAAGAGCGAGAAAAAGCGAATAAGATCATGTTTGCATAAAGATGGTGAGCGAAACGTGTCCTGAATGAAAACATTATACGCTGCACAAGTGTATTCGACATGCACTTGACTGTACCTGTTATCTCGCGTTAAATATAATCATCATCTTTACTTGTAGTTTTCTTATAAACTGGAATTTGAGGGAGTTTTTAACTCTTGATTAATTAAACATCCAGGAAGGATATAAAGTCACTGTGGTCAGTTTTAAAAGGTGAAGTGAACGGAGGTTCAGTCGTGCCGAGTCACATACACAAAAATTCCAAGTTAAGTCGAGTGGATGTGTTCAAGAAGATTGTGGTCAACATATCGGAGTCACGTTACCCTGGATGGAATTTCTATGAAAATTCACTTTCAAGTGTTTCCTTGTATACAGTAGTTCAGTGTATATAGTGCCGATGGGAGATCCCATTGTCATGCCGTACCTTTATTTCTAGCGGTGTTGTTGAAGGTGAAGTGCTGAAATTTATGCATGGTACCGTGAGGCGGAGTATAGATATAACTTTGTAGAGTTGTGTTTTCCTGTGGAGAAGGCGGTGAACAAATATGTTAAGGTTAAGCTAGTTAACTTTTTATTCCTTGTATTGATGCAAAGTCTGTTAACGTGTCTTGAGTGACGCAGATAGGCGTTACTAAAGGTGTCCAGGTATGCCCACGTATTTAACCAGATGCTTGGCAAGAACTCCTACAAACTGGTGTAGCACGCTGCCCATGACTGATGTTATGGCTCTCATTGGAACACTGATTTTGTTTTAGAGACCTCTTACATATTAGCTATTTTCAGGATGACGAGAATGAGACAACAGATTTTGCTAGCCGGTTCTGAGCACTTTAAGATCCTACGAGAGTCAGAAAGGAAGTATGGATCAAGTATGGATCATGTGACAGTGTCGTACGTACTGAATTTGGACCCTTAATAGTCAGGACAACATCTTAATGTTGTCCTGACTATTAAGGGTCCCAACACCTCCCTCATCGGTAGTAGAAATCCTATTAGAGTTATATGGCAGGTTCTCCATAGTCTTGACGTATCTTCAGGGTCAAGTAGGGAGAGAGTGAGTTAAGGGAGTACTCCGGCGTCCGCACGTCTTATCACTACAGATGACATCCAACTTTTCCTGTTGTCTTTCCTATTTCTATATATAATGTCATGTCGTGTTGCTCCTTGTATTACTGATATGATAAAGCTCAAGCATTGCCAAAGGTCAATCTAAATAAATGTTCCCTCTCCACTTAGTCTGTTTTTTTATTTTATTTATCTACAAGAAGTGTCATCTAACATTATGTGTTGACACTGCAGCATCGTTGAAGTACACGAATCCTTCTCCAGAAGGCTTACAGCCTCGGGAACATTGTTTCTTGCTTCAGTGCATCGAGGAGATCGTTCCGCCGAGATCCACTCCCAGCCATCTCACCTCCTTTGATCATCCTCTCTCTCCACCACTACACCACTTACCCAGTGCACCACTTTCAGCATAGCACGCACACTGGGAGGACTATTCAGACACACTCCAGGAAAGTGGCTGAGAGGATCAGGACTATGACTTCTGAATTTAATGAGTTACAGAAGTCGAAACTCAACTATAATACCTTCGAACTTTTCCAAAAAAAAAGTGCTTGGAGCTAAGTACGTACTTTCCGTCACTGAGACAGAAGTACTGAGTCTTGGGTTCAGATTCACCACAGGACTATACAAACCTGTTCAAAAGTGGACCTCCTCACACACAGCTACAATTTCATTGAAGCGGATTTCAAGTAAGGTTCCTTGAACTCTCACCCTATATAGATCCCCAGGTACCTCAGTGGTACGGAGACTCGAGCATCATGATTTCTACCATCGATAAGGGAGGTGATGTGATTCTTAACAGAGGAAGTACATGAGGAAGATAAACGAACTTCTCACGTAATGCAACACATGTCACTCCCACACAACTAATACTTGAGGAAACCATCGAAAAGTTTCTCTCTGACGCCTGAATAATCTTTACAACGTTCAGAACTAGAGAGGAAACTCTGCTAGCTGATCAGCATCAACAAGAAACAAAACAAACTGTAAACACCTGAGCACCGTCAGCAACACCCACCATCGCCACTCAAGAGAACATAACAGAGTTCACGACATCAACATATGGAACTAAAAGTTAGTTATCTTACACCTTACATCCATTTACACGTGTTCTTACTGATCGAACCATTTCTTCATTTCTGCAGAAAAATTCAGCTCCACCTAGATCTACCTGTACTTTGGCAGGATTTAATCGACTTCAAAGTATTATGTATAAATTTCATCTACTTCATCCTTAGCAACTCCCCTTCAGATAAAAGTATGGGAAGACAATGGGATCCCCCGTCAGTGTGGTGCTCACTAACCAATACACAGAATGGCTTGAAAACTCAGCCCTTCAGCAATCTCCCATCTACCATAACTTGGCTCCGATATTTTAACGACATTCTTATCACATTCAGGCAATTCAGCCTAGAACCCTTTTTGAAACTGACTCAACACGATTAAACCTTCCATTCAGTTCATCCCTGATAACGTTATTTCTTCTCTGGATGTTTAATTAAATTCAGCAACACCTACACAATTCCACGTAAACTGGAAACTCAGAAATAACTATTATTTCACTCACTTCTTCTCCCACCATAACAAACACACACAAAACTGGTGTGTTCATGCCTGAAACACATCAGCGGGGACTTTCATGAGGCTGAAATACCAGCTACTGACACAGGAGACAAACACTTCTAGCTGATCATTTAGAGGACACTGTCATACACACTACTGACACTACAGAACAAAATCAGGGAAGAATTAGAATCGCCAGTCCACTCACAAAGGTAAATATTATAAGTTAAAAATCCAGCATTAAGAGTGTCTCCCGTGTCCTCAATCATCACCACTCATCACACAGTAGTGAGAGTGTCTCCCGTGTCCTCAATCATCACCACTCATCACACAGTAGTGAGAGTGCCTCCCGTGTCCTCAATAATCACCACTCCCTGCACAGTAGTGAGAGTGCCTCCCGTGTCCTCAATAATCACCACTCCCTGCACAGTAGTGAGAGTGCCTCCCGTGTCCTCAATAATCACCACTCCCTGCACAGTAGTGAGAGTGCCTCCCGTGTCCTCAATAATCACCACTCCCTGCACAGTAGTGAGAGTGCCTCCCGTGTCCTCAATAATCACCACTCCCTGCACAGTAGTGAGAGTGTCCTCCCGTGTCCTCAATAATCACCACTCCCTGCACAGTAGTGAGAGTGCCTCCCGTGTCCTCAATAATCACCACTCCCTGCACAGTAGTGAGAGTGCCTCCCGTGTCCTCAATAATCACCACTCCCTGCACAGTAGTGAGAGTGCCTCCCGTGTCCTCAATAATCACCACTCCCTGCACAGTAGTGAGTGTGTCTCCCGTGTCCTCAATAATCACCACTCCCTGCACAGTAGTGAGAGTGTCTCCCGTGTCCTCAATAATCACCACTCCCTGCACAGTAGTGAGAGTGCCTCCCGTGTCCTCAATAATCACCACTCCCTGCACAGTAGTGAGAGTGCCTCCCGTGTCCTCAATAATCACCACTCCCTGCACAGTAGTGAGAGTGCCTCCCGTGTCCTCAATAATCACCACTCCCTGCACAGTAGTGAGTGTGTCTCCCGTGTCCTCAATAATCACCACTCCCTGCACAGTAGTGAGAGTGTCTCCCGTGTCCTCAATAATCACCACTCCCTGCACAGTAGTGAGAGTGTCTCCCGTGTCCTCAATAATCACCACTCCCTGCACAGTAGTGAGAGTGCCTCCCGTGTCCTCAATAATCACCACTCCCTGCACAGTAGTGAGTGTGTCTCCCGTGTCCTCAATAATCACCACTCCCTGCACAGTAGTGAGAGTGTCTCCCGTGTCCTCAATAATCACCACTCCCTGCACAGTAGTGAGAGTGTCTCCCGTGTCCTCAATAATCACCACTCCCTGCACAGTAGTGAGTGTGTCTCCCGTGTCCTCAATAATCACCACTCCCTGCACAGTAGTGAGAGTGCCTCCCGTGTCCTCAATAATCACCACTCCCTGCACAGTAGTGAGTGTGTCTCCCGTGTCCTCAATAATCACCACTCCCTGCACAGTAGTGAGAGTGTCTCCCGTGTCCTCAATAATCACCACTCCCTGCACAGTAGTGAGAGTGTCTCCCGTGTCCTCAATAATCACCACTCCCTGCACAGTAGTGAGAGTGCCTCCCGTGTCCTCAATAATCACCACTCCCTGCACAGTAGTGAGAGTGTCTCCCGTGTCCTCAATAATCACCACTCCCTGCACAGTAGTGAGAGTGTCTCCCGTGTCCTCAATAATCACCACTCCCTGCACAGTAGTGAGAGTGCCTCCCGTGTCCTCAATAATCACCACTCCCTGCACAGTAGTGAGAGTGTCTCCCGTGTCCTCAATAATCACCACTCCCTGCACAGTAGTGAGAGTGCCTCCCGTGTCCTCAATAATCACCACTCCCTGCACAGTAGTGAGAGTGTCTCCCGTGTCCTCAATAATCACCACTCCCTGCACAGTAGTGAGAGTGTCTCCCGTGTCCTCAATAATCACCACTCCCTGCACAGTAGTGAGAGTGTCTCCCGTGTCCTCACTCATCGCCACTTATCACACAGTAGTGAGAGTGCCTCCCGTGTCCTCAATAATCACCACTCCCTGCACAGTAGTGAGAGTGTCTCCCGTGTCCTCAATAATCACCACTCCCTGCACAGTAGTGAGAGTGTCTCCCGTGTCCTCAATAATCACCACTCCCTGCACAGTAGTGAGAGTGTCTCCCGTGTCCTCAATAATCACCACTCCCTGCACAGTAGTGAGTGTGTCTCCCGTGTCCTCAATAATCACCACTCCCTGCACAGTAGTGAGAGTGCCTCCCGTGTCCTCAATAATCACCACTCCCTGCACAGTAGTGAGTGTGTCTCCCGTGTCCTCAATAATCACCACTCCCTGCACAGTAGTGAGTGTGTCTCCCGTGTCCTCAATAATCACCACTCCCTGCACAGTAGTGAGTGTGTCTCCCGTGTCCTCAATAATCACCACTCCCTGCACAGTAGTGAGAGTGTCTCCCGTGTCCTCAATAATCACCACTCCCTGCACAGTAGTGAGTGTGTCTCCCGTGTCCTCAATAATCACCACTCCCTGCACAGTAGTGAGAGTGTCTCCCGTGTCCTCAATCATCATCACACAGCAGTGAAATTGTCTCCCGTGTCCTCAATCATCACCATTCATCGCACAGTAGTGAGAGTGTCTCCCGTGTCCTCATTTATCACCACTCATCACACAGTAGTGAGAGTGTCTCCCGTGTCCCCATTTATCACCACTCATCACACAGCAGTGCGAGTGTCTCCCGTATCCTCAATCATCACACAGCAGTGAGAGTGTCTCCCATGTAGTCACTCATCACCACTCATCACACAGCAGTGAGTATCTCCTGTTTCCTCACTCATCGCACAGTAGTGAGAGTGTCTCCCGTGTCCTCAATCATCACCACTCATCACACAGCAGTGCGAGTGTCTCCCGTGTCCTCAATTATCATCACTCATCATACAGCAGTGAGTGTCTCCCGTGTCCTCAATCATCACACAGCAGTGAGAGTGTCTCCCATGTAGTCACTCATCACCACTCATCACACAGCAGTGAGTATCTCCTGTTTCCTCACTCATCACACAGTAGTGAGAGTGTCTTCTGTGTCCTCACTCATCACACAGTAGTGAGAGTGTCTCCCGTGTCCTCACTCATCACACAGTAGTGAGTGTCTCCTGTGTCCTCACTCATCACACAGTAGTGAGAGTGTCTCCCGTGTCCTCACTCATCACACAGTAATGAGAGTGTCTCCTGTGTCCTCACTCATCACACAGTAGTGAGAGTGTCTCCTGTGTCCTCACTCATCACACAGTAGTGAGAGTGTCTCCTGTGTCCTCACTCATCACACAGTAGTGAGAGTGTCTCCTGTGTCCTCACTCATCACACAGTAGTGAGTGTCTCCTGTGTCCTCACTCATCACACAGTAGTGAGAGTGTCTCCTGTGTCCTCACTCATCACACAGTAGTGAGTGTCTCCTGTGTCCTCACTCATCACACAGTAGTGAGAGTGTCTCCTGTGTCCTCACTCATCACACAGTAGTGAGTGTCTCCTGTGTCCTCACTTATCACACAGTAGTGAGAGTGTCTCCCGTGTCCTCACTCATCACACAGTAATGAGAGTGTCTCCTGTGTCCTCATTCATCACACAGTAGTGAGAGTGTCTCCTGTGTCCTCACTCATCACAGTAATGAGAATGTCTCCTGTGTCCTCA
>NC_091343.1:7790758-7835758 GCF_038502225.1 Cherax quadricarinatus | reverse complement strand
CCGTGTACAGTACCTCTCGGTGTAGAGGTAGTATACCTCTCAGTGTATGCCTGTCAGTGTATGCCTCTCAGTGTATACCTCTCCGTGTATACTTCTCCGTGTATTGTATCTCTCCGTATATACTCACTGAGAGTTTACGATCAACCCTGTTTTAGGCCTTTCAAGTCTTCATGGCTGGTGGTGAACAGGTTACATACAGATTTAATGACCTTCGCGCAGTTGATAGGCTTGAAACCCCCGACCTAAAAACGTACGATTTAAGATAAAAGTGGATACAGTAGAAGCATTGGTGAGACGAGCTCATCAGTCCATCAGCCTTGGAAAAGTATTTTTGAAGGGGTCAGTCCCTTGCTTTCAATATCAAAGATTGTCTTCAAAATCAAGAAATTGTTATCAAAATTGAGATAGCTTTCAAAATGAAAGAGATTTTCTTCAAAATTAATAGACTGCTTTCAAAGCCAAGTGATTTTCCCTCAAAATCGAGTTTTTATCTTCCAATTCAAGGGATTGTCATTAAAATTAAGAGACATTTTTCAAAATCAAGATGTTGCCTTCAAAATCAAGACTGTCTTCAAAATCTAAATCTTTCATTAATTTTGAATGTTGCAACCTGATGCTCTTTCCTGGAACATCTCTCACTATGACAGCATACGTAGAGTCCTAGCAACTATGACAGCATACGTAGAGTCCTAGCAACTATGACAGCATACGTAGAGTCCTAGCAACTATGACAGCATACGTAGAGTCCTAGCAACTATGACAGCATACGTAGAGTCCTAGCAACTATGACAGCATACGTAGAGTCCTAGCAACTATGACAGCATACGTAGAGACCTAGCAACTATGACAGCATACGTAGAGTCCTAGCAACTATGACAGCATACGTAGAGACCTAGCAACTATGACAGCATACGTAGAGACCTAGCAACTATGACAGCATACGTAGAGACCTAGCAACTATGACAGCATACGTAGAGACCTAGCAACTATGACAGCATACGTAGAGACCTAGCAACTATGACAACATACGTAGAGACCTAGCAACTATGACAGCATACGTAGAGACCTAGCAACTATGACAGCATACGTAGAGTCCTAGCAACTATGACACCATACGTAGAGACCTAGCAACTATGACAGTATCCGTAGAGTCCTAGCAACTATGACAGCATACGTAGAGACCTAGCAACTATGACAGCATACGTAGAGACCTAGCAACTATGACAGCATACGTAGAGTCCTAGCAACTATGACAGCATACGTAGAGTCCTAGCAACTATGACAGCATACGTAGAGTCCTAGCAACTATGACAGCATACGTAGAGACCTAGCAACTATGACAACATACGTAGAGTCCTAGCAACTATGACAGCATACGTAGAGACCTAGCAACTATGACAGCATACGTAGAGACCTAGCAACTATGACAGCATACGTAGAGACCTAGCAACTATGACAGCATACGTAGAGACCTAGCAACTATGACAGCATACGTAGAGACCTAGCAACTATGACAGCATACGTAGAGACCTAGCAACTATGACAGCATACGTAGAGACCTAGCAACTATGACAGCATACGTAGAGTCCTAGCAACTATGACACCATACGTAGAGACCTAGCAACTATGACAGTATCCGTAGAGTCCTAGCAACTATGACAGCATACGTAGAGACCTAGCAACTATGACAGCATACGTAGAGACCTAGCAACTATGACAGCATACGTAGAGTCCTAGCAACTATGACAGCATACGTAGAGTCCTAGCAACTATGACAGCATACGTAGAGTCCTAGCAACTATGACAGCATACGTGGAGTCCTAGCAACTATGATAGTGTACGTAGAGTGCTAGCAACTATGACAGCATACGTAGAGTCCTAGCAACTATGACAGCATACGTAGAGTCCTAGCAACTATGACAGTATACGTAGAGTCCTAGCAACTATGACAGCATACGTAGAGTCCTAGCAACTATGATAGTATACGTAGAGTCCTAGCAACTATGACACCATACGTAGAGTCCTAGCAACTATGACAGTATACGTAGAGTCCTAGCAACTATGACAGTATACGTAGAGTCCTAGCAACTATGACAGCATACATGGAGTCCTAGCAACTATGATAGCATACGTAGAGTCTTAGCAACTATTACAGCATACGTAGAGTCCTAGCAACTATGATAGCATACGTAGAGACCTAGCAACTATGGCAGTATCCGTAGAGTCCTAGCAACTATGACAGCATACGTAGAGTCCTAGCAACTATGACAGTATACGTAGAGACCTAGCAACTATGACAGCATACGTAGAGACCTAGCAACTATGACAGCATACGTAGAGTCCTAGCAAGTATGACACCATACGTAGAGACCTAGCAACTATGACAGTATCCGTAGAGTCCTAGCAACTATGACACCATACGTAGAGACCTAGCAACTATGATAGTATACGTTGAGTCCTAGCAACTATGACAGCATACGTAGAGTCCTAGCAACTATGACACCATAGGTAGAGTCCTAGCAACTATGACACCATACGTAGAGTTCTAGCAACCGAACCACAGGAAGTTACTAACATCAAGATCACAGGAAGCTACTAACGTCAAGATCACAGGAAGTTACTAACATCAAGATCACAGGAAGTTACTAACATATAGATAACAGGAAGTTACTAACATATAGATAACAGGAAGTTACTAACATCAAGATCACAGGAAGTTACTAACATTAAGATCACAGGAAGTAATTAAGATAACACTAAACATGCCTCACACAAACCCTGAAAATATTAAATAGCATTAACATACACATAAACATCCTTCTTCAAGTGGAATTATTTTAGCCACAACAAACATGGCTAGGAAACGTCGAGGTATGACGCGCAACACAAATGTGTAGCACTGGTATGGCTACCCTGTGGACGCCGCGGCCTCTCTTTCAAAAACTCTCCGGACATGCACTTCCCAACTTAGCATCTTACTAGTCAAAGTCCTCTCCAGTCAGTGACCACAGTAGCCTGGCGTTTGCTCCAGGCCTACATAGGCTATCTCCTAGTTTCTTTCCACAGGTATAATATATATGTAGAAAGACATCTAGTTTTATCTAGAGGTAGTACCGTTGGTACCAGTGGAGTAAGGTGAGTAATTTGTAGCAGTGGTAGAGTGTACGATTGTCATTCACGCCCATCTCTCTTGTTTCTTCAGCACGGAGTGTTGTTCCTGCCTGCTTCCTGGCGGCAATAACAGGAGGGGGTGAGAAGAGAGCCTTCTGTTTCACTATATCCTTACCTCAACTATCTATTCCGGACGATAGGAGACAGCCCTTGACCAAGATAGTAATAGATAGTCCTTCTCAGCCATTAAAGACAGTCATACAAGATTACTCTGTCTCCTGTACGACAGCATCGCTGTTCCTCTCTCTCTCTCTCTCTCTCTCTCTCTCTCTCTCTCTCTCTCTCTCTTTACAACTCTCCAGAGAACCATTCCTCTCTTCAATCTTATTCTCCTCTTCCTCCTCTACTCTCTTGTCCTTCTCTTTTTCCTCTCTTCTCTTATCTTGTCTTGTTCTCTCTTTCTTCCCTACTCTTATCCTCCTCCTCTTCTTTCTCTTCTTCCCTTATCCTCTTCTTCTCTCCTCTTGTGCTTCTCTTCCTCCTCTCTCTTTCTCTTCTTGTATCTACCTTCCCCACACTCTCACTAGCCCCTATTATCTACCTTTATACCTATCCACCTACCTATCTACTTACCTATCCATCTACCCATCTACTTGTCAGTCTACCTACTTATATATTTGCCTATCAATCTGCTTATCTACCTTTCTACACATCTTTCTACTTTCCTATCCACGTATCTGCTAGACAGTCATTCTAGCTATCTACTTACCTCTAAAATTATCTATCCATGCATGCACTACATTGAGGCTCACATCATCAAAACAGAATCTACAGCTTAGAAAGAAGAATCTTGAAGTCTGTGAATCTAGAATCCATTGAGCTTAGAATCTATTGATCTTGAAATCAAATGACTTGCAATCTAATGATCTTAGAATCTAATGACGTTAGAATCTATCGACCTTAGAATCTATCGACCTTATCTCTCTCTCTCTCTCTCTCTCTCCCTTTTTTTTTCTTTCTTACACAGGGTTTGACAAGGTTAAGGATCCCTAGCTTTATTGACAAGCTATTTACAAGTTAAGGATTCCTAACTTTATTGACAAGCTAAGAGCTGTTACCTACATCAGCTCATTTGAAAGCATTTTTATTGTTATGAGACATACAAGTAGGGAACAGGATGAAGTTGGAGCCATCTGTGGGCCAGCATTTTCATTTGATCAACTGACTTTATCTCGTTGACATCATTATGCTATACGAATGTGTTCCATACTCGAGTCATCCTGGGTATCTCAGACGGAGTGATGTTCTGGAGAAGGGTACAGCCAGAGTGAAGTTGCTGCTTTCTGCCCGTCTTGTGGCATAAAAGCTTGTTTCACGCTGTCCTCGAAGTGGATCCAAGTGTGGTATTTTGACAATATTGGCCTTGTACATAACAGTAAGGCCACCCACATCCCACCTGTGTTGAAGGCTCTGCTGAAATGACAGATCTATCCAGGATGGGTCCAGGCGAGAGATGAGACGTCTTGCTCTGTTCTCTACTCTGTCAAGCAGTCGCAGATGAGAAGGGGGACAGGCAAACCAAGAAAGTGGAGCATACTCAAGGTGTGAGCGTACTTGTGCCTCGTACAGAATCTTGCAACCCCTACTGTCAAGCAGATGCGAGATACGGCAAAGTGCTGTAAGCTTCCTGGCTGCCTTGTTTGCAAGATATACAACATGGTTCTTCATGGTTAGTTTGGAGTCAAATTTCACCCCAAAGATATCAACTTCTTCTCCAGGTGCTAACACCCTCCCATTCATCCTTACTACCGCACCAGCGTTACCATCATGGTGCCTAGAGACTATCATCACTTGCGTTTTCTTAGGTGCAAATGTTACTTGCCATCTATTTCTCCAAGCTGATATAGCTCTTAGCTGGTGATTGGTGAAGCTTAGAGCAGCTGGTATTTCTTCTCTTGGATAAGTGAATGTCAGTGTACAGTCGTCTGCATATGCATGGGATTCTGGGACGAGATGAAGAAGGTCGTTGAGTAGACATTCCATAACAATGGTCCCAGCACGCTTCCTTGTGGAACACTTGCCCCAATAGGATGTCTTGCTGATTCCGTTCCATTGAGAACTACCCTTAGAGATCTATCATGAAGGTAATCACTGAGGAGACATAGCGTAGAGCCTGCAATTCCCAGTGCTTGAAGTTTTGCTAAGAGGCCCTGGTGCCACACCAGCAATGCCCAGGGCTACCACACAGCTGACTTTGGATTCATCCAGTGACTGGTGCCACTTAGTGGAGAGGTTTAACAACAGATCAGCAGCAGAGTAACCTTACCTGAAGCCATATTGACGGTCACAAAGTAGTGAGTGGTAGTCAAAAAACTCTGTCATTTGTCTTGAGATTATTGTCTCAAGAATTTTACCAGTGATTGACAGGAGTGACACTGGTCTGTAGTTGCTGATTTCTGTTCTGCTCTTCTTTTTGTGAACAGGGACTACATTTGCCTCTTCCCACAGAGAGGGCCATTTACACTGTACTAGGCACTGCTGAAAGATGCGAGTTAGAGGTGCTGCTAGCTGGTCTGCACATCTTCTCAGCAATCTTGGGCTCAACTTGTCTGGGCCCATAGCCTTTTCTTGGTCAAGCGATTTAAGAAGGAAATGCACCTCCTCTTGCCTTATTGTCACCACTGACAGTTTTGACACAGTTTTTGCAGCTAGCCAAGGAGGGTCCCTTGCTGGATCAGGAACTTGCATTTTGGTAGCAAAGTGTTCGGCAAAGAGGTCCGCCTTCTCTTGACTACTAGTAGAGGGGGTCCCATCCTGTCGATTTAGAGGTGGAATGAGTTCATCAGGCAGATAACCTTGTCTGTCCTTGACCAGGGACCACCAGGTTTTGGAGCCTACCCTACCTGATGCTAGCTTTGGTTTTGTGTCCACCTCCCATTTAGCAATGGCCCACTTTTGAACGTCACCCATATGACTACAGGCTTGCCTGTGCAAGTTCTTGTTATAGGTGGTAGGATGTCTCCTATACCTTCGCCATGCTTTGTACTTAGCAGTAGCAGCCTCTCTACAACGAAAGCCAAACCAAGGCTGATCTGTAGGCTTCGTCACATATTGCTGGTGAGGAATGTGTTCTTGTTGTAGATTAAGGATGTGTCCAGTGAAGGCTTTCACTTGGTTGTCAACATCCCCTTGGAGAAGAGCATTCCAATCGGTGGTGGCGAGCTCAGAGCAAAGGGCTGGCCAATTACCTCTTTCCCATAGCCAGGTTGTGCGTGTGGATTCCTCACCTCGTTCTGTTGGGATCTTAAGTGTCGTAAAAACAGCCTTGTGGTCAGATGATCCAACGTAGCCGAGGGGTTGACAAGTGACTATATCTTCTGCCAGATCACTCACTACTGGGTCAAGGGAGGAGCCAGAGATGTGAGTAGGGAAATCAACAAAGTTTCTCATGTCAAACACTGCAAGAAGGTCATCAAAATCCCTCTGTATAAGGTGCTGGTTGAGGTCACCAACAATTATAATATGTTGACAGTTGTGTTGTAGCAGAAGCGAGTCCTTATTTTCCATTAGGAAGTTGATGGGGTCTGCATGTTGCCACTGAGGTCTGTACATTGCACATGCACAGTGCACTCTCTCTGTCTCTGTCTCTCTCTGTCTGTTTCTCTCTCTCTCTCTCTCTCTCTCTCTCTCTCTCTCTCTCTCTCTCTCTCTCTCTCTCTCTCTCTCTCTCTCTCTCTCTCTCTCTCTCTCTCTCTCTCTTTCTCTCTCTCTCTCTCTCTCTCTCTCACTCTGCAGCTGACAGCTTGCAATGTACTTCTTGCTTCTTTATTTGTAAGTGTATAAAATTTTAAACTTAATATTGCAGAGTTGAGTCACGACCAGCCACAGTGAGATATATACCTCGAAGTACTCCAGCTACGTCTATGTGAAGCACAGCTACTCCGGCTACCTCTATGTGAAGCACAGCCACTCCGGCTACCTCTATGTGAAGCACAGCTACTCCGGCTACCTCTATGTGAAGCACAGCTACTCCGGCTACCTCTATGTGAAGCACAGCTACTCCGGCTACCTCTATGTGAAGCACAGCTACTCCGGCTACCTCTATGTGAAGCACAGCTACTCCAGCTACCTCTATGTGAAGCACAGCTACTCCGGCTACCTCTATGTGAAGCACAGCTACTCCGGCTACCTCTATGTGAAGCACAGCTACTCCGGCTACCTCTATGTGAAGCACAGCTACTCCGGCTACCTCTATGTGAAGCACAGCTACTCCAGCTACGTCTATGTGAAGCATAGCCACTCCGGCTACCTCTATGTGAAGCACAGCTACTCCGGCTACGTCTATGTGAAGCACAGCTACTCCAGCTACTTCTGTGTGAAGCACAGCTACTCCAGCTACTTCTGTGTGAAGCACAGCTACTCCGGCTACCTCTATGTGAAGCACAGCTACTCCAGCTACTTCTGTGTGAAGCACAGCTACTCCAGCTACTTCTGTGTGAAGCACAGCTACTCCAGCTACTTCTGTGTGAAGCACAGTTACTCCAGCTACTTCCATGTGAAGCACAGCTACTCCGGCTACCTCTATGTGAAGCACAGCTACTCCGGCTATCTCTATGTGAAACACAGTTACTCCAGCTACTTCCATGTGAAGCACAGCTACTCCGGCTACCTCTATGTGAAGCACAGCTACTCTGGCTACCTCTATGTGAAGCACAGCTACTCCGGCTATCTCTATGTGAAACACAGTTACTCCAGCTACTTCCATGTGAAGCACAGCTACTCCGGCTACCTCTATGTGAAGCACAGCTACTCTGGCTACCTCTATGTGAAACACAGTTACTCCAGCTACTTCCATGTGAAGCACAGCCACTCCGACTACCTCTCTGTGAAGCACAGCTACTCCAGCTACTTCCATGTGAAGCACAGCTACTCCGGCTACCTCTGTGTGAAGCACAGCTACTCTGGCTACCTCTATGTGAAGCACAGCTACTCCGGCTACCTCTATGTGAAACACAGCTACTCTGGCTACCTCTATGTGAAGCACAGCTACTCCGGCTATCTCTATGTGAAACACAGTTACTCCAGCTACTTCCATGTGAAGCACAGCCACTCCGGCTACCTCTATGTGAAGCACAGCTACTCTGGCTACCTCTATGTGAAGCACAGCTACTCTGGCTACCTCTATGTGAAGCACAGCTACTCTGGCTACCTCTATGTGAAGCACAGCTACTCCGACTACCTCTATGTGAAGCACAGCTACTCTGGCTACCTCTATGTGAAGCACAGCTACTCCAGCTACCTCTATGTGAAGCACAGCTACTCCAGCTACCTCTATGTGAAGCACAGCTACTCCGACTACCTCTATGTGAAACACAGTTACTCCAGCTACTTCCATGTGAAGCACAGCCACTCCGGCTACCTCTATGTGAAGCACAGCTACTCCGACTACCTCTATGTGAAGCACAGCCACTCCGGCTACCTCTATGTGAAGCACAGCTACTCCGACTACCTCTATGTGAAGCACAGCCACTCCGGCTACCTCTATGTGAAGCACAGCCACTCCGGCTACCTCTATGTGAAGCACAGCTACTCCGGCTACCTCTATGTGAAACACAGTTACTCCAGCTACTTCCATGTGAAGCACAGCTACTCCGGCTACCTCTATGTGAAGCACAGCTACACCAGCTACCTCTATGTGAAACACAGTTACTCCAGCTACTTCCATGTGAAGCACAGCTACTCCGGCTACCTCTATGTGAAGCACAGCTACTCCGTCTACCTCTATGTGAAGCACAGCTACTCCGGCTACCTCTATGTGAAGCACAGCTACTCCGGCTACCTCTATGTGAAGCACAGCTACTCCAACTACCTCTATGTGAAGCACAGTTTGTGATGTAGTTCAGCTAGACTTGTGAGGTCTCTGGGGAGACCTAATTTAACCAATTATATGGTCACCTTGCTTTGGCAAACGTCTGTCAGAGCCAGACCTTTTCGGCTTAAGTCTCAGCTCCTTTGTTTGTCACTGGCGTCAGATCTCGGCGTCAGGTCGTAACACGTGGTGCACACCCCATTGTGGAGGGTGCTTGGACCACCATATAAGCTCAAGGAACAGCATGATCGAGAGACTTCGAGCGGAGCTGCTGCTGTGTGCAGAGCTCTGAGCAGGAAGACTTTGAGCAGAGCTGCTGCTGTGTGCAGAGCTCTGAGCAGGAAGACTTTAAGCAGAGCTGCTGCTGTGTACAGAGCTCTGAGCAGGGAGACTTTGAGCAGAGCTGCTGCTGTGTGCAGAGCTCTGAGCAGGGAGAGTCAAGTAGAGCTGCTGCATGGGGCAGAGCTCTGATCTGACGGGGATCTCCGTTGGAGACATTGGGCAGAGTACTGGCTTGGAGCAGTACTCGTGCTGTGTAGGTCTTGGGACCTGTGTCTTAGTTCCTGTAGTGAACTGTTCTCTGAACTATATTGTAAGTTACATTCATTTTGGTCAAGTTGATTGTGTTCCCTGTCTCACTGCTTATACATACCATCCCATTTATCTAAACCACAATAATGTACTCCTGTTCCCAAATATATTATTGTACAAGGACTTAATAATAAACTGTGTTTGAGTAGAATAGTAATACTCACTCTCCCCGTTATTTACTCATTTATTCATTTATTTTTATTTCAAGTAGAGAGAGTGAGACGGATGGTGGGTCGAGTAATGAGAGGTGAAGGTGTAGTCACCAGTGACCTCACGTTACCTACCTCCGCTAATCATCTCTCCTACCACCTTGTAAGAGGATAATATTGACTTTGTAAGAGGGTAATACTGACCTTGTAAGAGGATAATAGTGACCTTGTAAGAGGATAATACTGACCTTGTAAGAGGGTAATACTGACCTTGTAAGAGGATAATATTGACCTTATAAGAGGATAATACTGACCTTGTAAGAGGGTAATACTGACCTTGTAAGAACATAAGAACATAAGAACGAAGGAACACTGCAGAAGGCCTACTGGCCCATGCGAGGCAGGTCCAAGTCCCTACCGGCTTAAGCCAATGCACCCAACCTAGTCAGGTCAGGTCACATTGACTTAAGGGAGGAACACGGCAACCGACCTGTTAGCACAAGCTATCAGGTCCAACTCACACCCACCCACATCTACTCATGTATTTATCCAACCTATTTTTAAAGCTACACAACGTTCTGGCCTCTATAACGGTACTTGGGAGTTTGTTCCACTCATCCACAACTCTATTACCAAACCAGTACTTTCCTATATCCCTCCTGAATCTGAATTTTTCCAACTTAAAACCATTGCTGCGAGTCCTGTCTAGGCTAGATATTTTCAGCACACTATTTACATCCCCTTTATTTATTCCTGTCTTCCACTTATAAACCTCAATCATATCCCCCCTAATTCTACGTCTTTCTAGAGAGTGCAGTTTCAGGGCCCTTAGTCTATCCTCATAGGGAAGGTTTCTGATACATGGGATCATCTTTGTCATCCTCCTTTGTACATTTTCCAGAGAATTTATATCCATTCTGTAATACGGTGACCAAAACTGTGCAGCATAATCTAAATGAGGCCTAACCAAGGATGTATAGAGTTGAAGAACAACCTGAGGACTCCTATTATTTATGCTTCTTGATATGAAGCCAAGGATTCTATTAGCTTTATTGCGAACACTTATGCACTGTTGTCTTGGTTTCAGATTACTGCTAACCAGAACTCCTAAATCTTTTTCGCAATCCGTAATATTAAGATCTACATTATTTAGTTTATATGTGGCATGGTTATTGTCCTGTCCAACATTTAGAACTTTGCATTTGTCTATATTAAACTGCATCTGCCACTTCTCCGACCACTGCATCAGTCTATTCAAATCTTCCTGGAGTGCTCGAATGTCCTCGTCAGAATGAATTCGACGGCCTATTTTGGTGTCATCGGCAAACTTGCCGATGTCGCTCTTTATGCCCTCATCTATGTCGTTTATGTAGATTGTGAACAGCAGGGGGCCCAACACTGACCCCTGTGGAACACCGCTCGTGACACTTCCCCACTCTGATTTCTCCCCATTTATGCAAACTCTCTGCTGCCTATTTGTCAACCATGCCTCTATCCAGGAAAAAATTTCTCCTCCTATTCCATGTGCTTTAATTTTCCTCAATAGTCTCTGATGTGGGACCCTGTCAAAAGCCTTACTGAAGTCCATATACACAATATCATATTCATTACCATGATCTACCTCCTCAAATACCTTAGTGAAAAAAGTTAATAAATTCGTAAGGCAGGAACGCCCCTTTGTAAAACCATGCTGAGATTCGTTGATTAATTTATGCTTTTCAAGGTGGCTACGAACTGCCTCGGCAATTATTGATTCCATAAATTTTCCCACTATGGAGGTTAGGCTTATTGGTCTATAGTTCGAAGCTAAGGACCTGTCACCTGTTTTGAAAATAGGTATCACATTTGCCATTTTCCACTTATCTGGCACCATGCCAGTTTGTAGTGATATGTTGAAAAGATTAGCCAAAGGTGTGCTAAGCTCCTCTTTACATTCCTTTAGAACCCTTGCATACAGTTCATCAGGGCCTGGGGATTTGTTAGGTTTTAATTTATCTATTTGCCTAAGGACCATGTCACTTGTGACCCTAATAGTGCACAGTTTATTATCGTCCTGTTCTACATAATTTATCATTACTGGAATATCGCTGGTATCCTCCTGTGTAAAAACTGAGAGGAAGTATGTGTTAAAAATTCTACACATTTCCTTATCACTGTCAGTGAGCTGACCCGAGGAACTTTTGAGTGGGCCTATCTTGTCCCTGATCTTACTTCTGTATACCTGAAAGAATCCTTTTGGGTTAGTCTTCGATTCTCTTGCAACTTTAACCTCATAATCTCTATTTGCTTTTCTAATTCCCTTTTTTATTTCTCTCTTTAACTGAATATATCGATGTCTTAATTGCCCCTCTCCTCTTTTGATTTGCCTATATATGCCTCTCTTTTGACCAATCAGATATTTTAATCTATTGTTCATCCATTTAGGATCATTTTTGTTTGATCTGATTTCCCTATTTGGAACATAATTTGACTGAGCAGCTAGAACTATGCCCTGGAAAGCATCATATCGGCAACCATCACCACCTACCTGACCCCTAGTCAGGTCATTCCAGTTCAGCCCACCTAAGTAATTTTTCAGTCCTATGAAATCAGCCAAGCGAAAGTCAGGGACGGAGACTTGATTGCCATTATTAGGGGAATTCCATGATATGTTAAAACTGAGTGATTTGTGATCACTCTCCCCAAGCTCATCATTAACCTCAAGATTATTAATTAGTGTTTCCCTACTGGCAAGAACCAAGTCAAGGGGGTAATACTGACCTTGTAAGAGGATAATAGTGACCTTGTAAGAGGATAATACTGACCTTGTAAGAGGGTAATACTGACCTTGTAAGAGGATAATATTGACCTTATAAGAGGATAATACTGACCTTGTAAGAGGGTAATACTGACCTTGTAAGAGGATAATATTGACCTTGTAAGAGGGTAATACTGACCTTGTAATGGGATAATATTGACCTTGTAAGAGGGTAATACTGACCTTGTAAGAGGATAATACTGACCTTGTAAGAGGGTAATACTGACCTTGTAAGAGGGTAATACTGACCTTGTAAGAGGATAATACTGACCTTGTAAGAGGATAATACTGACCTTGTAAGAGGGTAATACTGACCTTGTAAGAGGGTAATACTGACCTTGTAAGAGGGTAATACTGACCTTGTAAGAGGATAATACTGACCTTGTAAGAGGGTAATACTGACCTTGTAAGAGGATAATACTGACCTTGTAAGAGGGTAATACTGACCTTGTAAGAGGGTAATACTGACCTTGTAAGAGGATAATACTGACCTTGTAAGAGGGTAATACTGACCTTGTAAGAGGGTAATAATGACCTTGTAAAAGGGTAATATTTATTCCCCTGGTGTGGTTTAAAGTGAGGTAATCATTTAGATGTTGGTAAGTTGCGGCCACAATCAAAAACTGCTGCTGACACTTTCATTTCCGCGAGGTGGGAAGACCAGACTGCTTGTGTCTGCTCTGTCTGCTGTTCTCTGCTGTGTATGCTGTCTGCTTCTCTCTGTTGTGTATGTGTCTGCTGCTCTCTTCTGTGTCTGCTGTTTGGTGTTTCTTCTGTGTCTACTATCTAGTGTCTGCTGCTCTCTTCAGTGTCTGCTGTTTGGTGATTCTTCCGTGTCTGCTGTCTGATGTACTCACCTATCTGTGGTTGCAGGTGTCGAGTCATAGCTCCTGGCCCCGCCTCTTCACTGGTTGCTACTAGGTCCTGTCTCTCCCGGCTCCATGAACTTCATCAAACCTTGTCTTAAAACTATGTATGGTTCCTGCCTCCACTACGTCACTTTCTAGGCTATTCCACTTCTTGACAACTCTGTGACTGAAGAAATACTTCCTAACATCCCTTTGACTCATAGGAGTCTTCAGCTTCCAATTGTGACCGCTTGTTTTTCTGTCTCCCATCTCTGGAACATCCTGTTTTTGTCCACCTTGTCAATTCCTCATAGTATTTTATACGTTGTTATCATGTCTCCCCTGACTCTCCTGTCCTCCAGTGTCTTCAGGCTGATTTCCCTTTACCTTTCTTCGTAGAACAATCCCCCTAGCTCTGGGACTAGTCTTGTTGCAAACCCTTGCACTTTCTCTAATTTCTTTACGTTCTTGACCAGGTGTAGATTCCAAACTGGTGTTGCCTACTACAATATGGGCCAGACGTACATGGTGTACAGTCTTGAACGATTCCTTAGTGAGGTATCGAAACGCTATTCTCAGGTTTGCCAGGCGCCCATATGTTGATGTGCGTCTCAAGAGATGTGCTCGGTATTATACTCAACCCAAGATTTTTTTCCTTGAGCGAAGTTTGCAGTCTTTGGCTACCTAGCCTATACTCTGTGTGCGGTCTTCTTTGTCCTTCCCCAATCTTCATGACTGCATTTGGCGGGGTTAAATTCAAGGAACCAGTTGCTGGCCCAGGTGTCCAGCCTGTCCAGGTCTCTTTGTAGTCCAGCCTGACCCTCATCTGATGTAATTCTCCTCATTAATTTCACATCATCTGCAAACAGGGACACTTCTGAGCCTATCCCTTCTGTCATGTCAATCACATATACCAAAAACAGCATAGGTCCTAGGACTGACCCCAGTGGAACCCCGCTTGTCACAGGCGCCCACTCTGACACCTCGTCACGTACCATGACTCGTTGTTGCCTCCCTATCAGATATTCTCTGATCCATTGCAGTGCCTTTCCTGTTATGCGTGCCTGATCCTCTAGGTTTTGCATTAACCTCTTGTGAGGAAATGTGTCAAAGCCTTCTTGTAGTCCAAAAAAAAAAAATGGTCTATCCACCCCTCTCTCTCGTGTCATAAAACTCCAGTAGGTTTGTGATAAATGATTTTCCTTCCCTGAAACCAAACCGTGCTGGTTGTCGTTTATAAGCTTGTTTCTTTCTAAGTGCTTCACCACTCTTCTGCTAATCTTCTCCATGACTTTGCATACTATACACGTTAGTGACACAGGTTTGTAGTATAATGCCTCGTGTCTGTCTCCTTTCTTAAAAATTGGGACTACATTTGCCCATTCCATACCTCAAGTAGTTGCCCAGTTTCAATGAATGTGTTGAAAATTTTGGTTAGTGGCACACACAGCATCTCTGCGCCCTCTCTAAGGACCCTCGGAGAGATGTTGCCCGGTCCCAACGCCTTTGAGGTATCAAGTTCACATATCAGCTTCTTCACCTCCTCCTCTGTTGTGTGAATTTCATCCATCACTTGTTGGTGTAGCCCTTGGTGGTGTACCTCCGTATTCTGACTTCCTTGAGTCCTTCCTGTCTCCACTGTAAACACTTTAAATCTCATGTTGAGCTCCTTACATACTTCTTGGTCGTCTCTTGTGAACTCCCCACCTTCCTTCCTCAGCCTGATTACCTGGTCCTTGACTGTTGTTTTCTTCCTGATGTGGCTACACAACAGCTTTGGGTCAGACTTGACTTTCGATGCTATGTATTTTTGTATTGTCGCTGAGCATCCCTTCTTGTCTGTGCATATTCTTTTCTGGCTCTTTGACTAATCTCTTTACTTTTCTGGGTTCTTTGTCTTCTGTACTTTTTCCATTCTCTAATGCACTTAGTTTTTGCTTCCATACACTACTGGATGAACCAAGGACTCGTTCTGGTCTTCCCATTATTTCTGTTGCCCTTCGGAACAAAACTCTTCTCTGCCTCCTTGCATTTTGTTGTCACATAGTCCATCATTTCTTTTACTGGTTTTCCTGCCAGTTCTCTTTCCCGCTGAACGTCAGGCAGGACGTTCCTAATGTCTGTGTAGTCTCCCGTCCTATTCCTGCTACCCTCCTAATGTCTGTGTAGATCCTAATGTCTGTGTAGTCTCCTGTCCTATTCCTGCTACCCTCCTAATGTCTGTGTAGCTCCTAATGTCTGCTGTGTAGTCTCCCGTCCTATTCCTGCTACCCTCTCCATTTGTAGCTCAACTAAGTATTCAAAGCACAGAACCACACGATCACTAGCTCCAAGATGCCTTTCGTACATGATATGCTCGATGTCTGAACTACTAAAGGTGAATACTAGGTCCAGTCTTGCTGGATCATCCTCAACTCTCTCTCTGGTATTGTCTCTAATATGTTGATGCATGTGATTTTCCAGTACCACATCCATCATCTTAGCTCTCCATGTTTCGGGACCCCCATGGGGCCCCAGGTTTTCCCAGTCAATCTCCATGTAATTTAAATCACCCATAACTAGTAACTTTGCTATAACCATGTGAGCTCTTCTGGCCACCTCGGCTAGTGTTTCTACCATTGCTCTGTTGCTCTCTTCATATTCTTCTCTTGGCCTCCTGCAGTTCTATGGCAGGATGTAGTCCCTTTCGCCCATTCTAGCCATTCCTTCCATTTCCTCAAATTTCCACCAGTTTTTAATGAGCAGTACAACTCCTCGTCCCCCTCTGCTTCCTCTATCTTTCCTCAAGATCTAATATCTGGCTGGAAAGATTGCATCTGTTATCCTGGTGAGTTTCATTTCTGTGAGTGCTATTATGTATAGGGATGTCTCCTTGATTCTTTCGTCCCACTCCTCACATTTATTTGTTATTCTGTCTGCATTTGTATACCAAACCTTCAACTTCTTTTCTAAAACTGTGGCCTGGGGGGTACATTGGGGATGGGGTAGCACGAGACCTGACAATGAACTATGGGGGTTGCTGGAAAGGCGGAGTTTGTAATGAGGTGGGTGGGGGCATAGGGTATGGCATGTAGGTTTTGGGTTAGAATGTTTGGTTGCATTTGGGTTGTCAGGGTTGGGGGCTTCTGTAGTTGGTTGTGAGGGAGGTTGTATTTGATCTTCTTCCTGAGTCTGGGTTTTCCTGTCCATCTCCATCTTTTCCTCTATTTTCTCCTTTTGTCTTTGTACCCTCTTTTTCAGTTTCTGTCTTTCTTCTCATGTTCTGTCGTGGTCGAGATACACCCTCTGGTACACCAACATGTCCTTTAGTTGTGCTTTCTCCTGCAGGATCCTGTTTCGAGCCGATTCTGCCTTGAAAATCACTTTGGTCGGTTTCTTCCTCTTGCAAACCCCCCTATTCTCAGAAAATTTGTCAGCTGGATCATGTCATCTTCTATTGCTTTCATGATGTTTTCAACTGCTCTTATCTCCCCTTCTTGCTTTGCAAATTTCCCCTTCAACTTCCTGGAGCCCATAAACAAAGACTTATCTCTCCCTTTCATTTTCCCAGTGCATATTCCTATGTATCCCCTGATTCGATTTAGTTGCCTCAATTGCAGCTTTTCTTTCTTCAGTCTCTTCACTATCTGTCCCTAGGCCCAGTAGTCTGCCATTTTTCCTTCTCAGCTTTCCCTGGGTCCCCTCGACTGTTCCTGATGTGCTCCTTTTTTTTTGCAGGCTTCACGATGGTCTGATAGAGCTTCTGCATACAGTTTCGTTCCTTCATTCCCTACAATCCCCTCGTTTGTGACTGAGGTAGCAGTTTCTGATGTTATACCCACATTGCTCTTTAGTTCTTTAGGCTATTTCAGACTTTTCAGTTCACCTTCTAATCTCTGTATATTAACCTCGGCTGCTGTGACTTGCATCTCCCACTTCCTGCTCTCTGCAGCTATCCTCTCCTCCATTTTCAAGCTCTTCTAGCTTTCTTTCCCACTTCTGTTCGCTTTTCATGAGCTCTGCTACCCAATCTTCCTTTCCAGACTTATCCTCCCCTCCCTTGGTTTTCTCTCCTGCTCTCTGGCAACTCATTTTTTTCTTTTTGATTACCACAGAATAAAAATCTTATGTATTTCTGTGTGGTTGTTTGTTATGTGTTTATCCGAGTGAGTGTGTGTGTGTGTATGTGTGTGTGTGTGTGTGTGTGTGTGTGTGTGTGTGTGTGTGTGTGTGTGTGTGTGTGTGTGTGTGTGTGTGTGTGTGTGTGTACTCACCTAGTTGAGGTTGCAGGGGTCGAGTCCAAGCTCCTGGCCCCGCGTTTGTGTGTGTGTGTGTGTGTGTGGGGAGGGCTGAGGGAGGGAGAGGGGGAAGCGGAAGACAATGTCAAAATGAGAGAGAGGTAGAGAGGGGAAAAGAAGGGGAATATGGGGAGAGAGAGGGGGAGGGAAAAGCAAACGGGGAGAGAGACTGGGTGAGGGATAGGGGGAATAGAGGGAGAGGATGGGGTGAGAAAAAGCAGGAGGGTGAGAGAGAGAGAGAGAGAGAGAGAGAGAGAGAGAGGGAGGGAGGGAGGGGATTCGGGGAGGGAGGGGATTCGGGGAGAGAGGTGGGTGGAGGGTGGGGGGGTAGAGAGTAAAACAAAAAATGTGTGTGTGGGTCTGTATGTGTGTGTGGGAATGTGTGTGTGTGGATCTATGTGTCTGCTGTCCGCTGTGTCTGCTGTCTGTTGCTGCTATCTGTGTCTACTGTTTGTGTCTCCTTGTTGCTGTGTTTATCTTTGTCTACCGCTGCGTGTAGTCTGTCGCCGCTGTCTGTGTCTGCCGCTGCTGTCTGCTGTCTGTGTCTGCCGCTGCTGTCTGCTGTCTGTGTCTGCCGCTGCTGTCTGTATCTGCCGTTGCTGCCTGTATCTGCCGCTGCTGTCTGCATCTGCCGCTGCTGTGTCTGCCGCTGCTGTCTGAGCCTACCGCTGCTGTCTGTGCCTGACGCTGCTGTATGTTTCTGCTGCTGTTGTCTGTCTGCCACTGCTGTTTCTATGCCACTGCTGTTTGTGTCTGCCTCTGCTGTGTCTGACACTGCTGTCTGTGTCTGCCAATGCTGTCTGTGTCTGCGGCTGCTGTCTGTGTCTGCTGCTGTTGTTTGTGTCTGTCACTGCTGTGTGTGTCTGCTTCTGTTGTCTGTATCTGCCACTGCTATCTGTGCCTGCCGCTGCTGTCTGCGTCTGCCGCTGCTGTCTGTGTCTGCCGCTGCTGTCTGCGTCTGCCGCTGCTGTCTGTGTCAGCCGCTGCTGTCTGTGCCTGCCACTGCTGTGTGTGTCTGCCGCTGCTGTTTGTATCTGCTGCTGTTGTTTCTGTTTGCTGCTGTTTGCGTCTGCCGCTGCTGTGTCTGCCACTGCTGTCTGTCTGCCGCTGCTGTCTGTGTCTGCCGCTGCTGTCTGTGCCTGCCGCTGTTGTCTGTGTCTGACGCTGCTGTCTGTGCCTGCCGCTGTTGTCTGTGTCTGACGCTGCTGTCTGTGCCTGCCGCTGCTGTCTGTGTCTGCCGCTGCTGTCTGTGTCTACCGCTGCGGTCTGTGCCTGCCGCTGGTGTCTGCGTCTGCCGCTGCTGTCTGTGTCTGCCGCTGCTGTCTGTGCCTGCCGCTGTTGTCTGTGTCTGACGCTGCTGTCTGTGCCTGCCGCTGCTGTCTGTGTCTGCCGCTGCTGTCTGTGTCTACCGCTGCTGTCTGTGCCTGCCGCTGTTGTCTGTGTCTGCCGCTGCTGTCTGTGTCTGCCGCTGCTGTCTGTGCCTGCCGCTGTTGTCTGTGTCTGACGCTGCTGTCTGTGCCTGCCGCTGTTGTCTGTGTCTACCGCTGCTGTCTGTGTCTGACGCTGCTGTCTGTGCCTGCCGCTGCTGTCTGTGTCTGCCGCTGCTGTCTGTGTCTACCGCTGCTGTCTGTGCCTGCCGCTGTTGTCTGTGTCTGCCGCTGCTGTCTGTGTCTGACGCTGCTGTCTGTGCCTGCCGCTGCTGTCTGTGTCTGCCGCTGCTGTCTGTGTCTACCGCTGCTGTCTGTGTCTGCCGCTGTTGTCTGTACCTGCCGCTGTTGTCTGTATCTACTGTTTGTGTCTACTTGTTGCTGTCTCTAACACTGCATGCGGTGTTTTGCTGTCAGTGCTGTTTGCGTCCGCAGCTTGGCTCTGCTGTCTGCTGTTTAATGTCTGCTGACAGCAGACCTGAGATACAGCGGTGACTTACCTAGTTTTTTTCTTGTTAGATAATTTAATTTTCTTAGTTTGTTCCATTAGTTAGTTGTTTGTTAACACGTTTGTGTATTAAATGCATTTGTTTGTTTACCTGTTTGTGTGTTAAATGTCCGTGTTTGTTTACCTGTTTGTGTGTTAAATGTCCGTGTTTGTTTACCTGTTTGTGTGTTAAATGTCCGTGTTTGTTTACCTGTTTGTGTGTTAAATGTCCGTGTTTGTTTACCTGTTTGTGTGTTAAATGTCCGTGTTTGTTTACCTGTTTGTGTGTTAAATGTCCGTGTTTGTTTACCTGTTTGTGTGTTAAATGTCCGTGTTTGTTTACCTCTTTGTGTGTTAAATGCCCTTGTTTGTTTACCTGTTTGTGTTAAATGCCCTTGTTTATTTACTTGTTTGCGTGTTAGATGTCCTTGTTTGTTTACTTATTTGTGTTAAATGTTCTTGTTTGCTTGCCTGTTTATCCAACCCGGGGATCACTTTCATGGTTCATTAATTAGGTTTAAAGCCTGTCGACTACACGAGGCTCATGTAAACTGTAAAGTCTGAGGTCGTATACACTGAGTGGTATGTATGTCTCAGCGTATACACTGAGTGGTATGTATGTCTCAGCGTATACACTGAGTGGTATGTATGTCTCAGCGTATACACTGAGTGGTATGTATGTCTCAGCGTATACACTGAGTGGTATGTATGTCTCAGTGTATACACTGAGTGGTATGTATGTCTCAGCGTATACACTGAGTGGTATGTATGTCTCAGCGTATACACTGAGTGGTATGTATGTCTCAGCGTATACACTGAGTGGTATGTATGTCTCAGCGTATACACTGAGTGGTATGTATGTCTCAGTGTATACACTGAGTGGTATGTATGTCTCAGCGTATACACTGAGTGGTATGTATGTCTCAGCGTATACACTGAGTGGTATGTATGTCTCAGTGTATACACTGAGTGGTATGTATGTCTCAGTGCACACTGAGTGGTGTGTATGACTCACTATGCACTGTGTGTTTCTAACAGTGCGTACACTGAGTGGTGTTTATCTATCAAACTCGTACACACACGACTGGACAGTATGAGAAGTAACAATTGTAACAACAACAGTAGCAGTAGTAACAACAACAGTAGCAGTAGTAACAACAACAGTAGCAGTAGTAACAACAACAGTAGCAGTAGTAACAACAACAGTAGCAGTAGTAACAACAACAGTAGCAGTAGTAACAACAACAGTAGCAGTAGTAACAACAACAGTAGCAGTAGTAACAGCAACAGTAGCAGTAGTAACAACAACAGTAGCAGTAGTAACAACAACAGTAGCAGTAGTAACAACAACAGTAGCAGTAGTAACAACAACAGTAGCAGTAGTAACAACAACAGTAGCAATATTAACAACAACAGTAGCAGTAGTAACAACAACAGTAGCAGTAGTAACAACAACATTAACACTAGTAACAACAGCAGAGTAGCAGTAATACTAGCAGTAGTAACAACAACATTAACACAGTAACAACAGCAGCAGCAGTGTTAACAACAACAGTAGCAGTAGTAACAACAACAGTAGCAGTAGTAACAACAACAGTAGCAGTAGTAACAACAACAGTAGCAGTAGTAACAACAACAGTAGCAGTAGTAACAACAACAGTAGCAGTAGTAACAACAACAGTAGCAGTAGTAACAACAACAGTAGCAGTAGTAACAACAACAGTAGCAGTAGTAACAACAACAGTAGCAGTAGTAACAACAACAGTAGCTGTAGTAACAGTAGCAACAGTAGCAGTAGTAACAACAACAGTAGCAGTAGTAACAACAACAGTAGCAGTAGTAACAACAACAGTAGCAGTAGTAACAACAACAGTAGCAAGTATAGCAGTAACAACAACAGTAGCAGTAGTAACAACAACAGTAGCAGTAGTAACAACAACAGTAGCAGTAGTAACAACAACAGTAGCAGTAGTAACAGCAACAGTAGCAGTAGTAACAGCAACAGTAGCAGTAGTAACAGCAACAGTAGCAGTAGTAACAACAACAGTAGCAATATTAACAACAACAGTAGCAGTAGTAACAACAACAGTAGCAGTAGTAACAACAACAGTAGCAGTAGTAACAACAACAGTAGCAGTAGTAACAGCAACAGTAGCAGTAGTAACAACAACAGTAGCAGTAGTAACAGCAACAGTAGCAGTAGTAACAACAACAGTAGCAATATTAACAACAACAGTAGCAGTAGTAACAACAACAGTAGCAGTAGTAACAACAACAGTAGCAGTAGTAACAGCAACAGTAGCAGTAGTAACAACAACAGTAGCAATATTAACAACAACAGTAGCAGTAGTAACAACAACAGTAGCAGTAGTAACAACAACAGTAGCAGTAGTAACAGCAACAGTAGCAGTAGTAACAACAACAGTAGCAGTAGTAACAACAACAGTAGCAGTAGTAACAACAACAGTAGCAGTAGTAACAACAACAGTAGCAGTAGTAACAACAACAGTAGCAGTAGTAACAACAACAGTAGCAGTAGTAACAACAACAGTAGCAGTAGTAACAACAACAGTAGCAGTAGTAACAACAACAGTAGCAGTAGTAACAACAACAGTAGCAGTAGTAACAACAACAGTAGCAGTAGTAACAACAACAGTAGCAGTAGTAACAGCAACAGTAGCAGTAGTAACAACAACAGTAGCAGTAGTAACAACAACAGTAGCAGTAGTAACAACAACAGTAGCAGTAGTAACAACAACAGTAGCAGTAGTAACAACAACAGTAGCAGTAGTAACAACAACAGTAGCAGTAGTAACAACAACAGTAGCAGTAGTAACAACAACATTAACACAAGTAACAACAGCAGAGTAGCAGTAATACTAGCAGTAGTAACAACAACATTAACACTAGTAACAACAGCAGAGTAGCAGTAATACTAGCAGTAGTAACAACAACAGTAGCAGTAGTAACAACAACAGTAGCAGTAGTAACAACAACAGTAGCAGTAGTAACAACAACAGTAGCAGTAGTAACAACAGTAGCAGTATTAACAACAACAGTAGCAGTATTAACAACAACAGTAGCAGTATTAACAACAACAGAATCAGTATTAATAACAACAGTAGCAGTAATAATAACAACAGGAGAAGTTAATGAGGCAATCAGTCCCTCAGTCTAGGAGCAGATGATGATCAGCGTAGTCTTGAAGACTCTGTAGTACAGGTAACGTCCCTGCCTTGACCACCCACCTGGCACCACCTGCCACCCCAGGGCATGTCTTCCTGCCTTGACCACCCACCTGGCACCACCTACCACCCCAGGGCATGTCTTCCTGCCTTGACCACCCACCTGGCACCACCTACCACCCCAGGGCATGTCTTCCTGCCTTGACCACCCACCTGGCACCACCTACCACCCCAGGGCATGTCTTCCTGCCTTGACCACCCACCTGGCACCACCTACCACCCCAGGGCATGTCTTCCTGCCTTGACCACCCACCTGGCACCACCTACCACCCCCAGGGCATGTCTTCCTGCCTTGACCACCCACCTGGCACCACCTACCACCCCAGGGCATGTCTTCCTGCCTTGACCACCCACCTGGCACCACCTACCACCCCAGGGCATGTCTTCCTGCCTTGACCACCCACCTGGCACCACCTACCACCCCCAGGGCATGTCTTCCTGCCTTGACCACCCACCTGGCACCACCTACCACCCCAGGGCATGTCTTCCTGCCTTGACCACCCACCTGGCACCACCTACCACCCCCAGGGCATGTCTTCCTGCCTTGACCACCCACCTGGCACCACCTACCACCCCAGGGCATGTCTTCCTGCCTTGACCACCCACCTGGCACCACCTACCACCCCAGGGCATGTCTTCCTGCCTTGACCACCCACCTGGCACCACCTACCACCCCCAGGGCATGTCTTCCTGCCTTGACCACCCACCTGGCACCACCTACCACCCCAGGGCATGTCTTCCTGCCTTGACCACCCACCTGGCACCACCTACCACCCCCAGGGCATGTCTTCCTGCCTTGACCACCCACCTGGCACCACCTACCACCCCAGGGCATGTCTTCCTGCCTTGACCACCCACCTGGCACCACCTACCACCCCAGGGCATGTCTTCCTGCCTTGACCACCCACCTGGCACCACCTACCCCCCCCAGGGCATGTCTTCCTGCCTTGACCACCCACCTGGCACCACCTACCACCCCAGGGCATGTCTTCCTGCCTTGACCACCCACCTGGCACCACCTACCACCCCAGGGCATGTCTTCCTGCCTTGACCACCCACCTGGCACCACCTACCACCCCAGGGCATGTCTTCCTGCCTTGACCACCCACCTGGCACCACCTACCACCCCAGGGCATGTCTTCCTGCCTTGACCACCCACCTGGCACCACCTACCACCCCCAGGGCATGTCTTCCTGCCTTGACCACCCACCTGGCACCACCTACCACCCCCAGGGCATGTCTTCCTGCCTTGACCACCCACCTGGCACCACCTACCACCCCAGGGCATGTCTTCCTGCCTTGACCACCCACCTGGCACCACCTGCCACCCCAGGGCATGTCTTCCTGCCTTGACCACCCACCTGGCACCACCTGCCACCCCCAGGGCATGTCTTCCTGCCTTGACCACCCACCTGGCACCACCTACCACCCCAGGGCATGTCTTCCTGCCTTGTCCACCCACCTGGCACCACCTACCACCCCAGGGCATGTCTCCCTGCCTTGACCACCCACCTGGCACCACCTACCACCCCAGGGCATGTCTTCCTGCCTTGACCACCCACCTGGCACCACCTGCCACCCCCAGGGCATGTCTTCCTGCCTTGTCCACCCACCTGGCACCACCTACCACCCCAGGGCATGTCTCCCTGCCTTGACCACCCACCTGGCACCACCTACCACCCCCAGGGCATGTCTTCCTGCCTTGACCACCCACCTGGCACCACCTACCACCCCAGGGCATGTCTTCCTGCCTTGACCACCCACCTGGCACCACCTACCACCCCCAGGGCATGTCTTCCTGCCTTGTCCACCCACCTGGCACCACCTACCACCCCAGGGCATGTCTACCTGCCTTGACCACCCACCTGGCACCACCTACCACCCCCAGGGCATGTCTTCCTGCCTTGACCACCCACCTGGCACCACCTACCACCCCAGGGCATGTCTTCCTGCCTTGACCACCCACCTGGCACCACCTACCACCCCCAGGGCATGTCTTCCTGCCTTGTCCACCCACCTGGCACCACCTACCACCCCAGGGCATGTCTCCCTGCCTTGACCACCCACCTGGCACCACCTACCACCCCCAGGGCATGTCTTCCTGCCTTGACCACCCACCTGGCACCACCTACCACCCCAGGGCATGTCTTCCTGCCTTGACCACCCACCTGGCACCACCTACCACCCCCAGAGCATGTCTTCCTGCCTTGTCCACCCACCTGGCACCACCTACCACCCCAGGGCATGTCTTCCTGCCTTGACCACCCACCTGGCACCACCTACCACCCCAGGGCATGTCTTCCTGCCTTGACCACCCACCTGGCACCACCTGCCACCCCAGGGCATGTCTTCCTGCCTTGACCACCCACCTGGCACCACCTACCACCCCAGGGCATGTCTTCCTGCCTTGACCACCCACCTGGCACCACCTACCACCCCAGGGCATGTCTTCCTGCCTTGACCACCCACCTGGCACCACCTACCACCCCAGGGCATGTCTTCCTGCCTTGACCACCCACCTGGCACCACCTACCACCCCAGGGTATGTCTTCCTGCCTTGACCACCCACCTGGCACCACCTACCACCCCAGGGCATGTCTTCCTGCCTTGACCACCCACCTGGCACCACCTGCCACCCCAGGGCATGTCTTCCTGAATTGACCAGCCACCTGGCACCACCTACCACCCCAGGGCATGTCTTCCTGCCTTGACCACCCACCTGGCACCACCTACCACCCCAGGGCATGTCTTCCTGCCTTGACCACCCACCTGGCACCACCTACCACCCCAGGGCATGTCTTCCTGCCTTGACCACCCACCTGGCACCACCTACCACCCCAGGGCATGTCTTCCTGCCTTGACCACCCACCTGGCACCACCTGCCACCCCAGGGCATGTCTTCCTGCCTGACCTCTCACTTCACTGTCATCTACCCTATATCTACCCCAGTGACTATCTGCCTTGAGTGCCCCTCCACACGACTGCCAGGCACCATGCCCACCACAGCAGCTGCCCACCACAGCAGCTGCCCACCACAGCAGCTGCCCACCTCACACACCGCAGCACTCACCTGCTACCCATCCTGTACCCGCCTCGTCACATGTACTTCATACAGCAGCTTCTTCTGTGGTACTGTGTCCGGTGCGTTATTTTTTTATTATTTTTTTGCAGTCGTGGAAGACATAATTTTCTCAACTCTCTCTCTGTCTCTGTCTGTCTGTCTGTCTGTCTCTCTCTCTGTCTCTCTGTCTGTCTGTCTGTCTCTCTCTCTCTCTCTCTCTCTCTCTCTCTCTCTCTCTCTCTCTCTCTCTCTCTCTCTCTCTCTCTTATTTGTAATGCTGGTCTTCTAGGTTTTCAGTGTGGCCAGCAATGATAGTGGCTAACGTGTGGCTCTTCATCCGTGGATAGAGAAATACAACTCCTTGGTGTGTCTGACCTGTGGCAGCGGGAAGAATCTTGTGTAAGACTCACCTGGGATGCCAACACTGTAAACACAGCGGCTCTCATCTAGCAACATATTCACATTTCTGCAAGTGTTAGAAACGATGGTGGCTCTCAAGACACTTAAAAGTAAATAATAATAATAATAATAATAATAATAATAATAATAATAATAATAATAATAATAATAATAATAATAATAATAATAATAACGGTAATGATAATAATAATAAATTTTATTTCTACAAGTGTATAACACAACTTATATCGACCACAGCTGCTGACATCAGTACAATACTGTACAGAAAGTCCCTAGATTTACAGAGCATTTCGGATAAATTTGATTAATTTTGTCCCAAGGATGCGACCCACACCAGTCGACTAGCACCCAGGTACCTATTTACTGCTATTTTAACGGACAGATGTCTTAAGGAAACACATCCAAACGTTACCACCCATACCAGGGATCGAACCACGGACCTCAGTGTGTGAGCCGAGTGCGCTCTAGAGGGCTAGAGCATCGACGTAGCCAGACTAAAGTGATTCATAGTTAACGTGACACTAAACGTCCGTGGTACACACAGGGTGCGACAAGATTTCCTCAGGGGATAAATGTGTTAGGTTGTACTTCCCCAACAACACTCTGCTTCCTGCTAAGTGTCTGGATAATGGAAGCTTAAGTAAGGTATGCAAGGACAAGGATCCAGTTCAGAAATAATTCACACAGCTGCATTAGTATAACGGAATGATGATGTGATCAGTATCATATAATATCTATTACTACAAGTACATGTACAAGGTATACCGGCCTACCTGACATCAATGACATACTACTATATAGAAAGCCCCCTAATATAGAGAGCATTTTGGGTAAATTAGGTCAATTTTGTCCCAGGATGCGACCCAGGAGGCCTGGTCACAGACCGGGCCGCGGGGGCGTTGACCCCCGAAACTCTCTCCAGGTAAACACCAGTCGACTAACACCCAGGTACCCATTTATTACTGATGGGTAAACATGGACAGCAGGTGTCTTATGGTAACATGTCCCAACGTTTTCCAGCCGTACTAGGGATTCGAACGCCAGACCTCAGTGTGTGAGCTGAGTGCGCTAGCGATCGAGGTTAATACAGCTTACGGAGGCACTGAGCTACTCTGCCCTCCATCAGAAAGTTAGCACAATAAAAAATGGGTCATCATAATCATAGTCTTTGGATACCCTCTATACACGTACCCATTCTATTTAAATCAAAGTGAGCATGTCATTAGACCCAAAAGAATTAAAGGGAGGGGCACAGATCCAGTGCCCCTCTCTCGGAATATCAGGGTGCCAGGCCTACGTTTCCTACCTACTGAAGTGTATTAGCCCCCTCAGTGTAGGTGTTGCTATGACCACATCGCAGTAGACTAAGAAATACTCCATTACTGGTGCGGTAAATGTGCCAGGAAACATCCCACTGGGGAACGCAGAGTGAAGTTTGAGTCAGAGTGAGAAAGACCAGAAATTTAAATGTGTTAACTGACAAGAAGTTGGTGTTACAGTACGACATAAGGACTGCTAACAAAACCCAAACAACCTTCGATCTAAACCAGACAACAATATGTTAATAACTGCCCAGGTGAGGCCAACCAGCCTACCACTGCCATACCTGTGACTCCACCTCTAAAAGATGTGGGAGAGACCAGCCTCCCAGCAAATGTTTCTGGTGACACCAGACTGTTTTCTGTTGCAACAGTTGTGAAGGAGCGTCAAACCTTGCTAACACGTGGAACCACTAATCTGCCACCAGTCACACATGTGACTACACCTGAACATGTGGATGAGCCTGTCACTCTTCTTAACACCCCTACCCTGCACCCCCAACAGTCAGATGGACGCCACACCTGTGACCACATGGGAAGCTGGACATGAGGTAATTGAACAGAAATTACCTACTATGAATGATGAGTCAACCATGCCAGAGGCACCAGCAGAGGGCGCCAGTGTAGCTACAACGACTTAGTGTGTTATGTGGGCGCTGAAGACAGTAAACATACACAAAGGAACATCTCTATGGAAAATTATCGGACTCACCTGACGTGTATCAAGCCATAACAATCTTGCGTGAAAAAAACTGACCATCTCAAACATATGCTGATAAATTATATAGATAGGTGGTCAGAATGATGCCTTAGACCACAAAGATGATCCCACAGGTGCAACAATCTATACTGAATTTCAAACAATTTGTGATAGAAAAGCCAATGATTCTTGGTTAGAGACGTTGCCAAGAACTGAGCTGGCAAAATGGCGGAAATGATTAGAGAAAAGATACGAAAATAAGAAGTTACAAGCTAGGATGTTTGCTCTGAAGTGTTTGCAACAAAAAATTTTCAAGGAACATTGTTTTCATCAGGAAGCGATTCCCTGACTTGCATTGTATTATTGCAGCCAAGAATATTGATGTCATCTGTTTGCAGTAATGTAGACTGTGAGTTATTTCCCTGAAGTTGCCTGGATATGTAGCACATAGCTCAAGGTTAACTAACTACTGTGTGACGTTAGAAAGAACTTGCCACATTCACTCCTTGCTCTGCAGAGTCGAGTAAGCATGCAATATCATGGTGTCAAAATATACGCAGGCAACTTTTCCGTCCACATCTTTAATCTTTATGCTCCAGCAAACCAGCTTTGACATGATGCTTTACCAGATCTCATGAATAGTGAACCTACCCTCATTCTTGGAGACTTTAATGCCAAACATAAGAATATTGGTGGGTTTATAACAAACACCAGTGGAACTAAACTAGTGAGATTCCTAAATAACCGTGATAATGTTCGGATTGTGGGCAATACTGAACCTACTCATATATATGGCGGCATACTAGATCTGTGCCCAGTTTTGTTAGATTTTTTAATGTAAAATATGGTATAGGATAAATATGATATAGGAAACAGAACCATTATAATTAAGACATATGTGCAACATCTGGGTATCTTTATTGTAGACGTTTCGCCATCCAGTGGCTTTATCAATAAAGATTCAAGGACATAACTTGAAGACAGTAGAACTATGTACAGAAGATGAGGTAATCAGTCCCTCAACCTTGGAGTAGGTGCGAAGAGCACCTACTCGTCTGCTACCTGTCCCATTTCCACCTGACGTTAGTATATAAGCGTCAGACGCCTTGCTTCTGCTTCAGAATCTCCACGACTACGGTGCTCTTCGCACCTACTCCAAGGTTGAGGGACTGATTACCTCATCTTCTGTACATAGTTCTACTGTCTTCAAGTTATGTCCTGATAAATTAGACACATGTGCAACTCTTGGGTATCTTTATTGAGGAAACGTTTCGCCACACAGTAGCTTCATCAGTCCATACGTAGGAGAAACTTGAAGAACAGGAGGAGAATGAGGTAATCAGTCCCTCAACCTTGAGTCGATGTGTTCAGTCCATTCTCCTCCTGTTCTTCAAGTTTCTCCTACGTATGGACTGATGAAGCCACTGTGTGGCGAAACGTTTCCTCAATAAAGATACCCAAGAGTTGCACATGTGTCTAATTTATCAACATGTCGGTTCTCTGAACCATTCATCTACAAGTTATGTCCTGGAATTTGTATTGATAAAGTCACTGGATGGCGAAACGTCTACAATAAAGATACCCAGAAGTTGCACATGTGTCTTAATTTCATCTTGTTGGTATTGTATACCATTCTTGTAGAACCATTATATTACAAGAACTAGCCATAACGAATATTGGTGTAACTTACTCAGTTGAACAATAGGCTGTCAAACAGAGTATCCTTTGTCCTCTACTAAGGCTTTAGAAACGAGTCTAAAGAAATGTCTCCGAGTACACCACAGGGAGGAGTTCGCAGTCTCATGCTATTTAATGTTGTGATTAATGCTTCTGTTTTTTCTTTAACCTAGACGGAGTAACTATTTTAAACCTCTGTGTGTTTCCGCATCTGTATAGCGAAGTGTTAAGAGATAAATGTAAAACAAGAGTTTAGGGAAAATGTAGATTCTCCTTAGTTATATTTTTGGGGGAGAAGAGGGGATCTGATATTGTTCCAACTCGACCCATCCACTTGAGAGAGGAGGTGACGGGGGAAGGAGTAATACGGGAGTTCCTTGTTCCTTCATGATGGGGGACGAGCTAGCTAGATAGAAGGGACGATCCTTGGCAGTGGCAGACCATCAAACGAATGAAGGCTTATATTTCAACTGTAGAAAACTGTAGCGTTATAGCTCAGTTAATAACCCCTTATAATGTTACAATATTCCCTTCGTAGTAACCTTGTTGAGAGGTACATTGACAGTAATGTTGTTTTACCCAGACTTTCATTGCTAGAGTAATAATGTTTGTACATCGTTTTTCCCAGGATAAATTCCCTGTTATATAAGATACTGATTAAGTAGAGAATAAGTTGTGTAAGTGTTGTACCAGGAGATGAAGGAAGGAAAGTGGCAACATGCTTCTCCTGGGGATAATAAGAAAAATTCTTAACAAACTAGGGTACGGGTGGTGTTAGAACTTATGGCACGTAGTGGTAAAACTCCGGGGTACTGGGCCAGCTGGCTACAATAAAATTCATCCAACTAGGTATATTTAAACACCATAGGAAGGTTCGCATATGCACCACTGTGACCACAAATGCAAGTGTTTACTAATGAATCTCCCGCCAGCGTGGCGGGAGTTCCTCGCTCTCTTAAGAGTGATCTACAGCTCCTGGCCCTCTTAAGAGTCATCTATAGTTCCTGTGCCTCTTAAGAGTGAGCTACAGATCCTGGCTCTCTTAAGAGGGAGCTACAGTTCCTCGCTCTCTTAAAAGTCAGCTACAGCTCCTGGCTCTCTTAAGAGTCAGCTACAGCTCCTGGCTCTCTTAAGAGTCAGCTACAGCTCCTGGCTCTCTTAAGTGATCTATAGCTCCTGTGTAGAATAGAGGTTGTCTGTGGGTTACGACTGAGTGGGTTAGTGGTCCCTGTTCAGTTATGAAATTCAGACTAGGAACCTGCCGCCTCATCCCTAGATACCAGAATTAACGTATTCGTACCTGTATGCTACACAGTGGACAGTGTGAGTTGATAGACAGCTGCAGATCTCTAGTGAAGATAATGGCCAGCGCTTTGCACTTGAGTCCAGCACGTGAATGCATTGACTACTCTGATAAATACTCACGTGGTAGGGTGCTGGAGGCAGTGCGTATACCTAAGAAATATCTATTGAGTCACGGCCAACTGTCTAGTTCGATCAAGTTAGTGAGTTATTCTTATGCGAGGGTTGACGCGCGTAAGTCGCCCTTCTTCTCCCTAGCTTATGTGACTGAGGCTCGTGGGCCCAGGTGCCGCCCAGCATAGTACTCGGAGGGAACACTTAGTGGGGAATCGTGTGCCTACAACTTATTAATGTGTAGGTAGCGTAGTTACCATGCTAAGCTAAAATTACTAACCCGACCTTAGCTTAAATACATGTAAGTCGTAGTGTATAATACAGTAGCCTGTGGAGGCATTGTTGCTAGGCTATGTCTTACAAATTAATGGCACAAGTGTGCACCATACTTCAACCTGCTGTGTTAGGAGACACCTGGCACAAGTGTGCACTATACTTCAACCAGCTGTGTTAGGAGACACCTGGCAATGTCAGCTCAGCAATAATGTATTATGCCACACACACACACACACACACACACACACACACACACACACACACACACACACACACACACACACACACACACAAACAAACAAACAAACAAAAATCTTCAACACATCCATTGAAACTGGACAAATACCTGAGATACGGAAGATGGCAAATGTAGTCCCAGTTTTTAAGAAAGGAGACAGACACGAGGCATTAAACTACAGACCTGTATCACTGACGTGTATAGTATGCAAAGTCATGGAGAGATCATCAGGAGGAGAGTGGTGGAGTACCTAGGACACAAGCTTATAAACGACAACCAGCACGGTTTCAGGGAAGGAAAATCCTGTGTCACAAACCTACTGGAGTTTTATGCCAATGTTACAGAAGTAATACAAGAGAGAGAGGGGGATGAATAGACTGCATTTTCTTGGACTACAAGAAGGCCTTCGACACACTTCCTCACAAGAGGTTAATGCAAAAGCTAGAGAATCAGGCATACATAGCAGGAAAGGCATTGCAATGGATCAGAGAATTTCTGACAGTGAGGCAACAACGAATTATGGTCCGTGACGAGGTGTCAGAGGAGTGGGCGCCTGTGACAAGCGGAGTTACACAGGGGTCAGCCCTAGGACCTGTACTGTTTTTGGTATGTGAATGACATAACGGAAGGGATAGGCTCAGAAGTGTCCCTGTTCGCAGATGATGTGAAGTTAATGAGAAGAATTAAATCGGTCGAGGATCAGGCAGGACTACAAAGAGACCTGGACAGGCTACAAGCCTGGTCCAGCAACTGGTTCCTTGAATTTAACCCTGCCAAATGCAGTCATGAAGATCGGGGAAGGGCAAAGAAGACTGCAGACAAAGTATAGCCTAAGTGGCCAAAGACTGCAAACCTCACTCGAGGAAAAAGATCTTAGGGTGAGTATAATACAGAGCACGTCTCCTGAGGCACACATCAATCAGATAACTGCTGCAGCATATGGACATCTGGCAAACCTGAGGATAGCGTTCCGATACCTCAGTAAGGAATCGTTCAAGATTCTGTATACCTTATACGTCAGGCCCATATTGGAGTATGCAGCACCAGTTTGGAATCCACACCTGGTTATGCACGTCAAGAAAATAGAGAAAGTGCAAAGGTTTGCAACAAGACTAGTCCCAGAGCTTAGTGGAGTGTCCTACAAAGAAAGGTTAAAGGAAATTGGCCTGACGACACTGCTGGACAGGAGAGTCAGGGGAGACATGATAACAACATACAAAATACTGCGAGGAATTGACAAGGTGGACAAAGATAGGATGTTGCAGAGATGAGACACAGAAACGAGGGATCACAGTTGGAAATTGAAGACTCTTATGAGTCAAAACGGATGTTAGGAAGCATTTCTTCAGTCAAAGAGTTGTCACGAAGTGGAATAGCCTAGACAGTGATGTAGGTTTGATGAAGCTCGTGGAGCAAGGAGAGAGAGGACCTAGTAGCAATCAAATCAAATCAAATCAAGTTTATTCTTTATAAGGATTACAATGCTGAGTTTACAGAATTTGGATATTGTGTGGTTTACATGTTTTAAAATACTAATTACAGAGGGGGCCACTAGGACACCTAGCATGACTAGGCATTTTGGGCAGACCTAGATTAATTCTTAACTTTAAAATATTACAAATTATGAGGGAAGTTGGTATTATGGCTAAGTGACTAAATATTAGTTTGTGAGTTTAGCAATGTGAATGCTTTTGTTTTCTCACAATACATAGTTTCAGTATTGGAATATCACAGACCAACTTATGACTAGTTAGGATTCATTATTTTAAGATTAAGATTGATATTTCTGTGCTTATGGTAAAGTGGGTGAGTGAGTGTAAGTGTGAACCACCAGGTGGTATTCATGTAATTAGTTGACGGGGTGTATCAGGGAGATAAGACGTTTTCTAATGGTAGTTTTGAAGGTGATGAATGTGTCTGCAGTTCTAGAGTATTCAGGGAGGGTGTTCCAGATTTTAGGGCCTTTGACATACATTGAATTTTTGTAAAGGTTTAGTCGGACATGGAGAATGTCATAGAGATGTTTGTGTCTGGTGTTATGCCTGTGGGTTCTGTCACAACTATCAAGAAAGCGTTTTAGGTCAAGGTTAATATTGGAATTTAAGGTCCTGTAGATGTAGATTGCGCAGTAGTAAGTGTGGGTGTACTGAACAGGGAGTAAGTTTAGATCTATGAAGAGTGGGGGGTGTGTTGCCAGGGATGGGATTTAGTGATTATTCTTACTGCGGCTTTTTGTTGGGTTATTATTGGCTTTAGGTGTGTTGCTGCAGTTGATCCCCAAGCACAAATAGCATAGGTGAGGTATGGATAAATAAGTGAGTGGTATAGTGTGAGAAGGGCATTTTGCGGCACGTAGTATCGTATCTTGGAGAGGATCCCAACCGTTTTGGATACTTTTTTGGTTATGTGTTTTATATGGGTGCTGAAACTCAGGTTGTTGTCGAGGTATAGGCCTAGGAATTTGCCCTCATTATGTCTAGCAATGAGATCTTAATGTTAAGTTGTGCAACATCTGCTCTGCTACCAAACATAATATAGTAGGTTTTGTCAGTGTTAAGTGTAAGTTTATTGGCTGTCATCCAAGTCGATATTTTGATCAGCTCCTCGTTAACAATGGTGTTGAGGGTGGCAAGATTAGGGTGAGAGATGACATAAGTCGTGTCTTCAGCAACGAGAATGGGGTTCAGGTGTTGGGATACGTTTGGAAGATCACTGATGTATATGAGGAAGAGCAGGGGACCAAGGACACTTCCCTGCGGAACTCAAGTATTAAGTGGCCGTGTTGATGATGCTGTGTCTTTAATGGTGACATACTGATATCTATTAGTAAGGTAAGATTTGAAATATGCAAGCGCATGGCCTCTTATACCATAATGGTCAAGTTTGTGGAGTAGGATGCCGTGGTCTACTGTGTCAAAAGCTTTTCTTAGGTCAATAAAAAATCCTAGTGGATATTCCTTATTTTCCAATGCTGTGTAAAGCAGATCTAGCATTTTTATAATTGCATCATTAGTGCTTTTATTTTTCCTGAATCCAAACTGGCAGGGGTTGAGTATGTTTTGTGACGTTATAAATGAATATAGTCTCCTGTGCACGAGTTTCTCAAAGATTTTGGATAGCAATGGTAAGTTTGATATTGGCCTATAGTTGTTTAAATCTGTATGGTCACCACCTTTATGTATTGGTGTAACCCTTGCTGTCGTGAGTAGTTTCGGGAAGGTGCTAGTTTCTAGTGACTTGTTAAAAAGTAATGAAATAGCATGCGAGAGGACATGGGCCGCTCTTTTGTACAGTAATGGTGGGACATGAGACAGATTCCCTGAGTTATTTTTAAGTGACTTTATAATCTCGGTGACTTCCGTGGGCTCAGTTGGTACAAGATAGAAAGAATCTGGGAAATTCCCATCTAGGTAGTCCAAGGCATGGGCATTGGTACGTGGGATTTTATTGGCGAGATTAGATCCTATGGTTGAGAAGAAGTCGTTTATCTTGTTAGCTGTGTCAGTGGGATGTAGTGGTGTTTCATTAGGTTTAGTTAGGACAATATTCTTGTTTTTTTTTCAGTTTGTGGGTCCCTAGAATCTGGGAGAGTGTTTTCCAGGTCTTTTTTATATCTCCTCTTGAGTCAGTGAATCTGCTGGAGTAGTATAGTGAAGAGGCGGGGCCAGGAGCTATGAATCGATCCCTGCAACCACAAATAGGTGAGTACACACACAGGGACACGCGTGCGCGAGTCACAACTTTAGTGCTCCGTGAATATAAGTGTTTTTGAGAGTTACCCAAGGGTACTGCAGGGGTCATTAAGTGTGTCAGGGTAGTGAACAATCCCTGAAGAGATTTACAAGTTGCCTGAGTGACTTAAGTGTGAGGAGAGCCACAATTTTATAAGTGATCTAGAAAGTGATATTTAGTGACGCAAGTCAGGGTGGGCAGGCATAGTGTGCTCCAAGCGACGTTGCCACGTGTCACCCAAAAAAAAAAAAACATAATAAAGTGAAATAAGTGGGTGACCAGTGAAATAAATACAGTGAATAGGATATATATCGACAAGAAACGGAAGTGGATATACGCAGGACATCGCATCGAGTTGGACAATCTACAGGCTGCTACAGGCTGCTAAAGGCTGCTAAAGGCTGCTACAGGCTGCTACAGGCTGCTACAGGCTGCTACAGGCTGCTACAGGTTGCTACAGGCTGCTACAGGTTGCTACAGGCTGCATCGCAAGATCTCACCAATGCATTGATTTCAGGGAGTCGGATGTTGAGTTCCGATTTACCGCTAAGCTGTTTATGACCGGTCCAACTCTTCTAGTATGATGAAGAATAGGATATCAAGTACTCAATAACGAATAACAATTGGTAATTTATAGTAGAACAGGACGAGCAGACAGATGAAGTATAGAGGATATAAGCTAGTAGGTGGGTGTGGGTCAGGTCAGGTGGGTGTGGGTCAGGTCAGGTGGGTGTGGGTCAGGTCAGGTGGGTGTGGGTCAGGTCAGGTGGGTGTGGGTCAGGTCAGGTGGGTGTGGGTCAGGTCAGGTGGGTGTGGGTCAGGTTAGGTGGGCGTACTCACCTCACCTAGTTGAGGTTGCGGGGGTCGAGTCCAAGCTCCTGGCCCCGCCTCTTCACTGATCGCTACTAGGTCACTCTCCCTGAGCCGTGAGCTTTATCATACCTCTGCTTAAAGCTATGTATGGATCCTGCCTCCACTACATCGCTTCCCAAACTATTCCACTTACTGACTACTCTGTGGCTGAAGAAATACTTCCTAACATCCCTGTGATTCATCTGTGTCTTCAACTTCCAACTGTGTCCCCTTGTTACTGTGTCCAATCTCTGGAACATCCTGTCTTTGTCCACCTTGTCAATTCCTCTCAGTATTTTGTATGTCATTATCATGTCCCCCCTATCTCTCCTGTCCTCCAGTGTCGTCAGGTTGATTTCCCTTAACCTCTCCTCGTAGGACATACCTCTTAGCTCTGGGACTAGTCTTGTTGCAAACCTTTGCACTTTCTCTAGTTTTTTTACGTGCTTGGCTAGGTGTGGGTTCCAAACTGGTGCCGCATACTCCAATATGGGCCTAACGTACACGGTGTACAGGGTCCTGAATGATTCCTTATTAAGATGTCGGAATGCTGTTCTGAGGTTTGCTAGGCGCCCATATGCTGCAGCAGTTATTTGGTTGATGTGCGCTTCAGGAGATGTGCCTGGTGTTATACTCACCCCAAGATCTTTTTCCTTGAGTGAGGTTTGTAGTCTCTGGCCCCCTAGACTGTACTCCGTCTGCGGTCTTCTTTGCCCTTCCCCAATCTTCATGACTTTGCACTTGGTGGGATTGAACTCCAGGAGCCAATTGCTGGACCAGGTCTGCAGCCTGTCCAGATCCCTTTGTAGTTCTGCCTGGTCTTCGATCGAGTGAATTCTTCTCATCAACTTCACGTCATCTGCAAACAGGGACACCTCAAAGTCCATTCCTTCCATCCTGTCGTTCACAAATACCAGAAACAGCACTGGTCCTAGGACTGACCCCTGTGGGACCCCGCTGGTCACAGGTGCCCACTCTGACACCTCGCCACGTACCATGACTCGCTGCTGTCTTCCTAACAAGTATTCCCTGATCCATTGTAGTGCCTTCCCTGTTATCCCTGCTTGGTCCTCCAGTTTTTGCACCAATCTCTTGTGTGGAACTGTGCCAAACGCCTTCTTGCAGTCCAAGAAAATGCAATCCACCCACCCCTCTCTCTCTTGTCTTACTGCTGTCACCATGTCATAGAACTCCAGTAGGTTTGTGACACAGGATTTCCCGTCCCTGAAACCATGTTGGCTGCTGTTGATGAGATCGTTCCTTTCTAGGTGTTCCACCACTCTTCTCCTGATAATCTTCTCCGTGATTTTGCATACTATACATGTCAGTGACACTGGTCTGTAGTTTAATGTTTCATGTCTGTCTCCTTTTTTAAAGATTGGGACTACATTTGCTGTCTTCCATGCCTCAGGCAATCTCCCTGTTTCGATAGATGTATTGAATATTGTTGTTAGGGGTACACATAGTTCCTCTGCTCCCTCTCTCAATACCCATGGGGAGATGTTATCTGGCTCCATTGCCTTTGAGGTATCTAGCTCACTCAGAAGCCTCTTCACTTCTTCCTCGGTTGTGTGCACTGTGTCCAGCACTTGGTGGTGTGCCCCACCTCTCCGTCTTTCTGGAGCCCCTTCTGTGGGTGTGGGTCAGGTCAGGCGGGTGTGGGTCAGGTCAGGTGGATGTGGGTCAGGCCAGGTGGGTGTGGGTCACGTCAGGTGCGTGTGAGTCAGGTCAGGTGGGTGTGGGTCAGGTCAGGTGGGTGTGGGTCAGGTCAGGTGGTTTTGGGTCAGGTTAGGTGGGTGTGAGTCAGATCAGGTGGGTGTGGGTCAGGTCAGGTGGGTGTGGGTCAGGTCAGGTCAGGTCACTGCTGACTACGTGTCACGTGCAGACTCCACGTACACACTCATATACCGTAACACAATCCCATCCACTACTTTTCGCACTTTCCACATTCATATACTTACACACACACACACACACACACACACACACACACACACACACACACACACACACACACACACACACATGCTGCAGCAGTTATCTGATTGATATGCGCCTCAGGAGATATGCTCGGTGTTATACTCACCCCCAGATCTTTTTCCTTGAGTGAGGTTTGCAGTCTTTGGCCATCTAAACTATATTGTGTCTGCGGTCTTCTTTGCCCTTCCCCAATCTTCATGACTTTGCATTTGGCAGGGTTAAACTCAAGGAGCCAGTTGCTGGACCAGGCTTGTAGCCTGTCCAGGTCTCTTTGTAGTCCTGCCTGATCCTCATCCGATTTGATTCTTCTCATTAACTTCACATCATCTGCAAACAAGGACACTTCTGAGTCTATCCCTTCCGTTATGTCGTTCACATACACCAAGAACAGCACAGGTCCTAGGACTGACCCCTGTGGAACCCCGCTTGTCACAGGCGCCCACTCTGACACCTCGTCACGTACCATGACTCGTTGTTGCCTCCCTGTCGGGTATTCTCTGATCCATTGCAGTTCCTTTCCTGTTATGTGTGCCTTATTCTCTAGCTTTTGCAGTAACCTCTTGTGAGGAACTGTGCCGAAGGCCTTCTTGCAGTCCAAAAAAATGCAGTCGATCCATCCCTCTCTCTCTTGTCTTACTTCTGTCACCTTGTCATAAAACTCTAGTAGGTTTGTGACACAGGATTTTCCTTCCCTGAAACCGTGCTGGTTGTCAATTATACACTTATTTCTGTCCAGGTGCTCCACCACTCTCCTCCTGATGATCTTCTCCATGACCTTGCATACTAAACACGTTAGTGATACAGGTCTGTAGTTTAGTGCCTCATGTCTGTCTCCCTTTTTAAAAATTGGGACTACATTTTCCATTTTCCATACCTCAGGGAGTTGCCCAGTTTCAAATGATGTTGATAAATTACACATGTGCAACTCTTGGGTATCTTTATTGAGGAATAAAGATACCCAATAAAGATACCTCAATAAAGATACTCAAGAGTTGCACATGTGTCTAATTTATCAACTTGTCGGTTCTCTGAACCATTCATCTTCAAATGATGTGTTGAAGATCTTTGTTAATGGCACACACAATATCTCTGCTCCCTCTTTAAGGACCCACGGAGAGATGTTGTCTGGTCCCACCGCCTTTGATGTGTCAAGTTCGCATAGCAGCTTCTTCACCTCATCCGGCACTTGCTGGTGTACCCCCCTGTTCTGATTTCCTGCAGTCCTACTGGTTTCCTCTGTAAATACTTCTTTAAATCTCGTGTTGAGCTCCTGACATACCTTTCGGTCGTTTCTTGTGAATTCCCCATCACCCTTCCTCAGTCTGATTACCTGGTCCTTGATTGTTGTTTTCCTCCTGATGTGGCTGTACAACAGCTTCGGGTCAGTCTTGACTTTCGATGCTATGTCATTTTCATATTGTCTCTGAGCCTCCCTTCTTATCTGTGCATATTCGTTTCTGGCTCTTCGGCTAATCTCTTTATTTTCCTGAGTTCTCTGTCTTCTGTACCTTTTCCATTCTCTAGTACACCTAGTTTTTGCCTCCCTACACCTTTGGGTGAACCAAGGACTCGTTCTGTTCTTCCCATTATTTCCGTTTCCCTTGGGAACAAACCTCTCCTCTGCCTCCTTGCATTTTGTTGCCACATAGTGCATCATTTCTTGTACTGGATTTCCTGTCAGTTCCCTCTCCCACTGAATGTCTTGAAGGAAGTTCCTCATGCCTGAGTAGTTCCCCCTTTTGTAGTTTGGGTTTTCCCACCCTATTCCTGCTACTCTCTCCACTTGGAGCTCAACTATGTAGTCGAAGTAGTGTGTGTGTGTGTGTGTGTGTGTGTGTGTGTGTGTGTGTGTGTGTGTGTGTGTGTGTGTGTGTGTGTGTGTGTGTGTGTGTGTGTGTGAGTGTGTGTGTGTGTGTGAGTGTACTCACCTATTTGCTCACATATATGTGGTTGCAGGTGTCGAGTCATAGCTCCTGGCCCCGCCTCTTCACTGGTTGCTACTGGGTCCTCTCTCTCCCTGCTCCATGAACTTCATCAAACCTCGTCTTAAAACTATGTATGGTTTCTGCCTCCACTACGTCACTTTCTAGGCTATTCCACTGCATGACAACTCTCTGACTGAAGAAATACTTCCTAACATTCCTTTGACTCATAGGAGCCTTCAACTTCCAATTGTGACCGCTTGTTTCTATCTCCCATCTCTGGAACATCCTGTTTTTATCCACCTTGTCAATTCCTCGCAGTAATTTATATGCAGTTATCATGTCTCCCCTGACCCTCCTGTCCTCCAGTGTCGTCAGGCCGATTTCCCTCAATCTTTCTTCATAGGACAATCCCCGTAGCTCTGGGACTAGTCTTGTTGCAAACCTTTGCACTTTCTCTAATTTCTTGACGTGCTTGACCAGGTGTGGATTCCAAATTGGTGCTGCATACTCCAGCGTGGGCCTGACGTATATGGTGTGCAGAGTCTTGAACGATTCCTTACTGAGGTATCGGAACGCTATTCTCAGGTTTGCCAGGCGCCCGTATGCTGCAGCAGTTATCTGGTTGATGTGTACCTCAGGAGATGTGCTCGGTATTATACTCACCCAAAGATCTTTATCCTTGAGTGAGGTTTGCAGTCTTTGGCCACCTAGACTATACTCTGTCTGTGGTCTTCTTTGCCCTTCCCTGATCTTCATGACTTTGCATTTGGCGCCCAGTCTGACACTTCGTCACGTACCATGACTTGTTGTTGCCTCCCTGTCAGATATTCTCTGATCCATTGCAGTGCCTTTCCTGTTATGCGTGCCTGATCCTCCAGCTTTGCATTAATCTCTTGTGAGGAAGTGTGTCGAATGCCTTCTGGCAGTCCAAGAATATGCAGTCTGTCCACCCCTCTCTCTCGTGTCCTACTTCTGTTACCTTGTCATAAAACTCCAGCAAGTTTCTGACACGGATTTTCCATCCCCAAAACCGTGCTGGTTGCCGTTTATAAGCTTGTGTCCTTCTAGGTGCTCCACCACTCTCTTCCTGATGACCTTCTCCATGACTTTGCATACTATACACGTCTCCTTTCTTAAAAATTGGGACTACATTTGCTAACTTCCATACCTCAGGTAGTTGCCCAGTTTCAACTGATGTGTTGAAGGTTTTTGTTAGTCCAAACACAACATCTCTTCTCCCTCTCTAAGAACCCATGGAGAGATGTTGTCTGGTCCCACCGCCTTTGAGGTATCAAGTTCACATAGCAGTTACTTCACCTCTTCCTTGGTTGTGTGTATTTCATCCAGCACTTGTTGGTGTACCTCCCTATTCTGAATTCCTGGAGTCCTTCCTGTCTCCACTGTAAATACTTTTTTAAATCTCATGTTGAGCTCCTCATATACATTTTGCTCGTTTCTTGTAAACTCCCCACCTTCCTTCTTCAGCCTGATTACCTGGTCCTTGACTGCTGTTTTCCTCCTGACGTGGCTATACAGAAGCTTCGGGTCAGACTTGACTTTTGATGCTATGTCATTTTCGTATTGTCACTGAGCCTCCCTTCTTATATGTGGATATTCGCTTCTGGCTCTTCGGCTATTCTCTTTATTTTTCTGGGTCCTTTGTCTTCTGTACTTTTTCCATTCTCTAGTGCACTTAGTTTTTGCCTCACTACACCTTTGGGTGAACGAAGGACTCGTTCTGGTCTTCGCATTATTTGTTTCCCTTGGAAACAAACCTCTCCTCTGCCTCCTTGCATTTTGTTGTCACATAGTCCATCATTTCTTTTAATGGTTTTCCTGCCAGTTCTCTCTCCCACTGAACGTCTTGCAGGAAGTTACTCACGCCTATGTAGTGTTCCCTTTTGTAGTTCGGTTTTTCCCATCCTATTCCTGCTACCCTATCCACTTGTGGCTCAACTGTGTAATCAAAGCACAGAACCACATGATCACTAGCTCCAAGGGACCTTTCTTATGTGATATTTTCGATGTCCCAACTACTCAAGGTGAAAACTAGGTCCAATCTTGCTGGATCATCCTCACCTCTCTCTTTGGTAGTGTCTCTTAACATGTTGATGCATGAGGTTTTCTGGTACCACATCCATCATCTTGGCTCTCCATGTTTCGGGACCCCCATGGGGCTCCAGTCAATCTCCTTGTGATTGAAATCACCCATAACAAGTAACTTTGCTCTCCCCATGTGAGCTTTTCTGGCCACCTCAGCTGGTGTGTCTACCATTGCTCTATTGCTCTCATCATATTCTTCTTTTGGCCTCCTACAGTTCTGTGGTGGGTTGTACATTGCTACAATTACCGCCCTATGACTCTCAGACTGGATTGTTCCTACAATGTAGTCTCTTTTGCCCATTCCATCCATTCCTTCCATTTCCTCAAATCCCTACTGGTTTTTAATGAGCAGTACAACTCCTCCTGTCCCCTCTATATTTCCTCAGGATGTGATAACCGGGTGGAAAGATTGCATCTGTTATCATCGTGGTGACTTTCGTTTCTGTGAATGCTATTATGTCTGGGGATCTCTCCTTGTTGCAAACCCTGAACTAATCTGTTTATTTAAACATTCTGTATTCGTTCAAGACTCTGTATACCATTTACGTCAGGCCCATACTGGAGTATGCAGCACCAGTTTGGAATCCACACCTGGCCAAGCACGTCAAGAAATTAGAGAAAGTGCAAAGGTTTGCAACAAGACTAGTCCCAGAGCTACGGGGATTGTCCTACGAAGAAAGGTTGAGGGAAATCGGCCTGAAGACACTGGAGGACAGGAGGGTCAGGGGAGACATGATAACGACATATAAAATACTTCGCGGAATAGACAAGGTGGACAAAGACGGGATGTTCCAGAGAAGGGACACAGACACAAGAGGTCACAATTGGAAGTTGAACACTCAGATGAATCAAAGGGATGTTAGGAAGTATTTCTTCAGTCATAGAGTAGTCAGGCCGTGGAATAGCCTAGAAAGTGACGTAGTGGAGGCGGGAACCATACATAGTTTTAAGGCGAGGTATGATAAAGCTCATGGGGCAGGGAGAGAGAGGACCTAGTAGCAATCAGCGAAGAGTCGGGGCCAGGAGCTGTGACTCGACCCCTGCAACCACAAATAGGTGAGTACAAATAGGTGAGTACACACACACACACACACACACACACACACACACACACACACACAGACACACACACACACACACACACACACACACACACACACACACACACACACAAGAGGTATTCCTATGAGGAGAGGTTAAGGGAAATCAACCTGACGACACTGGAGGACAGGAGAGATAGTGGGGACATGATAACGACTTACAAAATACTGAGAGGAATTGACAAGGTGGACAAAGACAGGATGTTCCAGAGACTGGACACAGCAACACGGGGACACAGTTGGAAGCTGAAACACAGATGAATGAAAGGGATGTTAGGAAGTATTTCTTCAGCCACAGATTAGTCAGGAAGTGGAATAGTTTCGGAAGCGATGTAGTGGAGGCAGGATCCATACATAGCTTTAAGCAGAGGTACGATCAAGCTCATGGTTCAGGGAGAGTGACCTAGTAGCGACCAGTGAAGAGGCGGGGCCAGGAGCTTGGACTCGACCCCTGCAACCTCAACATACACACACACACACACACACACACACACACACACACACACACACACACACACACACACACACACACACAAGTCATGAAGATTGGGGAAGGGCAAAGAAGACCGCAGACACAATATAGTTTAGATGGCCAAAGACTGCAAACCTCACTCAAGGAAAAAGATCTGGGGTCTCCCCCCCTCACAGGCCCCCCAAACCACAGTGTTGGAAAGGAAACTGAAGGTATGGTACACAAACGCTGATGGAATAACAAATAAGTGGGAGGAGTGGCATGAAAGAGTCAAAGAAGCATCACCGGACATCATAGCTCTCACAGAAACCAAGCTTACAGGTATGATAGCAGATGCCATCTTTCCAACGGGATACCAAATCCTGAGGAAAGACAGAGGGAACAGGGAGGGTGGAGGAGTGGCATTGCTGATCAAAAATCGCTGGAATTTTGATGAGCTGGAGAGAGGAGACAGCGGAGAAGAAAGTGATTACATAGCGGGAACGCTTCACTCTGGAGGTCCCAAGGTGATAATAGCAGTGATGTATAACCCACCACAGAACAGCAGGAGGCCAAGGCAAGAGTACGACGAGAGCAATAGAGCGATGGTTGACACACTGGCTAGAGTGGCCAGAAGAGCTCATGCATGCAGGGCAAAGCTCCTGATCATGGGTGACTTTAACCACAAGGAGATCGATTGGGAGAACTTGGACCCACATGGGGGCTAAGATACATGGAGGGCTAAGATGATGGAGGTGGTACTGGAAAACTTCATGTGCCAACACGTAAGGGACACTACAAGAGAGAGAGGAGAGGATGAACCAGCAAGGCTGGACTTAGTATTCACCTTGAGTAGTGCAGATATTGAGGACATCACATATGAAAGACCCCTTGGGGCCAGTGACCATGTGGTTTTAAGCTTCGAATACACAGTAGAGCTACAAGTGGA
>NC_091343.1:7705758-7778258 GCF_038502225.1 Cherax quadricarinatus | reverse complement strand
TGACCCATGTAGCTTGGTGATCTATATAGCGTGGTGACCTATGTAGCGTGGTGACCTATGTAGCGTGGTGACCTATGTAGCTTGGTGACCTATGTAGCATGGTGATCTATGTAGCGTTGTGACCTATGTAGCATGGTGACCTATGTAGCATGGTGACCTATGTAGCTTGGTGACCCATGTGACATGGTGACCTTTGTAGCTTGGTGACCTATGTAGCGTGGTGACCTATGTAGCTTGGTGACCATTGTAGCGTGGTGACCTATGTAGCATGGTGACCTCTGTAGCGTGGTGATCTATGTAGCTTGGTAACCTATGTAGCATGGTGACCTATGTAGCTTGGTGTCCTATGTAGTGTTGTGACCTACGTAGGGTGGTGACCTATGTAGTGTGGTGACCTATGTAGTGTGGTGACCTATGTAGTGTGGTGACCTATGTAGCGTGGTGACCTATGTAGCGTGGTGACCTATGTAGCGTGGTGACCTATGTAGCGTGGTGTCTTATGTAGCATGGTGACCTATGTAGCATGGTGACCTATGTAGTGTGGTGACCTACGTAGCATGGTGGCCTATGTAGTGTGGTGACCTATGTAGCATGGTGACCTATGTAGTGTGGTGACCTATGTAGCATGGTGACCTATGTAGTGTGGTGACCTATGTAGCATGGTGGCCTATGTAGTGTGGTGACCTTTGCAGCGTGGTAATCCATGTAGTGGTGACCTATATAGCGTGCTGACCTATGTAGTGCGGTTACCTATGTACCGTGGTGACCTATGTAGTGTGGTGACCTATGTAGCGTGGTGACCTATGTAGCGTGGTGACCTATGTAGCGTGGTGTCTTATGTAGCGTGGTGACCTATGTAGCATGGTGACCTATGTAGTGTGGTGACCTATGTAGCATGGTGGCCTATGTAGTGTGGTGACCTTTGCAGCGTGGTAATCCATGTAGTGGTGACCTATATAGCGTGCTGACCTATGTAGTGCGGTTACCTATGTACCGTGGTGACCTATGTAGTGTGGTGACCTATGTGGCTTGGTGACCTATGTAGCGTGGTGACCTATGTAGCGTGGTGAGCTATGTAGCGTTGTGACCTATGTAGCTTGGTGGCCTATGTAGCTTGGTGACTTAAGTAGCGTGGTGATCTATGTAGCATGGTGACCTATGTAGCGTGGTGACCTACGTGGCGTGGTGACCTATGTAGTGTGGAGACCTATGTAGCGTGGTGACCTATGTGGCGTGGTGACCTATGTGGCGTGGTGACCTATGTGGCGTGGTGACCTATGTCGCGTAGTAACTTATGTAGCGTGGTGACCTATGTGGCGTGGTGACCTACGTAGTGTGGTGAACTATGTGGCGTGGTGACCTATGTAGCATGGCGACCTATATGGCATGGTGGCCTATGTAGCGTGGTGACCTATGTGGCGTGGTGACCTATGTGGCGTGGTGACCTATGTGGCGTGGTGACTTATGTAGCCTGGTTACCTATGTGGCGTGGTGACCTATGTAGCGTGGTGGCCTATGTAGTGTGGTGACCTATGTAGTGTGGTGACCTATGTAGCGTGGTGACCTATGTGGCGTGGTGACCTATGTGGCGTGGTGATCTATGTGGCGTGGTGACCTATGTGACGTGGGGACCTATGTTGCGTGGCGACCTATGTGGCGTGGTGACCTATGTGGCGTGGTGATCTATGTGGCGTGGTGACCTATGTGGCGTGGTGACCTATGTGACGTGGGGACCTATGTGGCATGGTGACCTATGTGGCGTGGTGACCTATGTGGCGTGGTGACCTATGTGGCGTGGTGACCTATGTGACGTGGTGACCTATGTGACGTGTTGACCTATGTGGCGTGGTGACCTATGTGGCGTGGTGACCTTTGTGGCGTGGTGACCTATGTGACGTGGTGACCTATGTGACGTGGTGACATATGTGGCGTGGTGACCTATGTGGCGTGGTGACCTATGTGGCATGGTGACCTATGTGGCGTGGTGACCTATGTGGCGTGGTGACCTATGTGGCATGATGACCTATGTGGCGTGGTGACCTATGTGGCGTGGTGACCTATGTGGCGTGGTGACCTATGTGGCGTGGTGACCTATGTGGCGTGGTGACCTATGTGGCGTGGTGACCTATGTGGCGTGGTGACCTATGTGGCGTGGTGGCCTATGTGGCGTGGTGACCTATGTGGCGTGGTGACCTATGTGGCGTGGTGACCTATGTGGCGTGGTGACCTATGTGGCGTGGTGACCTATGTGGCGTGGTGACCTATGTGACGTGGTGACCTATGTGGCGTGGTGACCGATGTGGCGTGGTGACCTATGTGGCGTGGTGACCTATGTGGCGTGGTGACATATGTACAACGCTACATAGACTACTGTTAGTGTTGTTTCCGTGTGACCTTCAGTATTTCAATAGTGATATTTCAACAGTGGTATTTCAACAGTGGTGTTTCAACAGTGGTGTTTTAACAGTGGTATTTAGACAGTGGTGTTTCAACAGTGGTGTTTCATCAGTGGTGTTTCAACAGTGCTGTTTAAACAGTAGTGTTTCAACAGTGGTATTCCAACAGTAGTATTTCAACAGTGGCATTTCAACAGTGGTGTTTCAACAGTGGTATTTCAACAGTGGTGTTTCAAATAATGGTGTTTCAACAGTGGTGTTTCAACAGTGGTATTTCAACAGTGGCATTTCAACAGTGGTGTTTCAACAGTGGTATTTCAAAAGTGGTATTTCAACAGTGGTATTTCAACAGTGGCATTTCAACAGTGGTGTTTCAACAGTGGTGTTTCAACAGTGGTGTTTCAACAGTGGTATTTCAAAAGTGGTATTTCAACAGTGGTATTTCAACAGTGGCATTTCAACAGTGGTGTTTCAACAGTGGTGTTTCAACAGTGGTGTTTCAACAGTGGTATTTCAAAAGTGGTATTTCAACAGTGGTATTTCAACAGTGGTATTTCAACAGTGGTATTTCAACAGTGGCATTTCAACAGTGGTATTTCAACAGTGGTGTTTTGGCAGTGGTATTTCAACAGTGGTGTTTCAGCAGTGGTGTTTCAAAAGTGGTGTTTCAACAGTAGTTTTTCAACAGTTGTGTTTCAACAGTGGTATTTCAACAGTGGTGTTTCAGCAGTGGTGTTTCAGCAGTAGTGTTTCAACAGTGGTGTTTCAACAGTGGTGTTTCAACAGTGGTGTTTCAACAGTGGTGTTTCAACAGTGGTGTTGCAACAGTGGTGTTGCAACAGTGGTGTTGCAACAGTGGTGTTTCAACAGTGGTGTTTCAACAGTGGTGTTGCAACAGTGGTGTTTCAACAGTGGTGTTTCAACAGTGGTGTTTCAACAGTGGTGTTTCAACAGTTGTGTTTCAACAGTGGTGTTTCAACAGTGGTATTTCAACAGTGGTATTTCAACAGTGGTGTTTTGGCAGTGGTATTTCAACAGTGGTGTTTCAACAGTGGTGTTTCAACAGTGGTGTTTCAACAGTAGTTTTTCAACAGTGGTGTTTTGGCAGTGGTATTTCAACAGTGGTGTTTTGGCAGTGGTATTTCAACAGTGGTGTTTCAACAGTGGTGTTTCAACAGTGGTATTTCAGCAGTGTTTCAACAGTGGTGTTTCAACAGTGGTGTTTCAGCAGTGGTGTTTCAGCAGTAGTGTTTCAACAGTGGTATTTCAACAGTGGTGTTTCAACAGTGGTGTTTCAACAGTGGTGTTTCAACAGTGGTGTTGCAACAGTGGTGTTGCAACAGTGGTGTTGCAACAGTGGTGTTTCAACAGTGGTGTTTCAACAGTGGTGTTGCAACAGTGGTGTTTCAACAGTGGTGTTTCAACAGTGGTGCTGCAACAGTGGTGTTTCAACAGTGTTGTTTCAACAGTGGTGTTTCAACAGTGGTGTTTCAACAGTGGTGTTTCAACAGTGGTGTTGCAACAGTGGTGTTTCAACAGTGGTGTTGCAACAGTGGTGTTTCAACAGTGGTGCTTCAACAGTGGTGTTTCAACAGTGGTGTTTCAACAGTGGTGTTGCAACAGTGGTGTTTCACCAGTGGTGTTTCAACAGTGGTGTTTCAACAGTGGTGTTTCAACAGTGGTGTTTCAACAGTGGTGTTGCAACAGTGGTGTTGCAACAGTGGTGTTTCAACAGTGGTGTTTCAACAGTGGTGTTGAAACAGTGGTGTTTCAACAGTGGTGTTTCAACAGTGGTGTTGCAACAGTGGTGTTTCAACAGTGGTGTTTCAACAGTGGTGTTTCAACAGTGGTGTTTCAACAGTGGTGTTTCAACAGTAGTGTTTCAACAGTGGTGTTTCAACAGTGGTGTTTCAACAGTGGTGTTTCAACAGTGGTGTTTCAACAGTGGTGTTTCAACAGTGGTGTTTCAACAGTGGTGTTTCAACAGTGGTGTTTCAACAGTGGTGTTTCAACAGTAGTGTTTCAACAGTGGTGTTTCAACAGTGGTGTTTCAACAGTGGTGTTTCAACAGTGGTGTTTCAACAGTGGTGTTTCAACAGTGGTGTTTCAACAGTAGTGTTTCAACAGTGGTGTTTCAACAGTGGTGTTTCAACAGTGGTGTTTCAACAGTGGTGTTTCAACAGTGGTGTTTCAACAGTAGTGTTTCAACAGTGGTGTTTCAACAGTGGTGTTTCAACAGTGGTGTTTCAACAGTGGTGTTTCAACAGTGGTGTTTCACCAGTGGTGTTTCAACAGTGGTGTTTCAGCAGTGGTGTTTCAACAGTGGTGTTTCAACAGTGGTGTTTCAGCAGTGGTGTTTCACCAGTGGTGTTTCAACAGTAGTGTTTCAACAGTGGTGTTTCAAGTGGTGTTTCAACAGTGGTGTTTCAACAGTAGTGTTTCAACAGTGGTGTTTCAACAGTGGTGTTTCAACAGTGGTGTTTCAACAGTAGTGTTTCAACAGTGGTGTTTCAACAGTGGTTTCAACAGTAGTGTTTCAACAGTGGTGTTTCAACAGTGGTGTTTCAACAGTAGTGTTTCAACAGTGGTGTTTCAACAGTGGTGTTTCAACAGTGGTGTTTCAACAGTAGTGTTTCAACAGTGGTGTTTCACCAGTGGTGTTTCAACAGTGATGTTTCAACAGTGGTGTTTCAACAGTGGTGTTTCAACAGTAGTGTTTCAACAGTGGTATTTCACCAGTGGTGTTTCAACAGTGGTGTTTCAACAGTGGTGTTTCAACAGTAGTGTTTCAACAGTGGTGTTTCACCAGTGGTGTTTCAACAGTGGTGTTTCAACAGTGGTGTTTCAACAGTAGTATTTCAACAGTGGTGTTTCACAAGTGGTGTTTCACCAGTGGTGTTTCAACAGTGGTGTTTCAACAGTGGTGTTTCAACAGTAGTGTTTCAACAGTGGTGTTTCACCAGTGGTGTTTCAACAGTGGTGTTTCAACAGTGGTGTTTCAACAGTGGTGTTTGAACAGTGGTGTTTGAACACTGGTGTTTCAACAGTAGTGTTTCAACAGTGGTGTTTCAACAGTGGTGTTTCAACAGTAGTGTTTCAACAGTGGTGTTTCAACAGTGGTGTTTCACCAGTGGTGTTTCAACAGTGGTGTTTCAACAGTGGTGTTTCAACAGTGGTGTTTCAACAGTGGTGTTTCAACAGTAGTGTTTCAACAGTGGTGTTTCACCAGTGGTGTTTCAACAGTGGTGTTTCAACAGTGGTGTTTCAACAGTGGTGTTTCAACAGTGGTGTTTCAACAGTGGTGTTTCAACAGTAGTGTTTCAACAGTGGTGTTTCAACAGTGGTGTTTCAACAGTAGTGTTTCAACAGTGGTGTTTCAACAGTGGTGTTTCACCAGTGGTGTTTCAACAGTGGTGTTTCACCAGTGGTGTTTCACCAGTGGTGTTTCAACAGTGGTGTTTCAACAGTGGTGTTTCAACAGTGGTGTTTCACCAGTGGTGTTTCAACAGTGGTGTTTCACCAGTGGTGTTTCACCAGTGGTGTTTCAACAGTGGTGTTTCAACAGTGGTGTTTCAACAGTGGTGTTTCAACAGTGGTGTTTCAACAGTGGTGTTTCAACAGTAGTGTTTCAACAGTGGTGTTTCAACAGTGGTGTTTCAACAGTAGTGTTTCAACAGTGGTGTTTCAACAGTGGTGTTTCACCAGTGGTGTTTCAACAGTGGTGTTTCACCAGTGGTGTTTCACCAGTGGTGTTTCAACAGTGGTGTTTCACCAGTGGTGTTTCAACAGTTGTGTTTCACCAGTGGTGTTTCACCAGTGGTGTTTCAACAGTGGTGTTTCAACTGTGGTGTTTCACCAGTGGTGTTTCACCAGTGGTGTTTCACCAGTGGTGTTTCAACAGTGGTGTTTCAACAGTGGTGTTTACTAATTAGAAGAAAATTGATATATTTATTGCAGTGTAGTTGACATTTTGTCACTTTTTATCTAGAAATAATATAGCATTATTTTACCTTGATGCTGGTGAAGGGCTCTTGATCCAAGGAACTGGACTTATCTTTTTGCTTCGGTTGAATCTTAATGCCGTCTATCCCATAGGCTCTATGTCACCCTTACGGGTTTACCGTGTTCCTCTTATTAAATCACGACATTCGTGAACGGCATCAGTCATCAAAGGTTGATGTAACGTTGCAGTGGTTGATATAACGTTGCAGTGGTTGATGCAACGTTGCAGTGGTTGATGTAACGTTGCAGTGGTTGATATAACGTTGCAGTGGTTGATGCAACGTTGCAGTGGTTGATGTAACGTTGCAGTGGTTGATGCAACATTGCTTTGGTTGATGCAACGTTGCAGTGGTTGATATAACGTTGCAGTGGTTGATGTAACGTTGCAGTGGTTGATATAACGTTGCAGTGGTTGATGCAACATTGCTTTGGTTGATGCAACGTTGCAGTGGTTGATATAACGTTGCAGTGGTTGATGTAACGTTGCAGTGGTTGATGTAACGTTGCAGTGGTTGATATAACGTTGCAGTGGTTGATGTAACGTTGCAGTGGTTGATATAACGTTGCAGTGGTTGATGTAACGTTGCAGTGGTTGATGTAACGTTGCAGTGGTTGATATAACGTTGCAGTGGTTGATGTAACGTTGCAGTGGTTGATGTAACGTTGCAGTGGTTGATATAACGTTGCAGTGGTTGATGTAACGTTGCAGTGGTTGATATAACGTTGCAGTGGTTGATATAACGTTGCAGTGGTTGATGTAACGTTGCAGTGGTTGATGTAACGTTGCAGTGGTTGATATAACGTTGCAGTGGTTGATGTAACGTTGCAGTGGTTGATATAACGTTGCAGTGGTTGATGTAACGTTGCAGTGGTTGATATAACGTTGCAGTGGTTGATATAACGTTCCAGTGGTTGATGTAACGTTGCAGTGGTTGATGTAACGTTGCAGTGGTTGATGTAACGTTGCAGTGGTTGATATAACGTTGCAGTGGTTGATGTAACGTTGCAGTGGTTGATGTAACGTTGCAGTGGTTGATATAACGTTGCAGTGGTTGATGTAACGTTGCAGTGGTTGATGTAACGTTGCAGTGGTTGATATAACGTTGCAGTGGTTGATGTAACGTTGCAGTGGTTGATATAACGTTGCAGTGGTTGATATAACGTTGCAGTGGTTGATGTAACGTTGCAGTGGTTGATGTAACGTTGCAGTGGTTGATGTAACGTTGCAGTGGTTGATATAACGTTGCAGTGGTTGATATAACGTTGCAGTGGTTGATATAACGTTGCAGTGGTTGATATAACGTTGCAGTGGTTGATGTAACGTTGCAGTGGTTGATATAACGTTGCAGTGGTTGATATAACGTTGCAGTGGTTGATGTAACGTTGCAGTGGTTGATGTAACGTTGCAGTGGTTGATGTAACGTTGCAGTGGTTGATATAACGTTGCAGTGGTTGATGTAACGTTGCAGTGGTTGATATAACGTTGCAGTGGTTGATATAACGTTGCAGTGGTTGATGTAACGTTGCAGTGGTTGATATAACGTTGCAGTGGTTGATATAACGTTGCAGTGGTTGATGTAACGTTGCAGTGGTTGATATAACGTTGCTAGTGGTTGATGTAACGTTGCAGTGGTTGATGTAACGTTGCAGTGGTTGATATAACGTTGCAGTGGTTGATGTAACGTTGCAGTGGTTGATGTAACGTTGCAGTGGTTGATATAACGTTGCAGTGGTTGATGTAACGTTGCAGTAGTTGATGTAACGTTGCAGTGGTTGATATAACGTTGCAGTGGTTGATGTAACGTTGCAGTGGTTGATATAACGTTGCAGTGGTTGATATAACGTTGCAGTGGTTGATGTAACGTTGCAGTGGTTGATGTAACGTTGCAGTGGTTGATGTAACGTTGCAGTGGTTGATATAACGTTGCAGTGGTTGATGTAACGTTGCAGTGGTTGATATAACGTTGCAGTGGTTGATATAACGTTGCAGTGGTTGATGTAACGTTGCAGTGGTTGATATAACGTTGCAGTGGTTGATATAACGTTGCAGTGGTTGATGTAACGTTGCAGTGGTTGATGTAACGTTGCAGTGGTTGATGTAACGTTGCAGTGGTTGATATAACGTTGCAGTGGTTGATGTAACGTTGCAGTGGTTGATGTAACGTTGCAGTGGTTGATATAACGTTGCAGTGGTTGATGTAACGTTGCAGTGGTTGATATAACGTTGCAGTGGTTGATATAACGTTGCAGTGGTTGATGTAACGTTGCAGTGGTTGATATAACGTTGCAGTGGTTGATGTAACGTTGCAGTGGTTGATGTAACGTTGCAGTGGTTGATATAACGTTGCAGTGGTTGATGTAACGTTGCAGTGGTTGATATAACGTTGCAGTGGTTGATATAACGTTGCAGTGGTTGATGTAACGTTGCAGTGGTTGATATAAAGTTGCAGTGGTTGATATAACGTTGCAGTGGTTGATATAACGTTGCAGTGGTTGATATAACGTTGCAGTGGTTGATATAACGTTGCAGTGGTTGATGTAACGTTGCAGTGGTTGATATAACGTTGCAGTGGTTGATATAACGTTGCAGTGGTTGATGTAACGTTGCAGTGGTTGATATAACGTTGCAGTGGTTGATGTAACGTTGCAGTGGTTGATATAACGTTGCAGTGGTTGATATAACGTTGCAGTGGTTGATGTAACGTTGCAGTGGTTGATATAACGTTGCAGTGGTTGATATAACGTTGCAGTGGTTGATATAACGTTGCAGTGGTTGATGTAACGTTGCAGTGGTTGATATAACGTTGCAGTGGTTGATGTAACGTTGCAGTGGTTGATATAACGTTGCAGTGGTTGATATAACGTTGCAGTGGTTGATGTAACGTTGCAGTGGTTGATATAACGTTGCAGTGGTTGATGTAACGTTGCAGTGGTTGATGTAACGTTGCAGTGGTTGATATAACGTTGCAGTGGTTGATGTAACGTTGCAGTGGTTGATATAACGTTGCAGTGGTTGATATAACGTTGCAGTGGTTGATGTAACGTTGCAGTGGTTGATATAACGTTGCAGTGGTTGATATAACGTTGCAGTGGTTGATGTAACGTTGCAGTGGTTGATATAACGTTGCAGTGGTTGATATAACGTTGCAGTGGCTGATATAACGTTGCAGTGGTTGATGTAACGTTGCAGTGGTTGATATAACGTTGCAGTGGTTGATATAACGTTGCAGTGGTTGATATAACGTTGCAGTGGTTGATATAACGTTGCAGTGGTTGATAAAACGTTGCAGTGGTTGATATAACGTTGCAGTGGTTGATATAACGTTGCAGTGGTTGATATAACGTTGCAGTGGTTGATATAACGTTGCAGTGGTTGATGTAACGTTGCAGTGGTTGATATAACGTTGCAGTGGTTGATATAACGTTGCAGTGGTTGATATAACGTTGCAGTGGTTGATATAACGTTGCAGTGGTTGATATAACGTTGCAGTGGTTGATATAACGTTGCAGTGGTTGATATAACGTTGCAGTGGTTGATATAACGTTGCAGTGGTTGATGTAACGTTGTAGTGGTTCACGCAACGTTGCAATGGTTGATGCAGCGTTGCACTGCATGGATCGTTTAAAGTGTTAAGGCTGTGTAGGCCCAAATTTTGTTTGATTCTGTGCAATAACTGGAGAATGCGTCTTCTGGTCGGCTTGAAACTCTTAGTGTTGAAGTGCTTTCCTCAAGGGAAAACAATCTCTTCAAATAAGTTAATTTGTCTGGCCTTTATATTGGGTTATCCAAGGTTCTCTACACATACTCTGCTATGTATGACAATCTATGTATCTATGTATACCTGAATAAACTTACTTTAGTTATCATGTGACACTTTTATTAATCAAAATAAGTGGAAATATTTCTTGTGATGAGACGTGATTGACAATGTTTGACTTAATTAGGTTATCCTGGACTGTATTAATTTTATGTTTGTTGTTGTGTGTTTATATCACTTATCTTCCCTCAACACTAGTCTTAAACATGTGTATGTTATGTACACTAAACTTACTCTTGTTTACTTACTTATTAACATACTTGCTTTCTTACTTACTTACTCATTACTTATTCATTGTACTTACTGTCTTACAAGCTGGTCAGTGTTACTCCAGGCTAAGTCTGTACTAGGTCTGTGTAGGTTCCACTTGGATTTTTTGGGAAGATATCGGAATAGTGTATAAAAACCGTTTTTAATCAAAGGGATAATTTCTGAGTGTGTCATCTGATTACCTTTAACCCTTCAAAGCTGATTGTTAGTTATTACAACTTGTAAGCTGCTTCAAACTTGATGTGCTTGTATATTTTAGGATGTTGGTCTCTTTGAAAGGTTTGAATTAGAGTTCGACCATATATGCCCTAATTTACAATTTTTATTGAAGAAATCTGTATATCAGTTTTCATATGATGTCTTATGATTCGCTTCGAATCCTCTTCGCTAATATTTAACTGAATTATCAACTTGTGCCGCACTCTGCACTGTTCCAATCGCGTGCGTTGCGACATAGGCGACTGGGGTTGTGGAACACAGGGATACCTTCCTTGGATCAAACAGCCACTGAAATACATCTGAGAGTGAGAGAGACATAAGAAAATGAATGTGTGTGTGTGTGTGTGTACTCGCCTAATTGTACTCACCTAATTGTGGTTGCAGGGGTCGAGACTCAGCTCCTGGCCCCGCCTCTTCACTGATCGCTACTAGGTCCTCTCCCTCTCTGCTTCCTGAGCTTTGTCATACCTCTTCTTAAAACTATGTATGGTTCCTGCCTCCACTACTTCACTTGCTAGGCTATTCCACTTCCTGACGACTCTATGACTGAAGAAATACTTCCTAACGTCCCTGTGACTCGTCTGAGTCTTCAGCTTCCAGTTGTGACCCCTTGTTTCTCTGTCCCCTCTCTGGAACATCCTATCTCTGTCCGCCTTGTCTATTCCCCGCAGTATCTTGTATGTCGTTATCATGTCTCCCCTGACCCTTCTGTCCTCCAGTGTCGTCAGTCCGATTTCCGTCAACCTTTCCTCGTACGACATTCCCCTGAGCTCTGGGACTAGCTTTGTTGCAAACCTTTGTACTTTCTCTAACTTCTTGACGTGCTTGACCAGGTGTGGGTTCCAGAGTGGTGCTGCATACTCCAGTATGGGCCTAACATACACAGAGTACAGTGTCTTGAACGATTCCTTATTAAGGCATCGGAACGCTATTCTCAGGTTTGCCAGGCGCCCGTATGCTGCAGCAGTTATTTGGTTGATGTGTGCCTCCGGTGACGTGCTCGGTGTTATGGTCACCCCAAGGTCTTTCTCCCTGAGTGAGGTCTGTAGTCTTTGTCCACCTAGCCTATACTCTGTCTGCGGTCTTCTTTGCCCCTCCCCAAGCTTCATGACTTTGCATTTGGCAGGGTTGAATTCGAGAAGCCAGTTTCTAGACTACATGTCCAGCCTGTCCAGGTCTCTTTGCAGTCCTGCCTCATCCTCATCCTCATCCTCATCCGTGTGTGTGTGTGTGTGTGTGTGTGTGTGTGTGTGTGTGTGCGTGTGTAGTAAAGAACACCAGGAACACAACACCAGCAACACAAGTCTCTTAGTGTGTGTGTGGACGACACACAATATTACAGCCTTCAACTTGACCTTTCTCGGAAAATAAATCAATATATACAACTGGGTAGTCTGGTGTGTGACCTTAACACGCATCAGAGTGATCAATAACACGTATCAGAGTGATCAATAACACGTATCAGAGAGTGGTCAATAACATGTATCAGAGAGTGGTCATGGGAGTGATCATGTCGGAGGATCTCACCTTCAAGGACCATAACATTGTATCAATCGCATCTGCTAGAAAAATGACAGGATGGATAATGAGAACCTTCAAAACTAGGGAGGCCAAGCCCATGATGACACTCTTCAGGTCACTTGTTCTATCTAGGCTGGAATATTGCTGCACACTAACAGCACCTTTCAAGGCAGGTGAAATTGCCGACCTAGAAAATGTACAGAGAACTTTCACGGCGCGCATAACGAAGATAAAACACCTCAATTACTGGGAGCGCTTGAGGTTCCTAAACCTGTATTCCCTGGAACGCAGGAGGGAGAGATACATGATTATATACACCTGGAAAATTCTAGAGGGACTAGTACCGAACTTGCACACGAAAATCACTCACTACGAAAGCAAAAGACTTGGCAGACGATGCACCATCCCCCCAATGAAAAGCAGGGGTGTCACTAGCACGTTAAGAGACCATATAATAAGTGTCAGGGGCCCGAGACTGTTCAACTGCCTCCCAGCATACATAAGGGGGATTACCAACAGACCCCTGGCAGTCTTCAAGCTGGCACTGGACAAGCACCTAAAGTCAGTTCCTGATCAGCCGGGCTGTGGCTCGTACGTTGGTTTGCGTGCAGCCAGCAGCAACAGCCTGGTTGATCAGGCTCTGATCCACCAGGAGGCCTGGTCACAGACCGGGCCGCGGGGGCGTTGACCCCCGGAACTCTCTCCAGGTAAACTCCAGGTAATAACATGTATCAGAGAGCGGTCAGTAACATGTATCAGAGAGTGGTCAGTAACATGTATCAGAGAGTGGTCAGTAACATGTATCAGAGAGTGGTCAATAACATGTATCAGAGAGTGGTCAGTAACATGTATCAGAGAGTGGCCAATAACATCTATCAGAGTGGTCAATAACATGTATCAGAGAGTGGCCAATAACATCTATCAGAGTGGTCAATAACATGTATCAGAGAGTGGTCAATAACATGTATCAGAGAGTGGTCAATAACATGTATCAGAGAGTGGTCAGTAACATGTATCAGAGAGTGGCCAATAACATGTATCAGAGTGGTCAATAACATGTATCAGAGAGTGGCCAATAACATCTATCAGAGTGGTCAATAACATGTATCAGAGAGTGGTCAGTAACATGTATCAGAGAGTGGCCAATAACATCTATCAGAGTGGTCAATAACATGTATCAGAGAGTGGTCAATAACATGTATCAGAGAGTGGTCAATAACATGTATCAGAGAGTGGTCAGTAACATGTATCAGAGAGTGGCCAATAACATGTATCAGAGTGGTCAATAACATGTATCAGAGAGTGGCCAATAACATCTATCAGAGTGGTCAATAACATGTATCAGAGAGTGGTCAGTAACATGTATCAGAGAGTGGCCAATAACATCTATCAGAGTGGTCAATAACATGTATCAGAGAGTGGCCAATAACATCTATCAGAGTGGCCAATAACATGTATCAGAGTGGTCAATAACATGTATCAGAGAGTGGCCAATAACATCTATCAGAGTGGTCAATAACATGTATCAGAGAGTGGTCAGTAACATGTATCAGAGAGTGGCCAATAACATCTATCAGAGTGGTCAATAACATGTATCAGAGAGTGGTCAATAACATGTATCAGAGAGTGGTCAATAACATGTATCAGAGAGTGGTCAGTAACATGTATCAGAGAGTGGCCAATAACATGTATCAGAGTGGTCAATAACATGTATCAGAGAGTGGCCAATAACATCTATCAGAGTGGTCAATAACATGTATCAGAGAGTGGTCAGTAACATGTATCAGAGAGTGGCCAATAACATGTATCAGAGTGGTCAATAACATGTATCAGAGAGTGGCCAATAACATCTATCAGAGTGGTCAATAACATGTATCAGAGAGTGGTCAGTAACATGTATCAGAGAGTGGCCAATAACATCTATCAGAGTGGTCAATAACATGTATCAGAGAGTGGCCAATAACATCTATCAGAGTGGTCAATAACATGTATCAGAGAGTGGTCAATAACATGTATCAGAGAGTGGTCAATAACATGTATCAGAAAGTGGTCAATAACATGTATCAGAAAGTGGTCAATAACATGTATCAGAGAGTGGTCAATAACATGTATCAGAGAGTGGTCAATAACATGTATCAGATAGTGGTCAATAACATGTATCAGAGAGTGGTCAATAACATGTATCAGAGAGTGGTCAATAACATCTATCAGAGTGGTCAATAACATGTATCAGAGAGTGGCCAATAACATCTATCAGAGTGGTCAATAACATGTATCAGAGAGTGGTCAATAACATGTATCAGAGAGTGGTCAATAACATGTATCAGAGAGTGGTCAATAACATGTATCAGAGAGTGGCCAATAACATCTATCAGAGTGGTCAGTAACATGTATCAGAGAGTGGCCAATAACATCTATCAGAGTGGTCAATAACATGTATCAGAGAGTGGTCAATAACATGTATCAGAGAGTGGTCAATAACATGTATCAGAGAGTGGTCAATAACATGTATCAGAGAGTGGTCAATAACATGTATCAGAGAGTGGTCAATAACATGTATCAGAGAGTGGTCAGTAACATGTATCAGAGAGTGGCCAATAACATCTATCAGAGTGGTCAATAACATGTATCAGAGAGTGGTCAATAACATGTATCAGAGAGTGGTCAATAACATGTATCAGATAGTGGTCAATAACATGTATCAGAAAGTGGTCAATAACATGTATCAGAGAGTGGCCAATAACATGTATCAGAGAGTGGTCAATAACATGTATCAGATAGTGGTCAATAACATGTATCAGAGTGGTCAATAACATGTATCAGAAAGTGGTCAATAACATGTATCAGAAAGTGGTCAATAACATGTATCAGAGAGTGGTCAATAACATGTATCAGAGAGTGGTCAGTAACATGTATCAGAGAGTGGCCAATAACATCTATCAGAGTGGTCAATAACATGTATCAGAGAGTGGTCAATAACATGTATCACAAAGCGGTCAATAACAAGTATCAGAGAGTGGTCAATAACATGTATCACAAAGCGGTCAATAACATGTATCACAGAGTGGTCAATAACATGTATCACAAAGCGGTCAATAACAAGTATCAGAGAGTGGCCAATAACATGTATCAGAGAGTGGTCAATAACATGTATCAGAGAGTGGTCAATAACATGTATCAGAGAATTGTCAATAACATGAATCAGAGAGTGGTCAATAACATATATCAGAGAGTGGTCAATAACATGTATCAAAGCTGTCAATAACACGTATCAGAGAGTGGTCAATAACATGTATCAGGGTGGTCAATAACATGCATCAGAGAGGTCAATAACACGTATCAGAGAGTGGTCAATAACATGTATCAGAGTACTGACCACTCTGATAACTTGTATCAGAGTGGTAAATACCATGTATCACAGTGGTCAATAACATGTAACTGAGTGGTCAATAACTTGTATCAGAGTGGTTAATAACATGTATCAGAGTGGTTAATAACATGTATCATGTTGGTCAATAACATGTATCAGGGTGAACAGTAACATGTAACAGGGTGTTCAATAACATGTATCAGAGTGGTCAATAACGTATCATGCTGGTCAATAACATGTATCAGGGTGGTCAATAACATGTATCAGGGTGGACAGTAACATGTATCAGGGTGGTCAATAACATGTATCAGGGTGGACAGTAACATGTATCAGGGTGGTCAATAACATGTATCAGGGTGGTCAAAAACATGTGTCAGAGTGGGCAATAACATGTGTCAGAGTGGTCAATAACATATATCAGAGTGGTCAATAACATGTGTCAGAGTGGTCAATAACATGTGTCAGTGGTCAATAACATGTGTCAGAGTGGTCAATAACATGTGTCAGAGTGGTCAATAACATGTATCAGGGTGGTTAATAACATTTATCAGAGCGGTCAATAACATGTGTCAGAGTGGTCAATAACATGTCAGAGTGGTCAATAACATGTGTCAGTGGTCAATAGCATGTGTCAGAGTGGTCAATAACATGTCTCAGAGTGGTCAATAACATGTGTCAGAGTGGTCAATAACATGTGTCAGTGGTTAATAACATGTGTCAGTGGTCAATAACATGTGTCAGAGTGGTCAATAACATGTATCAGAGTGGTCAATAACATGTATCAGAGTGGTCAATAACATGTATCAGAGAGAGATTAATAATCTGTACCGGAGTGGTCAATAACATGTGTCAGAGTGGTCAATAACATGTGTCAGAGTGGTCAATAACATGTATCAGAGTGGTCAATAACATGTATCAGATTGGTCAATAACATGTATCAGAGTGGTCAATAACATGTATCAGAGTGATCAATAACATGTATCAGAGTGGTCAATAACATGTATCAGAGTGGCCAATAACATGTGTCAGAGTGGTCAATAACATGTATCAGAGTGGTCAATAACATGTATCAGAGTGATCAATAACAAGTATCAGAGTGGTCAATAACATGTGTCAGAGTGGTCAATAACATGTGCCAGTGGTCAATAACATGTATCAGAGTGGTCAATAACATGTATCAGAGTGGTCAATAACATGTATCAGAGTGGTCAATAACATATATCAGAGTGGTCAATAACATGTGCCAGAGTGGTCAATAACATGTATCAGAGTGGTCAATAACATGTATCAGAGTGGTCAATAACATGTGTCAGAGTGGTCAATAACATGTATCAGAGTGGTCAATAACATGTATCAGAGTGGTCAATAATATGTGCCAGAGTGGTCAATAACATGTGTCAGAGTGGCCAATAACATGTATCAGAGTGGTCAATAACATGTGTCAGAGTGGTCAATGACATGTGTCAGAGTGGTCAATAACATGTATCAGAGTGGTCAATAACATGTGCCAGAGTGGTCAATAACATGCATCAGAGTGGTCAATAACATGTATCAGAGTGGTCAATAACATGTGTCAGAGTGGTCAATAACATGTATCAGAGTGGTCAATAACATGTATGAGTGGTCAATAACATGTATCAGAGTGGTCAATAACATGTGTCAGAGTGGTCAATAACATGTATCAGAGTGGTCAATAACATGTGTCAGAGTGGTCAATAACATGTATCAGAGTGGTCAATAACATGTGACAGAGTGGTCAATAACATGTGTCAGAGTGGCCAATAACATGTATCAGAGTGGTCAATAACATGTGTCAGAGTGGTCAATGACATGTGTCAGAGTGGTCAATAACATGTGCCAGAGTGGTCAATAACATGTGCCAGAGTGGTCAATAACATGTATCAGAGTGGTCAATAACATGTATCAGAGTGGTCAATAACATGTGTCAGAGTGGTCAATAACATGTATCAGAGTGGTCAATAACATGTATCAGAGTGGTCAATAACATGTATCAGAGTGGTCAATAACATGTGTCAGAGTGGTCAATAACATTTGACAGAGTGGTCAATAACATTTGACAGAGTGGTCAATAACATGTATCAGAGTGGTCAATAACATGTGACAGAGTGGTCAATAACATGTGTCAGAGTGGTCAATAACATGTGTCAGAGTGGTCAATAACATGTATCAGAGTGGTCAATAACATGTGTCAGAGTGGTCAATAACATGTGTCAGAGTGGTCAATAACATGTGCCAGAGTGGTCAATAACATGTATCAGAGTGGTCAATAACATGTGACAGAGTGGTCAATAACATGTGTCAGAGTGGTCAATAACATGTGTCAGAGTGGTCAATAACATGTATCAGAGTGGTCAATAACATGTGTCAGAGTGGTCAATAACATGTCAGAGTGGTCAATAACATGTGTCAGAGTGGTCAATAACATGTGTCAGAGTGGTCAATAACATGTGTCAGAGTGGTCAATAACATGTGTCAGAGTGGTCAATAACATGTATCAGAGTGGTCACTAACATGTGTCAGAGTGGTCAATAACATGTGTCAGAGTGGTCAATAACATGTGTCAGAGTGGTCAATAACATGTGTCAGAGTGGTCAATAACATGTGTCAGAGTGGTCAATAACATGTGTCAGAGTGGTCAATAACATGTGTCAGAGTGGTAGGATAGTGGGAGCATAATAGTGGTAGCAGAACAGTGATAGAAGAATAGTTGTAGTAGAATAGTGGTAGTAGAATAGTGGTAGTAGGTTAGTGGCAGCAAAATAGTGGTAGCAGAATAGTGGTAGCACTATAGTGGTAGCAGAATAGTGGTAGCAGAATAGTGGTAGCAAGATAGTGGTAGCAAGATAGTGGTAGCAGAATAGTGGTAGCAGGATAGTGGCAGCAGAATAGTGGTAGCAGAATAGTGGTAGCAGAATGGTGGTAGCAGAATAGTGATAGAAGAACATTCGTAATAGAATAGTGGTAGCAGAATAGTGGTAGCAGAAAAGTGGTAGCAGGATAGTGGTAGCAGAATAGTGGTAGCAGAATAGTGGTAGCAGAAAAGTGGTAGCAGGATAGTGGTAGCAGAATAGTGGTAGCAGAATAGTGGTAGCAGAATAGTGGTAGCAGAATAGTGGTAGCAGAATAGTGGTAGCAGAATAGTGGTAGCAGAATAGTGGTAGTAGAATAGTGGTAGCAGAATAGTGGTAACAGGATAGTGGTAGGAGGATAGTGGGAGAAGAATAGTGGCAGCAGGATAGTGGTAGCAGAATAGTGGTAGTAGAATAGTGGTAGGAGGATAGTGGTAGCAGAATAGTGGTAGGAGGATAGTGGTAGCAGAATAGTGGTAGGAGGATAGTGGGAGAAGAATAGTGGTAGCAGGATAGTAGTAGCAGAATAGTGGTAGTAGGATAGTGGTAGCAGAATAGTGGTAATAAATGATTCTTTGATAGTCAAGTTGTCATTATTGCTCAGCAAATGGTCATTATCCTTGACTTGTACTATCCATGTACCATTCCAGTCCAGTAGTTGAACCGTCGACCCCAGAGAAAAAAAATCCCCCCTTAGAAATTATTTTGGTGTTATTTGACATAGAATTATTTCCTAAATCACATACTTAAAATACCATCAATTCACTTCCTGGAAATTGTTTGTTTTACAAGGATTTAAAATAATGACCTTCCATGTTTTCTGACTGTTTATGTCTGTAGAACATGAGCGTCCTTACCAGTGACCATGACAGTTTGTCTGTGTTGCTGGAAGAATCACATCGACATCATCCACCTTCACACAGTTTAAACTGTCTTGGTGATAACAACATTGTTTTGTGTTATCACAAGGAGTCTCTCCCGTTTGCTTGCATTTGCATGGTATATACTGTAGGACTTTTGTTGATGCTACGTCTGTATCAGCCACGATGAGATGAAGGCTCCACTTGTCTCCTTCCAGCCTCACATACGGCTTTTTAAGCAGTCATTGTTTAGGTTGTGCTGTTTTAGAACCTACAAGTGGAGGAGTCAGCTGTGGTAGTGAGTTGTACGGTCAGTATGTGTCCACCGGTTCACCACATGGACAAGACCTGGGATGGGACTATGACGACGAATCAGATAGGAAATAGGTCAGTAGGTATCCACCGATGTAGCTTCACTCTTGTACTATCGGCCATTATTGCCAAATATCTGGCGCATCTCACAGTAGTGTGTTCTTCAGACTTCCTGTATAAAATATGCAAAACAAGACGAATTCCAGCATTACCCACGTCTGTTGTCTAATGTTAATTAATGGTGGTTGGTTGAGAAAGCTTGTACATCTGGACTTCTCCAGCTATTTCATTATCTTTCCTTGACTGTATCATGACCGAATGTTGCTGACGTAGTGCTGCAACTACTACCAGCAAGGCTGAATGAAATGTTTCTGACTTTCTACAGATATCCTGCATTTGAGTGTCTGCTTTCCTCCCTGCGCAAGATATCAGCCAAGCAAGTATCCCAGTGATAATGCAATATGATGAATACGTCAGTGTCTTCTGTAACAATAGTAAGTGGCTCTCCATTATGGGCAAATTCTAATGCTGTAGACAAGATGAATGCGTTTGTATCACCATTGCTGACATTAATACTATGGCCCTGGAGCTGAAGGTGCTGTGCATGGAGGTTCATGAACTGTATCTGGCTCCATTCATTAGACAGAAATGCCTCTTGGTCTTTGTAAGCCTTAGCAGTATCTGTTATCAAACTAGATACATCTCGGTCGCTGTGTTATCAGAGAAAGGTATCCCAGTATTCCATAACCCCAGTAACCTGTGCATCAGCGCACGCAGATGGAATAGTGTAAAGTGCGGTACAAATTGATAATGTAATATAATATTAGTGTTAAAGATCTGGAGGGAATCAGAATAGACATTCACAGGTACAGTACAAAAACTAATATCCAGATTTCTTCAAAAAAAATATTAAATAAGAACATGTAAAGCCCAAATCCAGTTGAAACTTTTCAAAGAGAGTAGAGACACAAACATTTCTAAATATACATATACATTAAGCTTGAAGCTGCTCACAAGTTATATTATCAAGCTATCATCATGGACGGCTTTAATGTAATCAGATTCAATAGTCAAAATTTATAGCATGAATAGAAATACAGTATTTCTGTATTTTTTCCAGTTTCTTCCAAAAAGGGAGACTGGTACCTCCACAGGCTAACATCAGTCCAAAGTTTTCTCTAGGTAAGTTTGAGCAGTTATAAGAAAGTAAGTACAGTTAGCACATGATAACTTACTCAGTCTAACATCAAGAGACTGTCTCCTTTGAGAGAAAACACAACAGCACCAGAAGTTTAAAGCCGAGCTGAAGATGTATCTTCTAGTTAAGGCACAGAATCCAATCAAATTTTTGCCTACACTGCCTTAAGTTGTTTCTCAAACAAGATAATTCCTTTATGTTTCGTTTACCATTTCAGTGAGAAAGAAACTGCAGCAGTCATCAACATTATTAACAAACATTATCAACTGGGCTCTCACATAATGCTCCACTTAATTCACTTTACCGAGAATGGAACAGTATATAGTTTTGAAAGATCCTTATTTTAAATCCTTCTAAAAATAAATTACGAGAATTTGAAATACGTATGTGATTAAGGACACATTGCCACAGCAAAAGTATTTCTACGGTGGCCTCTCCCACCAGACTACTGAGTACTGGTGGCCTCTCCCACCAGACTACTGAGTACTGTTGGCCTCTCCCACCAGACTACTGAGTACTGGTGGCCTCTCCCACCAGACTACTGAGTACTGGTGGCCTCTCCCACCAGACTACTGAGTACTGTTGGCCTCTCCCACCAGACTACTGAGTACTGGTGGCCTCTCCCACCGGACTACTGAGTACTGGTGGCCTCTCCCACCAGACTACTGAGTACTGGTAGCCTCTCCCACAAGACTACTGAGTACTGGTGGCCTCTCCCACCAGACTACTGAGTACTGGTGGCCTCTCCCACCAGACTACTGAGTACTGGTGGCCTCTCCCACCAGACTACTGAGTACTGGTGGCCTCTCCCACCAGACTACTGAGTACTGGTGGCCTCTCCCACCAGACTACTGAGTACTGTTGGCCTCTCCCACCAGACTACTGAGTACTGGTGGCCTCTCCCACCAGACTACTGAGTACTGTTGGCCTCTCCCACCAGACTACTGAGTACTGGTGGCCTCTCCCACCAGACTACTGAGTACTGGTGGCCTCTCCCACCAGACTACTGAGTACTGTTGGCCTCTCCCACCAGACTACTGAGTACTGGTGGCCTCTCCCACCGGACTACTGAGTACTGGTGGCCTCTCCCACCAGACTACTGAGTACTGGTGGCCTCTCCCAACAGACTACTGAGTACTGGTGGCCTCTCCCACCGGACTACTGAGTAGTGGTGGCCTCTCCCACCAGACTACTGAGTACTGGTGGCCTCTCCCACCAGACTACTGAGTACTGTTGGCCTCTCCCACCAGACTACTGAGTACTGGTGGCCTCTCCCACCAGACTACTGAGTACTGTTGGCCTCTCCCACCAGACTACTGAGTACTGGTGGCCTCTCCCACCAGACTACTGAGTACTGGTGGCCTCTCCCACCAGACTACTGAGTACTGTTGGCCTCTCCCACCAGACTACTGAGTACTGGTGGCCTCTCCCACCGGACTACTGAGTACTGGTGGCCTCTCCCACAAGACTACTGAGTACTGGTGGCCTCTCCCACCAGACTACTGAGTACTGGTGGCCTCTCCCACCAGACTACTGAGTACTGGTGGCCTCTCCCACCAGACTACTGAGTACTGGTGGCCTCTCCCACCGGACTACTGAGTACTGGTGGCCTCTCCCACCAGACTACTGAGTACTGGTACTGGTGGCCTCTCCCACCAGACTACTGAGTACTGGTGGCCTCTCCCACCAGACTACTGAGTACTGGTGGCCTCTCCCACCAGACTACTGAGTACTGGTGGCCTCTCCCACCAGACTAATGAGTACTGGTGGCCTCTCCCACCAGACTACTGAGTACTGGTGGCCTCTCCCACCAGACTACTGAGTACTGGTGGCCTCTCCCACCAGACTACTGAGTACTGGTGGCCTCTCCCACCAGACTACTGAGTACTGGTGGCATCTCCCACCAGACTACTGAGTACTGGTGGCCTCTCCCACCGGACTACTGAGTACTGGTGGCCTCTCCCACCAGACTACTGAGTACTGGTGGCCTCTCCCACCAGACTACTGAGTACTGTTGGCCTTTCCCACCAGACTACTGAGTACTGTTGGCCTCTCCCACCAGACTACTGAGTACTGTTGGCCTCTCCCACCAGACTACTGAGTACTGTTGGCCTCTCCCACAAGACTACTGAGTACTGGTGGCCTCTCCCACCAGACTACTGAGTACTGGTGGCCAATCCCACCAGACTCCTGGGTACTGGTGGCCACTCCCACCAGACTACTGAGTACTGGTGGCCTCTCCCAAAAGACTACTGAGTACTGATGGCCTCTCCCACCAGACTACTGAGTACTGGTGGCCTCTCCCACCAGAATACTGAGTACTGGTGCACTCTCCCACCGGACTACTGAGTACTGGTGGCCACTCCCACCAGACTACTGAGAACTGGTAGCCTCTCCCACCAGACTACTGAATATTAATGGCCTTTCCCATCAGACTACTGAGTATTAATGGCCTCTCCCACCAGACTACTGAGTACTGGTGGCCTCTCCCACCAGACTACTGAGTACTGTTGGCATCTCCCACCAGACTACTGAGTACTGGTGGCCTCTCCCACCAGACTACTGAGTACTGTTGGCATCTCCCACCCGACTACTGAGTACTGGTGGCCTCTCCCACCAGACTACTGAGTAATGGTGGCCGGGGGGAGTGAGGACTGGTGACTGGGGTGAGTGAGGACTAGTGCTGAGGTGAGTGAAGACTGGTGACAGGGGCAAGTGAGGACTGGTTGCCAGGGTGAGTGAGGACTGGTGGCTGGGGTGAATGAAGACTGGTGGCCGGGGTGAGTGAAGACTGGTGACCGGGGTGATTGAGGACTGATGGCAGGGGTGAGTGAGGACTGGTGGCCGGAGTGAGGACTGGTGGCCGGGGTGAGTGAGAACTGGTGGTTGGGGTGAGTGACGACTGGTGGCCGGGGTGAGGGACGACTGGTGGCCGGGGTGAGTGAGGACTGGTGGCTGGGGTGAGTGAGGACTGGTGGCTGGGGTGAGTGAGGACTGGTAGCAGGGGTGAGTGAGGACTGGTGGCTGGGGTGAGGGAGGACTGGTGGCTGAGGGGAGTGAGGACTGGTGGCCGGGGTGAGTGAGGACTTGTGGCCGGGGTGATTGAGGACTGGTAGCTGGGGTGAGTGAGGACTGGTGGCGGGGGTGAGTGAGGACCGGTGGCCGGGGTGAGTGAGGACTGGTGGCAGGGATGAGTGAGGACCGGTGGCCGGGGTGAGTGAGGACTGGTGGCTGGGGTGAGAGAGGACCGGTGGCCGGGGTGAATGAGGACTGGTGGCCGGGGTGAGTGAATACCGGTGGCCGTGGTGAGTGAGGACTGGTGGCCGGGGTGAGTGAGGACTGGTGGCGGGGGTGAGGACCGGTGGCCGGCGTGAGTGAGGACTGGTGGCGGGGGTGAGGACCCGTGGCCGGGGTGAGTGAGGACCGGTGACCGGGGTGAGTGAGGACTGGTAGCTGGGGTGAGTGAGGACTGGTGGCGGGGGTGAGTGAGGACTGGTGGCGGGGGTGAGTGAGGACTGGTGGCTGGGGTGAGAGAGGACTGGTGGCCGGGGTGAGTGAGGACTGGTGGCCGGGGTGAGTGAGGACTGGTGGCCGGGGTGAGTGAGGACTGGTGGCCGGGGTGAGTGAGGACTGGTGGCCGGGGTGAGTGAGGACTGGTGGCCGGGGTGAGTGAGGACTGGTGGCGGGGGTGAGTGAGGACTGGTGGCCGGGGTGAGTGAGGACTGGTAGCTGGGGTGAGTGAGGACCGGTGGTCGGGGTAAGTGAGGACTGGTAGCTGGGGTAAGTGAGGACTGGTGGCTGGGGTAAGTGAGGACTGGTAGCTGGGGTGAGTGAAGACTGTTGGCCGGGGTGAGTGAGGACTGGTGGCTGGGGTAAGTGAGGAGGGTCATAAGAACATAAGAAAGAACACTGCAGCAGGCCTACTGGCCATGCGAGGCAGGTTCAAGTCGCCTACCAACTTATGCCACTGACCCATCCTAGTCAAGTCCAGGTCAGATCCACTTAAGGAAGGAGTGCGGCATCAGACCTACTAGCACAAGCTAGTCAGGTCCAGCTCACATCTACCCACACCCACTCATGTACCTATCTAACCAATTTTAAAACTACACAACGTTTTAGCCTCAATAACTGTACTCGGGAGTTTGTTCCACTCATCCACAACACTATTACCAAACCAGTGCTTTCCTATATCCTTCCTGAATCTGAATTTTTCCAACTTAAAACCATTGTTGCGAGTCCTGTCTTGGCTGGAAATTTTTAGCACGCTATTTACATCTCCTTGTTTTATTACTGTTTTCCATTTATACACCTCAATCATATCCCCCCTAGTTCTACGCCTTTCTAGAGAGTGCAGAATCAGGGCCTCAGTTTATCTTCATAGGGAAGATTTCTGATACATGGGATCAACTTAAAACCTAATATACCTGGTACTTGGTATACTTGCTTCTTGATGTGCCTGATACTTGATATACCTGGTACTTATATACCTGGTACTTGATATACTTGGTACTTATATACCCGGTATTTGATATACCTGGTACTTATATACCTGGTACTTGATATATCTGGTACTTACATACCTGGTACTTGATATATCTGGTACTTATATACCTGGTACTTGATATACCTGGTACTTACATACCTGGTACTTGATATACCTGTTATTTAATATACCTTTTACTTGATATACCTGGTAGTTGATATATCTGGCACTTAACATACTTGATAAACCTAGTACTGGAACTGCTGTACCATGTTTGTCCTCAGGTATTAAGGTGTTGCCAACTCTTTCACAACTTTATATATTGTTTCAAGGCACCGGCAGTATCCCACCGAGGCAGGGTGACTCAAACAGAAAAACGAAATTTTCTCATTTTAAATTTAGTAATGTATACAGGAGAAAGGGTTACTAGCTCCTTGTTCCCGGTATTTTAGTCGCCTCTTACAACACGCATGACTTACGGAGGAAGGATTCTTGTATATATTATATAAAATTTCGTTAATAATAAGCTTATTTGTACGTTATTTTTGTATGTTCCGGTATGTTCATGATAGAGTTTCATCGAACAAGGTATAAACTTAATATAGTTTATAAGTGTATCTTGTAGGTACACTTAAGTGAGCTATATTACTCGAGTACTGAAGTCTGTTATTATCACCATTAAACTAATTTTAAATAATTCGTTGACCTTTTCGTCACTTTACACCTTCTGGGATATTTTATTTTTTTTAGAGATGAGAAAGATTGAAGGTCACTTGTTTAGTTGTAAACCTGCAGAGTGGAAGTTAAATATTAACGATGACAGACCTGCGTACACATCTGTCACTGTAACCAGGATAGCAGGATCACCTTGCAACCAGGATGGCAGGATCACCTTGCAACCAGGATGGCAGGATCACCTTGCAACGAGGATGGCAGGATCACCTTGCAACCAGGATGGCAGGATCACCTTGCAACCAGGATGGCAGGATCACCTTGCAACCAGGATGGCAGGATCACCTTGCAACCAGGATGGCAGGATCACCTTGCAACCAGGATGGCAGGATCACCTTGCAACCAGGATGGCAGGATCACCTTGCAACCAGGATGGCAGGATCACCTTGCAACCAAGATGGCAGGATCACCTTGCAACCAGGATGGCAGGATCACCTTGCAACCAGGATGGCAGGATCACCTTGCAACCAGGATGGCAGGATCACCTTGCAACCAGGATGGCAGGATCACCTTGCAACCAGGATGGCAGGATCATCTTGCAACCAAGATGGCAGGATCACCTTGCAACCAGGATGGCAGGATCACCTTGCAACCAGGATGGCAGGATCACCTTGCAACCAGGATGGCAGGATCACCTTGCAACCAGGATGGCAGGATCACCTTGCAACCAGGATGGCAGGATCACCTTGCAACCAGGATGGCAGGATCACCTTGCAACCAGGATGGCAGGATCACCTTGCAACCAGGATGGCAGGATCACCTTGCAACAAGGATGGCAGGATCACCTTGCAACCAGGATGGCAGGATCACCTTGCAACCAGGATGGCAGGATCACCTTGCAACCAGGATGGCAGGATCACCTTGCAACCAGGATGGCAGGATCACCTTCCAACCAGGATGGCAGGATCACCTTCCAACCAGGATGGCAGGATCACCTTCCAACCAGGATGGCAGGATCACCTTGCAACCAGGATGGCAGGATCACCTTGCAACCAGGATGGCAGGATCACCTTGCAACCAGGATGGCAGGATCACCTTGCAACCAGGATGGCAGGATCACCTTGCAACCAGGATGGCAGGATCACCTTGCAACCAGGATGGCAGGATCACCTTGCAACCAGGATGGCAGGATCACCTTGCAACCAGGATGGCAGGATCACCTTGCAACCAGGATGGCAGGATCACCTTGCAACCAGGATGGCAGGATCACCTTGCAACCAGGATGGCAGGATCCCCTTGCAACCAGGATGGCAGGATCACCTTGCAACCAGGATGGCAGGATTACCTTGCAACCAGGATGGCAGGATCACCTTGCAACCAGGATGGCAGGATTACCTTGCAACCAGGATGGCAGGATCACCTTGCAACCAGGATGGCAGGATTACCTTGCAACCAGGATGGCAGGATTACCTTGCAACCAGGATGTCAGGATCACCTTGCAACCAGGATGGCAGGAACACCTTGCAACCGGGATGGCAGGATTACCTTGCAACCAGGATGGCAGGATCACCTTGCAACCAGGATGGCAGGATCACCTTGCAACCAGGATGGCAGGATTACCTTGCAACCAGGATGGCAGGATTACCTTGCAACCAGGATGGCAGGTTTACCTTGCAACCATGATGGCAGGATTACCTTGCAACCAGGATCGCAGGATTACCTTGCAACCAGAATGGCAGGATTATATTGCAACCAGGATGGCAGGATTACCTTGCAACCAGGATGGCAGGATTATCTTGAAACCAGGATGGCAGGATTATCTTGCAACCAGGATGGCAGGATCACCTTGCAACCAGGATGGCAGGATCACCTTGCAACCAGGATGGCAGGATTACCTTGCAACCAGGATGGCAGGATTACCTTTCAACCAGAATGGCAGGATTACCTTGCAACCAGGATGGCAGGATTACCTTGCAACCAGGATGGCAAGATTATCTTGCAACCAGGATGGCAGGATTACCTTGCAACCAGGATGGCAGGATTACCTTGCAACCAGGATGGCAGGATCACCTTGCAACCAGGATGGCAGGATTACCTTGCAACCAGGATGGCAGGATTACCTTGCAACCAGAATGGCAGGATTACCTTGCAACCAGGATGGCAGGATTACCTTGCAACCAGGATGGCAGGATTATCTTGCAACCAGGATGGCAGGATTAACTTGCAACCAGGATCGCAGGATTACCTTGCAACAAGGATGGCAGGATTATCTTGCAACCAGGATGGCAGGATTACCTTGCAACCAGGATCGCAGGATTACCTTGCAACCAGGATGGCAGGATTATCTTGCAACCAGGATGGCAAGATGACCTTGCAACCAGGATGGCAGGATTACCTTGCAACCAGGATGGCAGGATTACCTTGCAACCAGGATGGCAGGATTATCTTGCAACCAGGATGGCAGGATTACCTTGCAACCAGGATGGCAGGATTACCTTGCAACCAGGATCGCAGGATTACCTTGCAACCAGGATGGCAGGATTATCTTGCAACCAGGATGGCAAGATGACCTTGCAACCAGGATGGCAGGATTACCTTGCAACCAGGATGGCAGGATTACCTTGCAACCAGGATGGCAGGATTATCTTGCAACCAGGATGGCAGGATTACCTTGCAACCAGGATGGCAGGATTACCTTGCAACCAGGATCGCAGGATTACCTTGCAACCAGGATGGCAGGATTATCTTGCAACCAGGATGGCAAGATGACCTTGCAACTAGGATGGCAGGATTACCTTGCAACCAGGATGGCAGGATTACCTTGCAACCAGGATGGCAGGATCACCTTCCAACCAGGATGGCAGGATCACCTTCCAACCAGGATGGCAGGATCACCTTCCAACCAGGATGGCAGGATCACCTTGCAACCAGGATGGCAGGATCACCTTGCAACCAGGATGGCAGGATCACCTTGCAACCAGGATGGCAGGATCACCTTGCAACCAGGATGGCAGGATCACCTTGCAACCAGGATGGCAGGATCACCTTGCAACCAGGATGGCAGGATCACCTTGCAACCAGGATGGCAGGATCACCTTGCAACCAGGATGGCAGGATCACCTTGCAACCAGGATGGCAGGATCACCTTGCAACCAGGACGGCAGGATCACCTTGCAACCAGGATGGCAGGATCACCTTGCAACCAGGATGGCAGGATCACCTTGCAACCAGGATGGCAGGATTACCTTGCAACCAGGATGGCAGGATCACCTTGCAACCAGGATGGCAGGATTACCTTGCAACCAGGATGGCAGGATCACCTTGCAACCAGGATGGCAGGATTACCTTGCAACCAGGATGGCAGGATTACCTTGCAACCAGGATGTCAGGATCACCTTGCAACCAGGATGGCAGGATCACCTTGCAACCAGGATGGCAGGATTACCTTGCAACCAGGATGGCAGGATCACCTTGCAACCAGGATGGCAGGATCACCTTGCAACCAGGATGGCAGGATTACCTTGCAACCAGGATGGCAGGATTACCTTGCAACCAGGATGGCAGGTTTACCTTGCAACCATGATGGCAGGATTACCTTGCAACCAGGATCGCAGGATTACCTTGCAACCAGAATGGCAGGATTATATTGCAACCAGGATGGCAGGATTACCTTGCAACCAGGATGGCAGGATTATCTTGAAACCAGGATGGCAGGATTATCTTGCAACCAGGATGGCAGGATCACCTTGCAACCAGGATGGCAGGATCACCTTGCAACCAGGATGGCAGGATTACCTTGCAACCAAGATGGCAGGATTACCTTTCAACCAGAATGGCAGGATTACCTTGCAACCAGGATGGCAGGATTACCTTGCAACCAGGATGGCAAGATTATCTTGCAACCAGGATGGCAGGATTACCTTGCAACCAGGATGGCAGGATTACCTTGCAACCAGGATGGCAGGATCACCTTGCAACCAGGATGGCAGGATTACCTTGCAACCAGGATGGCAGGATTACCTTGCAACCAGAATGGCAGGATTACCTTGCAACCAGGATGGCAGGATTACCTTGCAACCAGGATGGCAGGATTATCTTGCAACCAGGATGGCAGGATTAACTTGCAACCAGGATGGCAGGATTACCTTGCAACCAGGATCGCAGGATTACCTTGCAACCAGGATGGCAGGATTATCTTGCAACCAGGATGGTAAGATGACCTTGCAACCAGGATGGCAGGATTACCTTGCAACCAGGATGGCAGGATTACCTTGCAACCAGGATGGCAGGATTATCTTGCAACCAGGATGGCAGGATTACCTTGCAACCAGGATGGCAGGATTACCTTGTAACCAGGATCGCAGGATTACCTTGCAACCAGGATGGCAGGATTATCTTGCAACCAGGATGGCAAGATGACCTTGCAACCAGGATGGCAGGATTACCTTGCAACCAGGATGGCAGGATTACCTTGCAACCAGGATGGCAGGATTATCTTGCAACCAGGATGGCAGGATTACCTTGCAACCAGGATGGCAGGATTACCTTGCAACCAGGATCGCAGGATTACCTTGCAACCAGGATGGCAGGATTATCTTGCAACCAGGATGGCAAGATGACCTTGCAACTAGGATGGCAGGATTACCTTGCAACCAGGATGGCAGGATTACCTTGCAACCAGGATCGCAGGATTACCTTGCAACCAGAATGGCAGGATTACCTTGCAACCAGGATCGCAGGATTACCTTGCAACCAGGATGGCAGGATTATCTTGCAACCAGGATGGCAGGATGACCTTGCAACCAGGATGGCAGGATTACCTTGCAACCAGGATGGCAGGATTATCTTGAAACCAGGATGGCAGGATTATCTTGCAACCAGGATGGCAGGATCACCTTGCAACCAGGATGGCAAGATCACCTTGCAACCAGGATGGCAGGATCACCTTGCAACCAGGATGGCAGGATTATCTTGCAAACAGGATGGCAGGATTATCTTGTAACCAGAACGGCAGGATTACCTTGCAACCAGGATGGCAGGATTATCTTGCAACCAGGATGGCAGGATTACCTTGCAACCAGGATGGCAGGATTACCTTGCAACCAGGATGGCAGGATCACCTTGCAACCAGGATGGCAGGATCACCTTGCAACCAGGATGGCAGGATCACCTTGCAACCAGGATGGCAGGATCACCTTGCAACCAGGATGGCAGGATTACCTTGCAACCAGGATGGCAGGATCACCTTGCAACCAGGATGGCAGGATTACCTTGCAACCAGGATGGCAGGATCACCTTGCAACCAGGATGGCAGGATTACCTTGCAACCAGGATGGCAGGATTACCTTGCAACCAGGATGTCAGGATCACCTTGCAACCAGGATGGCAGGATCACCTTGCAACCAGGATGGCAGGATTACCTTGCAACCAGGATGGCAGGATCACCTTGCAACCAGGATGGCAGGATCACCTTGCAACCAGGATGGCAGGATTACCTTGCAACCAGGATGGCAGGATTACCTTGCAACCAGGATGGCAGGTTTACCTTGCAACCATGATGGCAGGATTACCTTGCAACCAGGATCGCAGGATTACCTTGCAACCAGAATGGCAGGATTATATTGCAACCAGGATGGCAGGATTACCTTGCAACCAGGATGGCAGGATTATCTTGAAACCAGGATGGCAGGATTATCTTGCAACCAGGATGGCAGGATCACCTTGCAACCAGGATGGCAGGATCACCTTGTAACCAGGATGGCAGGATTACCTTGCAACCAGGATGGCAGGATTACCTTTCAACCAGAATGGCAGGATTACCTTGCAACCAGGATGGCAGGATTACCTTGCAACCAGGATGGCAGGATTATCTTGCAACCAGGATGGCAGGATTACCTTGCAACCAGGATGGCAGGATTACCTTGCAACCAGGATGGCAGGATCACCTTGCAACCAGGATGGCAGGATTACCTTGCAACCAGGATGGCAGGATTACCTTGCAACCAGGATGGCAGGATTACCTTGCAACCAGGATGGCAGGATTACCTTGCAACCAGGATGGCAGGATTATCTTGCAACCAGGATGGCAGGATTAACTTGCAACCAGGATGGCAGGATTACCTTGCAACCAGAATCGCAGGATTACCTTGCAACCAGGATGGCAGGATTATCTTGCAACCAGGATGGCAAGATGACCTTGCAACCAGGATGGCAGGATTACCTTGCAACCAGGATGGCAGGATTACCTTGCAACCAGGATGGCAGGATTATCTTGCAACCAGGATGGCAGGATTACCTTGCAACCAGGATGGCAGGATTACCTTGCAACCAGGATCGCAGGATTACCTTGCAACCAGGATGGCAGGATTATCTTGCAACCAGGATGGCAAGATGACCTTGCAACCAGGATGGCAGGATTACCTTGCAACCAGGATGGCAGGATTACCTTGCAACCAGGATGGCAGGATTATCTTGCAACCAGGATGGCAGGATTACCTTGCAACCAGGATGGCAGGATTACCTTGCAACCAGGATCGCAGGATTACCTTGCAACCAGGATGGCAGGATTATCTTGCAACCAGGATGGCAAGATGACCTTGCAACTAGGATGGCAGGATTACCTTGCAACCAGGATGGCAGGATTACCTTGCAACCAGGATCGCAGGATTACCTTGCAACCAGAATGGCAGGATTACCTTGCAACCAGGATCGCAGGATTACCTTGCAACCAGGATGGCAGGATTATCTTGCAACCAGGATGGCAGGATGACCTTGCAACCAGGATGGCAGGATTACCTTGCAACCAGGATGGCAGGATTATCTTGAAACCAGGATGGCAGGATTATCTTGCAACCAGGATGGCAGGATCACCTTGCAACCAGGATGGCAAGATCACCTTGCAACCAGGATGGCAGGATCACCTTGCAACCAGGATGGCAGGATTATCTTGCAACCAGGATGGCAGGATTATCTTGTAACCAGAACGGCAGGATTACCTTGCAACCAGGATGGCAGGATTATCTTGCAACCAGGATGGCAGGATTACCTTGCAACCAGGATGGCAGGTTTACCTTGCAACCATGATGGCAGGATTACCTTGCAACCAGGATCGCAGGATTACCTTGCAACCAGAATGGCAGGATTATATTGCAACCAGGATGGCAGGATTACCTTGCAACCAGGATGGCAGGATTATCTTGAAACCAGGATGGCAGGATTATCTTGCAACCAGGATGGCAGGATCACCTTGCAACCAGGATGGCAGGATCACCTTGCAACCAGGATGGCAGGATTACCTTGCAACCAAGATGGCAGGATTACCTTTCAACCAGAATGGCAGGATTACCTTGCAACCAGGATGGCAGGATTACCTTGCAACCAGGATGGCAAGATTATCTTGCAACCAGGATGGCAGGATTACCTTGCAACCAGGATGGCAGGATTACCTTGCAACCAGGATGGCAGGATCACCTTGCAACCAGGATGGCAGGATTACCTTGCAACCAGGATGGCAGGATTACCTTGCAACCAGAATGGCAGGATTACCTTGCAACCAGGATGGCAGGATTACCTTGCAACCAGGATGGCAGGATTATCTTGCAACCAGGATGGCAGGATTAACTTGCAACCAGGATGGCAGGATTACCTTGCAACCAGGATCGCAGGATTACCTTGCAACCAGGATGGCAGGATTATCTTGCAACCAGGATGGCAAGATGACCTTGCAACCAGGATGGCAGGATTACCTTGCAACCAGGATGGCAGGATTACCTTGCAACCAGGATGGCAGGATTATCTTGCAACCAGGATGGCAGGATTACCTTGCAACCAGGATGGCAGGATTACCTTGTAACCAGGATCGCAGGATTACCTTGCAACCAGGATGGCAGGATTATCTTGCAACCAGGATGGCAAGATGACCTTGCAACCAGGATGGCAGGATTACCTTGCAACCAGGATGGCAGGATTACCTTGCAACCAGGATGGCAGGATTATCTTGCAACCAGGATGGCAGGATTACCTTGCAACCAGGATGGCAGGATTACCTTGCAACCAGGATCGCAGGATTACCTTGCAACCAGGATGGCAGGATTATCTTGCAACCAGGATGGCAAGATGACCTTGCAACTAGGATGGCAGGATTACCTTGCAACCAGGATGGCAGGATTACCTTGCAACCAGGATCGCAGGATTACCTTGCAACCAGAATGGCAGGATTACCTTGCAACCAGGATCGCAGGATTACCTTGCAACCAGGATGGCAGGATTATCTTGCAACCAGGATGGCAGGATGACCTTGCAACCAGGATGGCAGGATTACCTTGCAACCAGGATGGCAGGATTATCTTGAAACCAGGATGGCAGGATTATCTTGCAACCAGGATGGCAGGATCACCTTGCAACCAGGATGGCAAGATCACCTTGCAACCAGGATGGCAGGATCACCTTGCAACCAGGATGGCAGGATTATCTTGCAAACAGGATGGCAGGATTATCTTGTAACCAGAACGGCAGGATTACCTTGCAACCAGGATGGCAGGATTATCTTGCAACCAGGATGGCAGGATTACCTTGCAACCAGGATGGCAGGATTACCTTGCAACCAGGATGGCAGGATCACCTTGCAACCAGGATGGCAGGATCACCTTGCAACCAGGATGGCAGGATCACCTTGCAACCAGGATGGCAGGATCACCTTGCAACCAGGATGGCAGGATTACCTTGCAACCAGGATGGCAGGATCACCTTGCAACCAGGATGGCAGGATTACCTTGCAACCAGGATGGCAGGATCACCTTGCAACCAGGATGGCAGGATTACCTTGCAACCAGGATGGCAGGATTACCTTGCAACCAGGATGTCAGGATCACCTTGCAACCAGGATGGCAGGATCACCTTGCAACCAGGATGGCAGGATTACCTTGCAACCAGGATGGCAGGATCACCTTGCAACCAGGATGGCAGGATCACCTTGCAACCAGGATGGCAGGATTACCTTGCAACCAGGATGGCAGGATTACCTTGCAACCAGGATGGCAGGTTTACCTTGCAACCATGATGGCAGGATTACCTTGCAACCAGGATCGCAGGATTACCTTGCAACCAGAATGGCAGGATTATATTGCAACCAGGATGGCAGGATTACCTTGCAACCAGGATGGCAGGATTATCTTGAAACCAGGATGGCAGGATTATCTTGCAACCAGGATGGCAGGATCACCTTGCAACCAGGATGGCAGGATCACCTTGTAACCAGGATGGCAGGATTACCTTGCAACCAGGATGGCAGGATTACCTTTCAACCAGAATGGCAGGATTACCTTGCAACCAGGATGGCAGGATTACCTTGCAACCAGGATGGCAGGATTATCTTGCAACCAGGATGGCAGGATTACCTTGCAACCAGGATGGCAGGATTACCTTGCAACCAGGATGGCAGGATCACCTTGCAACCAGGATGGCAGGATTACCTTGCAACCAGGATGGCAGGATTACCTTGCAACCAGGATGGCAGGATTACCTTGCAACCAGGATGGCAGGATTACCTTGCAACCAGGATGGCAGGATTATCTTGCAACCAGGATGGCAGGATTAACTTGCAACCAGGATGGCAGGATTACCTTGCAACCAGAATCGCAGGATTACCTTGCAACCAGGATGGCAGGATTATCTTGCAACCAGGATGGCAAGATGACCTTGCAACCAGGATGGCAGGATTACCTTGCAACCAGGATGGCAGGATTACCTTGCAACCAGGATGGCAGGATTATCTTGCAACCAGGATGGCAGGATTACCTTGCAACCAGGATGGCAGGATTACCTTGCAACCAGGATCGCAGGATTACCTTGCAACCAGGATGGCAGGATTATCTTGCAACCAGGATGGCAAGATGACCTTGCAACCAGGATGGCAGGATTACCTTGCAACCAGGATGGCAGGATTACCTTGCAACCAGGATGGCAGGATTATCTTGCAACCAGGATGGCAGGATTACCTTGCAACCAGGATGGCAGGATTACCTTGCAACCAGGATCGCAGGATTACCTTGCAACCAGGATGGCAGGATTATCTTGCAACCAGGATGGCAAGATGACCTTGCAACTAGGATGGCAGGATTACCTTGCAACCAGGATGGCAGGATTACCTTGCAACCAGGATCGCAGGATTACCTTGCAACCAGAATGGCAGGATTACCTTGCAACCAGGATCGCAGGATTACCTTGCAACCAGGATGGCAGGATTATCTTGCAACCAGGATGGCAGGATGACCTTGCAACCAGGATGGCAGGATTACCTTGCAACCAGGATGGCAGGATTATCTTGAAACCAGGATGGCAGGATTATCTTGCAACCAGGATGGCAGGATCACCTTGCAACCAGGATGGCAAGATCACCTTGCAACCAGGATGGCAGGATCACCTTGCAACCAGGATGGCAGGATTATCTTGCAACCAGGATGGCAGGATTATCTTGTAACCAGAACGGCAGGATTACCTTGCAACCAGGATGGCAGGATTATCTTGCAACCAGGATGGCAGGATTACCTTGCAACCAGGATGGCAGGATTACCTTGCAACCAGGATGGTAGGATAACCTTCCAATCAGGATGGCAAGATCACCTTGCAACCAGGACGGCAGGATCACCTTGCAACTAGGATGGCAGGATCACCTTGCAACCAGAGTGGCAGGATCACCTTGCAACCAGGATGGCAGGATCACCTTGCAACCAAGATGGCATGATCACCTTCCAACCAGGATGGCAGGATCACCTTGCAACCAGAATGGCAGGATCCCCTTGCAACCAGGATGGCAAGATCACCTTGCAACCAAGATGGCAGGATCACTTTGCAACCAGGATGGCAGGATCACCTTCCAACCAGGATGGCAGGATCACCTTCCAACCAGGATGGCAGGATCACCTTGCAACCAGGATGGCAGGATCACCTTCCAACCAGGATGGCAGGATCACTTTGTAACCAGGATGGCAGGATCACCTTGCAACCAGGATGGCAGGATCACCTTGCAACCAGGATGGCAGGATCACCTTGCAACCAAGATGGCAGGGTCACTTTGCAACCAGGATGGCAGGATCACCTTGCAACCAGGATGGCAGGATCACCTTGCAACCAGGATGGCAGGATCACCTTCCAACCAGGATGGCAGGATCACCTTGCAACCAGGATGGCAGGATCACCTTGCAACCAAGATGGCAGGATCACCTTGCAACCAGGATGGCAGGATCGTCTTGCAACCAGGATGGCAGGATCACCTTCCAACCAGGATGGCAGGATCACTTTGCAACCAGGATGGCAGGATCACCTTGCAACCAGGATGGCAGGATCACCTTGCAACCAAGATGGCAGGATCACCTTCCAACCAGGATGGCAAGATCACCTTGCAACCAAGATGACAGGATCACCTTGCAACCAGGATGGCAGGATCACCTTGCAACGATGCAGGTTATAAATCGTAATATTGATGTATCTTATTTAATGCTTCCCAGTAAATATAATGACGATAGCAAGAATAATAATAAGAGGTAAATAGCATAAAATAGAGACACGATGGAAAAAACACAAATACAGTATAATGCGATCCTTTATTGACTACGTTTCGCCTTATACTGCAACTCAGTGATATCTCGGATATCCGCATCCGCAGTACATCCACACAATTTATTACATCTGCATCCGCATTTTACTGTAAACAGATATCCGCATATGCATCCACATCCGAATCCGCAGAACATCCCTACAATTTCTTACATCCGCATCAACATCCGTGGAACATCCGCACAATTTCTTACATCCGCATCCGCATTTGCATCCGCGAAAATAAGTGAGACATCCTCATACACATCCGCATCCGCGGATATCTAAATTTTCACATCCGATATATATATACCGCATTCGTCTTTATTTTTCCAAGGGTAATAATATATGTACACTGTTGAGAACTTCTCACTTAAGTCGTATAGACTCAATCATATTTTGTTTTTTTTTAACTTCAAATCGAAATCCAAGAAGACAAACACATCTTTATGCAAATAAGACAAGACTCTCATCAATGAATTCAAGCTGGACAAATTTAAATTAAGAAAGGACAGGGAAAAGTACCGGTTTGGCAGAGAGACTTGTAGATGAGAGGAAGAGACTCCCAGGTAGTGTAACTAACGAGAGAATTTTGGGTATGGTAATGGCTATGACAATCTTGATATCGTAATGTTTTAGTAATAATCTCGATATCTTAAAATTTAAGTGATAATCCCAGTGCTGCAACAGTATACCTAGAGGGGGTTTGGGGGGTCAACGCCCCCGCCATCCGGTCCGTGATACTCTCAATGCTGAAAGTTAAGACACTTGTGCAACATCTGGTTATCTTTATTGTAAACGTTTCGCCATCCAGTGGCTTTATCAATACAAATTCTTGGACATAATTAGAAAACACCACCTCCAAGGCTGAGGGACTGATTACCTCATCTTTTGTATATAGTTCTTCTGTTTTCTAATTATGTCCAAGAATCTGTATTGATAAAGCCACTGGATGGCAAAACGTCTACAATAAAGATAACCAGATGAACATCAAAATGGTATACAATACCGACAGGTTGGTAGGTAAGACACAAAGGCAACAGTTAGGCAACTTTATTCCGAAACGTTTCGCCTACACAGTAGGCTTCTTCAGTCGAATACAGAAAGTAGGCAGGAACAGTAGAGATGTGAAGACGATGTAATCAGTCCATCACCCTTAAAGTCGTAGAATTTGAGGTTGTCAGTCCCTCAGCCTGGAGAGTTCAGTTCCATAGTCAGGAACTATCTGAAGATCAAGCGACAGTGCGGAGACTTAAATACTGTCGGAAGGAGAGGTGAAGAGTAGTAGTAGTAGTAGTAGTAGTGAGAATGTAGCCACTGATAGGTCATGTCCCTATCAGTGGCTACATTCTCACTACTACTACTACTACTACTACTACTACTACTACTACTACTACTACTACTACTACTATGCACCTCTCCTTCCGACAGTATTTAAGTCTCCGCACTGTCGCTTGATCTTCAGATAGTTCCTGACTATGGAACTGAACTCTCCAGGCTGAGGGACTGACAACCTCAAATTCTACGACTTTAAGGGTGATGGACTGATTACATCGTCTTCACATCTCTACTGTTCCTGCCTACTTTCTGTATTCGACTGAAGAAGCCTACTGTGTAGGCGAAACGTTTCGGAATAAAGTTGCCTAACTGTTGCCTTTGTGTCTTACCTACCATAGATAACCAGATGTTGCACAAGTGTCTTAACTTTCATCTTGTTGGTATTGTATACCTGTCTTGCACCACTCTCAATGCTGCAACAATCTTGCAGTGATAACTCTCCACACTGAAACCTTGACTGAGGTCAGGTTATCAAATTATCCAAATTTACGATCCTTTAGCTGGAGTAAAATACCTTATTATGCGACGTTTCACCCACCAGCTGACCTGAGGTCAGGTCAGCTGGTGAAGACGTGGGTGGAGACTAAAGTCGTCCCTGACTTAGATCTGGGAGTCAACCAGACAAAAGTTGTTCTGTTGACAACGTTCAACGCTCACAGACACGATCATGCACTGACTTCTCAGACAAGCTCATACACTGTCTGTCCACTTTCCATGCTCACATACACAATCATACACTGTTCGTCTCCACGCTCACAGATACGATCAGACACTGTCTGTCCCCTGTAAACGCTCACAGACACGATCATGCTCCACTTTCATGAAGACAAACACATCCTGTCAATCCCAAAGTAATTGAAAAATGTATACAGTGTTTATCTTTGACAGTGTTTATGTGTGTGTGCATGTGTATGTGTAAGTGATATTTTTCGTTAATTCGTGTATTTCCCCGTTTTCTTCTATTGTTTCTGTGAGGTTGATAGCATCTGCCTCAATTCATATTCGTTTTGTTGCCCAGTTTTCACGTACCAGTGTTGCTTCCCTCCCGCCTGTCAGATACGAACGTTAACAGCAGAAGGCATAACGAAAGTCACAGTGTAGATGACAAGACACAGGTGCACCCACTTGGGACATTATTTATTGAATAACTTTAGGTACAGTGAGACTTCGAACATTCCAAGGTGAGAAAAGCGACTAGTAATATTGTTTACTACGGAGTAATTGTTCTTCATTCTACATGGATACTGACGTTCCGTAACTCGTGTCTGCAAATATTGATAAAATGGCCTACAGTATGTTAGAGAAAAGGACACAAAAAAAAGCAAACAATGCAACGTTTCGCCCTTCTCGAGTTTTATCAAAGTAATATTGATTTGGTATAGCTCCTGGAGACGTAGCCGCAATTTCTCAGTAGTTGATTATTGTGGCCTTGAACGTTTGACAGAATTCGTTGCATCCTCCACTTAGAATGATGAAACTTCGTGGCTCGGTTGGCAGCGCACTCGCCTGACACACTGAGTGTCCGTAGTTCATCCCTGGCACAGATGGAGACGATGGGCATGTTTCCTTACACTTGCTGTTCCTGTTCACCTAGCAGTAAGTAGGTTAGTTGACTGGTGTGGATGGCATCCTGGGGGACAAAATTGAAGGACCACAATAAAAGTAAGACAGACAGCCCTTAACGGCAGGTTAGTAGTTCCCAAAAAGTTTAGACCTCAGATATTAAATATAGCTCATAACTCTTCATTAGGAGGTCACTTAGGAATTACTAAACCATTGAATACAATATTAAAAGAATTCTATTGGCCAAAATTAAGGCAGGATGTGAAGAATCATATTCGCTGTTGTAGAGAATGTTAGCAAGTAAGGAAACCTGGACACCCCATTAAGCCTGCAGCTCTCCATCCTATATCTGCCAATGAAGAACATTTTGCAGAGTTAATTATAGATTGTGTAGGTCCACTACCTGAGTCCAGGTCTGGGAATCACTACTTATTTACCATTATGGAGAGAATTGTAATACCCACTATGGGTGTTAACGACCCACTATGGGTGTTAACGACCCACTATGGGTGTTAACGACCCACTATGGGTGTTAACGACCTACTATGGGTATTAAAGACCCACTATGGGTATTAAAGACCCACTATGGGGGTTAAGGACCCACTATGAGTGTTACGGACCCACTATGGGTGTTAAAAGACCAACTGTGGGTGTAAAGGTCCACTACGGGTCTTAAAGACCCACTGTGGGTGTTAAAGACCCACTGTGGGTGTTAAAGACCCTCTACGGGTGTTAAAGACCAACTGTGGGTGTTAAAGACCCACTATGGGTGCTAAAGACCAACTGTGGGTGTTAAAGACCCACTATGGGTGTTAAAGACTCACTATGGGTGTTAAAGACCCACTGTGGGTGTTAAAGATCCACTGTGGGTGTTAAAGACCCTCTACGGGTGTTAAAGACCAACTGTGGGTGTTAAAGACCCACTATGGGTGATAAAGACCAACTGTGGGTGTTAAAGACCCACTATGGGTGTTAAAGACTCACTATGGGTGTTAAAGACCAACTGTGGGTGTTAAAGACTCACTATGGGTGTTAAAGACCCACTATGGGTGTTAAAGACCAACTGTGGGTGTTAAAGACCCACTATGGGTGTTAAAGACCCACTGTGGGTGTAAATGATCCACTGTGGGTGTTAAAGACCCACTATGGGTGTTAAAGACTCACTATGGGTGCTAAAGACCAACTGTGGGTGTTAAAGACCCACTATGGGTGTTAAAGACTCACTATGTGTGTTAAAGACCAACTGTGGGTGTTAAAGACCCACTATGGGTGTTAAAGACCCACTGTGGGTGTAAATGACCCACTGTGGGTGTTAAAGACCCACTATGGGTGTTAAAGACCCACTGTGGGTGTTAAAGACCCACTGTGGGTGTTAAAGACCCACTGTGGGTGTAAATGACCCACTGTGGGTGTTAAAGACCCACTATGGGTGTTAAAGACCAACTGTGGGTGTTAAAGACCCACTATGGGTGTTAAAGACCCACTGTGGGTGTAAATGACCAACTGTGGGTGTTAAAGACCCACTATGGGTGTTAAAGACCCACTGTGGGTGTTAAAGACCCACTATGGGTGTTAAAGACCCACTGTGGGTGTTAAAGACCCACTGTGGGTGTTAAAGACCCACTGTGGGTGTTAAAGACCCACTGTGGGTGTTAAAGACCCACTGTGGGCGTTAAAGACCAACTGTGAGTGTTAAAGACCCACTGTGGGTGTTAAAGACCCACTGTGGGTGTTAAAGACCCTCTACGCGTGTTAAAGACCAACTGTGGGTGTTAAAGACCCACTATGGGTGCTAAAGACCAACTGTGGGTGTTAAAGACCCACTATGGGTGTTAAAGACTCACTATGGGTGTTAAAGACCAACTGTGGGTGTTAAAGACTCACTATGGGTGTTAAAGACCCACTATGTGTGTTAAAGACCAACTGTGGGTGTTAAAGACCAACTGTGGGTGTTAAAGACCCACTGTGGGTGTTAAAGACCCACTGTGGGCGTTAAAGACCCACTGTGGGTGTTAAAGACCCACTGTGGATGTTAAAGACCCACTATGGGTGTTAAAGACCCACTGTGGGTGTTAAAGACCCACTGTGGGTGTTAAAGACTCACTATGGGTGTTAAAGACCCACTATGGGTGTTAAAGACCCACTGTGGGTGTTAAAGACCCACTGTGGGTGTTAAAGACCCACTGTGGGTGTTAAAGACCCACTGTGGGCGTTAAAGACCCACTGTGGGTGTTAAAGACCTACTGTGGGTGATAAAGACCCACTGTGGGCGTTAAAGAGCCACTGTGGGTGTTAAAGACCTACTGTGGGTGTTAAAGACCCACTGTGGGTGTTAAAGACCCACTGTGGGTGTTAAAGGCCCACTGTGGGTGTTAAAGACCCACTGTGGGTGTTAAAGACCCAAAGACCCACTGTGGGTGTTAAAGACCAACTGTGGGTGTTAAAGACCCACTGCGGGTGTTAAAGACCCACTGTGGGTGTTAAAGACCCACTGTGGGTGTTAAAGACCCACTGTGGGTGTTAAAGACTCACTGTGGGTGTTAAAGACCCACTGCGGGTGTTAAAGACCCGCTGTGGGTGTTAAAGACCCACTGTGGGTGTTAAAGACCCACTGTGGGTGTTAAAGACCCACTGTGGGTGTTAAAGACCCACTGTGGGTGTTAAAGACCCACTGTGGGTGTTAAAGAGCCACTGTGGGTGTTAAAGACTCACTGTGGGTGTTAAAGACCCACTGTGGGTGTTAAAGACTCACTGTGGGTGTTAAAGACCCACTGTGGGTGTTAAAGACCCACTGTGGGTGTTAAAGACCCACTGTGGGTGTTAAAGACCCACTGTGGGTGTTAAAGACTCACTGTGGGTGTTAAAGACCCACTGTGGGTGTTAAAGACCCACTGTGGGTGTTAAAGACCCACTGTGGGTGTTAAAGACCCACTGTGGGTGTTAAAGACCCACTGTGGGTGTTAAAGACCCACTGTGGGTGTTAAAGACCCACTGTGGGTGTTAAAGACCCACTGTGGGCGTTAAAGACCAACTGTGGGTGTTAAAGACCCACTGTGGGTGTTAAAGACCCACTGTGGGTGTTAAAGACCCTCTACGGGTGTTAAAGACCAACTGTGGGTGTTAAAGACCCACTATGGGTGCTAAAGACCAACTGTGGGTGTTAAAGACCCACTATGGGTGTTAAAGACTCACTATGGGTGTTAAAGACCAACTGTGGGTGTTAAAGACTCACTATGGGTGTTAAAGACCCACTATGGGTGTTAAAGACCAAACTGTGGGTGTTAAAGACCAACTGTGGGTGTTAAAGACCCACTGTGGGTGTTAAAGACCCACTGTGGGCGTTAAAGACCCACTGTGGGTGTTAAAGACCCACTGTGGATGTTAAAGACCCACTATGGGTGTTAAAGACCCACTGTGGGTGTTAAAGACCCACTGTGGGTGTTAAAGACTCACTATGGGTGTTAAAGACCCACTATGGGTGTTAAAGACCCAGTGTGGGTGTTAAAGACCCACTGTGGGCGTTAAAGACCCACTGTGGGTGTTAAAGACCTACTGTGGGTGATAAAGACCCACTGTGGGCGTTAAAGAGCCACTGTGGGTGTTAAAGACCTACTGTGGGTGTTAAAGACCCACTGTGGGTGTTAAAGACCCACTGTGGGTGTTAAAGGCCCACTGTGGGTGTTAAAGACCCACTGTGGGTGTTAAAGACCCAAAGACCCACTGTGGGTGTTAAAGACCAACTGTGGGTGTTAAAGACCCACTGTGGGTGTTAAAGACGGGTGTTAAAGACCCACTGTGGGTGTTAAAGACCCACTGTGGGTGTTAAAGACCCACTGTGGGTGTTAAAGACTCACTGTGGGTGTTAAAGACCCACTGCGGGTGTTAAAGACCCGCTGTGGGTGTTAAAGACCCACTGTGGGTGTTAAAGACCCACTGTGGGTGTTAAAGACCCACTGTGGGTGTTAAAGACCCACTGTGGGTGTTAAAGACCCACTGTGGGTGTTAAAGAGCCACTGTGGGTGTTAAAGACTCACTGTGGGTGTTAAAGACCCACTGTGGGTGTTAAAGACTCACTGTGGGTGTTAAAGACCCACTGTGGGTGTTAAAGACCCACTGTGGGTGTTAAAGACCCACTGTGGGTGTTAAAGACCCACTGTGGGTGTTAAAGACTCACTGTGGGTGTTAAAGACCTACTGTGGGTGTTAAAGACCCACTGTGGGTGTTAAAGACCCACTGTGGGTGTTAAAGACCCACTGTGGGTGTTAAAGACCCACTGTGGGTGTTAAAGACCCACTGTGGGTGTTAAAGAGCCACTGTGGGTGTTAAAGACTCACTGTGGGTGTTAAAGACCCACTGTGGGTGTTAAAGACCCACTGTGGGTGTTAAAGACCCACTGTGGGTGTTAAAGACCCACTGTGGGTGTTAAAGACCCACTGTGGGTGTTAAAGACTCACTGTGGGTGTTAAAGACCCACTGTGGGTGTTAAAGACCCACTGTGGGTGTTAAAGACCCACTGTGGGTGTTAAAGACCCACTGTGGGTGTTAAAGACCCACTGTGGGTGTTAAAGACTCACTGTGGGTGTTAAAGACCCACTGTGGGTGTTAAAGACCCACTGTGGGTGTTAAAGACTCACTGTGGGTGTTAAAGACCCACTGTGGGTGTTAAAGACCCACTGTGGGTGTTAAAGACCCACTGTGGGTGTTAAAGACTCACTGTGGGTGTTAAAGACCCACTGCGGGTGTTAAAGACCCGCTGTGGGTGTTAAAGACCCACTGTGGGTGTTAAAGACCCACTGTGGGTGTTAAAGACTCACTGTGGGTGTTAAAGACCCACTGCGGGTGTTAAAGACCCGCTGTGGGTGTTAAAGACCCACTGTGGGTGTTAAAGACCCACTGTGGGTGTTAAAGACCCACTGTGGGTGTTAAAGACCCACTTTGGGTGTTAAAGACCCACTGTGGGTGTTAAAGACCCACTGTGGGTGTTAAAGACCCACTGTGGGTGTTAAAGACCCACTGTGGGTGTTAAAGACCCATTGTGGGTGTTAAAGACCCACTGTGGGTGTTAAAGACCCACTGTGGGTGTTAAAGACCCACTGTGGGTGTTAAAGACCCATTGTGGGTGTTAAAGACCCACTGTGGGTGTTAAAGACCCACTGTGGGTGTTAAAGACCCACTGTGGGTGTTAAAGACCCACTGTGGGTGTTAAAGACCCACTGTGGGTGTTAAAGACCCACTGTGGGTGTTAAAGACCCACTGTGGGTGTTAAAGACCCACTGTGGGTGTTAAAGACCCACTGTGGGTGTTAAAGACCCACTGTGGGTGTTAAAGACCCACTGTGGGTGTTAAAGACCCACTGTGGGTGTTAAAGACCCACTGTGGGTGTTAAAGACCCACTGTGGGTGTTAAAGACCCACTGTGGGTGTTAAAGACCCACTGTGGGTGTTAAAGACCCACTGTGGGTGTTAATAATAACGATAATAATTGTGAAAACTAAGCATTCATTATATATAAAATAATAATTATTATATTTACTGTAAAGCCGAGTAGGTTATGTAGCGCCGGGAGTTGTTGCTTGATCACCGTGACGACATCACGAAGTCACCAACACGAAGTCACCAACAGGAAGTCAGCAACAGGAAGTCAACGAACAAGTGGTCAAGAAGTAGTCAACAACAGGTAACAAGAGGTAGTCAATAACAGGTACTTAAACATGTAGTTAATAACAGGTAGTTAACAAGTAGGTAACAACGGATAGACAACAACAGGGAGTCAACAGGCAACAACAGGTATTCAAGAGTCAACAACAGGTAGTCAAGAAATGTGGCATGCTAGCAGTATGTTACATTTTATTTGGCATATGTCACAAACTCGTTTAGGCATATCCTCCTGACCAGGTGCTAAGGGTATAACGAGTGGGGCCTCATCACTATGCCAGTACCTTTGTTCAACCAGCCAATCACAGAGAAGCCCATCGAAGTTGTGGTACACTCGTGAATCATCTTTGGCAGACTTAAATTCAAGTCTGGTCGTTATGGTTCTCACTGTGTCTCTTGTTTGCATTTGCTTTATTGTACATAGGCTGTATATATTGTACCTACCTGATTACTATTTGGTAAATGAAAAATATTTACTCTCTACTGCTTTTTTGCTCATTCCTAAGTGGTTATCGTGCTACAGCCAGGTGTGCAGGCCAGTAGGCTACACCTGGCTGTAGTCTATGGGGTGCCTGTCCCGAGGTTTGTGTCTCCGCATTGTCTCTTCAAGCCTGCATACAGTTTTGCGTTGCAAACCTGCAAAGTCGTTGTGTGCTGTTACTTCGTGCTGCACTGAGCTTGTTGTAACCAGCGTTTTGTTATAGTTGGTTATGCCACCAACACATGTTAGGCGACTGGTGACTCAGTATACCCTACAAAACTTTTCCAGACAATCTCTGCAACGTTGCAAGTGAACCTCTCTTTCTTTTAGTATAAAGTATCAACTGGTGCACAGCTTCGTCAGTGTATACGCAACAAATTTAAGTTTGACTCAAGTAACACGGCATTCCAACCTGAAGTTTCTGCTGCTACGGGAGCTATTAATCGCCGATCTCTGCTTCGGCTCCATCGTAATGCGGAGGAAGAAACGTCTGAACAACAGGACCATCATACATTTGGGGAAACAGATGACGAATCAGGGCTGTCTCGGGGAAAGTCAGCGTTGTTAGCGTTGTTAGCGCTAAACTCAATCTTGAGAATACCAGGGAGCAACGTGCGTGTGCTAAGAAGGAATTTGATAGAGAAGAAGAGACAGTTTCAGGGTACTGTGAATGACACTTTCAGGGTACTGTGACAGTTTCATGGTACTGTGAATGACAGCTTCAGGGTACTGTGAATGACAGCTTCAGGGTACTGTGAATGACAGTTTCAGGGTACTGTGAATGACAGTTTCAGGGTACTGTGAATGACAGCTTCAGGGTACTGTGAATGACAGCTTCAGGGTACTGTGAATGACAGCTTCAGGGTACTGTGAATGACAGCTTCAGGGTACTGTGAATGACAGTTTCAGGGTACTGTGAATGACAGCTTCAGGGTACTGTGAATGACAGTTTCAGGGTACTGTGAATGACAGCTTCAGGGTACTGTGAATGACAGCTTCAGGGTACTGTGAATGACAGTTTCAGGGTACTGTGAATGACAGCTTCAGGGTACTGTGAATGACAGTTTCAGGGTACTGTGAATGACAGCTTCAGGGTACTGTGAATGACAGTTTCAGGGTACTGTGAATGACAGCTTCAGGGTACTGTGAATGACAGCTTCAGGGTACTGTGAATGACAGCTTCAGGGTACTGTGAATGACAGCTTCAGGGTACTGTGAATGACAGTTTCAGGGTACTGTGAATGACAGTTTCAGGGTACTGTGAATGACAGTTTCATGGTACTGTGAATGACAGCTTCAGGATACTGTGAATGACAGTTTCAGGGTACTGTGAATGACAGTTTCAGGGTACTGTGAATGACAGCTTCAGGGTACTGTGAATGACAGCTTCAGGGTACTGTGAATGACAGTTTCAGGGTACTGTGAATGACAGTTTCATGGTACTGTGAATGACAGTTTCAGGGTACTGTGAATGACAGCTTCAGGATACTGTGAATGACAGTTTCAGGGTACTGTGAATGACAGCTTCAGGATACTGTGAATGACAGTTTCAGGGTACTGTGAATGACAGTTTCAGGGTACTGTGAATGACAGTTTCAGGGTACTGTGAATGACAGTTTCATGGTACTGTGAATGACAGTTTCAGGGTACTGTGAATGACAGCTTCAGGGTACTGTGAATAACAGTTTCAGTGTTCAGGAATCTATGTCGCTATTACCTCGGTTTTCTGATTCTGAGTCTGAACAATTTTTCGAATCTTTCGAATATCAGGCTGAAGCACTGCGATGGTCACTCCAGCTTTGGACAACACTCCTTCATACAGTATTATACGGAAAAGAGCTGGTTTGAGTGATGGAGATTTCACTGATTACGACGTTGTGAAAGCCGCTGTACTCGATGCATAACAGCGCATTACAACCAAAAATAGCTTATTAGTTTGTCCAGGGGGAAATTTAAAACCAGACTTACTGGTAGTACCAAAGAAATTCAGAACTCATATCCTGATAATAATTCACAATTCGTCCTTAGGAGGGCATTTGTGTGTCACTAAAACTCTCTATAGGATCTTAAAACACTTTTATTGGCTAGGTACAAGACTAGAGGTGCGGAGTGACATCTGATCTTGTGAGTGTCAGCAAGTGGGTGACCCTGGGCACTATATTAAACCCGCACCACTTCATCCCATACCCGCTGATGGAGAGCCATTTGCGAATCTAATTATCGACTGTGTGGGACCATTACCGAAGGCCAAGTCAGGTAACCAATATCTGTTTACCATTCCTCATAAAACTACTAGGTATCCTGAGGCAGTACTAATGCGTAGTATCAACACTAAAGCCATTCCTAAAGCCCTCATTAAATTTATTTCCCACTTTGGCATTCTACAATCGGTTCAGAGTGATCAGAGCACTAATTTTACAGTAAAATCATTCAGAGAAGATCTAACTAGGCTATAAATTAATAAAAAAAATTGCCCACAGCCTATCATCCTCCGGCCCAAGGCGCCTTGGAAACTATGGATATAAATCGCTTCCTCTGTTTCTGTTCGCAGTGTGAGAAACTGTGCAGGAATGAACTGGGTACAGTTCTTTTGAGCTGATTTTTAGGCATAATGTGAGAGGTCGACTATACATGCTCAAGGAAGGATGGATAGGAGAAGACACTTGCAAGACGCCCTATGATCCTACATCAAGACTGCACGTGACACATCAGCTGGCTAAGGCCAACTTAAAATCCGCTCAAAACAACATGAGACAGAGGTATGACAAAACTTCTAAATTTCACTTCTTTAACCCAGGAGACAAGGTGTTGGTCCAGGAACCTGTGCCTGGTTACACCTTGAAAGCAAAGTTTATGGAACAGATACAGGTATTCAAAAAGAATTCTGATTTATTAAACTACATGGAAGCACCTCTTGATAAACCCAATGCAGGTAAAGTTTACCACGTTAATCAGATTAAACTATTCTATGAGTCACCCAAGGTCCCAGTAATGACTTTGGTCTCTGTGTTTCTGACCCTGTGGACGACCCTGAGGTTCAAATCAGGCTTTCTAACTCAGCCATCCTCTAGGATCCTCGCCTAAAATATCCCGACATTTTCAGATGTTTCAAAAATGTGCAACCTGGGTTATTATGAAGTGGACGTAGGAACTGCTAAACCTATTAAACTTTCTCCCTACAGATCTAATCCTGAAAAACAGAAGCTACTTCAGCAGGAGGTAGCATTTCTGTTAGAACAGGGATTGGTGGAGGAATCGTCCAGTCCGTAGGCTTCAACATGCATCTGTGCTAAAAAGCCTGATGGAGGATTTCGAATGTGTACCGACTACCGTAAGTTGAATGAGGTCACAGTACTGGATGTTTATCCTCTTCCAAGTTTGGACGATATTATAATGGACTTTGTGGGTAATGCCCCTTTCATTTCTAAACTAGATTTCCTTAAAGGTTATTACCAGGTACTTTTAACAGATAAAGCAAAAGAGATTTTTGCCTTCGTAATTCCAAGAGGTCAATATCAATACATTGTGATCCCATTCAGAATGTGGAACTCCCCTGCCACATTTCAAAACTTGATCCATTAGGACAGTATAGACGTTAAGCCAATTTACTATTACTCTATTGGGTCATGAAGTAGGTAGCAGCGAAGTAGCATCTAAAATTGCCAAAGTTCTGGCTATTAAAAATTATCCCGTTCCTCAGGATAAGAAGTCTCTCCAAATGTTCTTAGGAATGACAGGATTTTATCGAAAATTCTGCAAAAATTTTGTAGATGTTGTAGCCCCCCTAGCCTCTCATACTAGTCAGGAAACTAAATTTTGCCGGATCCCCCAATTGTTAAAAAGCTTTTAACGTCTTAAAAGTGTTAAATGTCTTTCATGTACTGCTCCCATCCTTTTATCTCCCAATTTTTCAAAACTATTTGTATTACAGATTGATGCTTGTGAATCGGGAATTGGAACAGTGTTACTCCAAGTTTCTGGTGAGGGATGTCTGCAGCCCGTGGCATATTGCTGATCCTACTCTACCACTGAGAAGGGGCCCTTGGCCCTGGTACTTGCACTGGATCATTTCGATGTGTTCTTGAGCCGTTCATCACATGTGGTCACCGTCTTCAGTCAATACAATCCTCTGACGTATCTTAGCTCCATTAAGAACAAGAACACTCGTACGTTGGGCATTATGGTCGCAACCAAATAACATCTTCATTTATCACATTACCGGCAAAGAAAATGTGATGGCGGATTCCTTCTCCAGAATATAATTTGTTAGGATGTGTTAGAGAAAAAGATGTTTAGTAAGTTCATTTTTCCCTTATATGTAGTCATAACGTAATATTTGTGTAAATCTGGCCATAAGTTTTTTTTTTTTTTAGTGAGAGGGGCACTTGCCCCCATCCGCAAGTGTATTATTGAACCTATGCTAGCCCTACTGTCTGCTGTCTCCCTAAGGTTGTGTCTGACCTGAAAGTCTCTTGGAAATGAACACTACCTAATGAGTTGGATGGTTGAGAGGAAAAACGGCTCCATTAGTAATTCGTGCCATGGTGGCCCACTACCTATGGAGGATGCCTAGTCCTGGCTATTAGAGTTCTTTTGGGTTGGGGGTGTGGCATGCTAACAGTATCTTACATTTTATTCGGCGTATGTTACACACCCATATAGGCATGCCCTCCGGACCAGCAGACCAGCTGCTAAGAGTGTAACGAGTGGGGCCCCATCGTTATGCCAGTCCCTTGGTTCAGCCAGCCAATCATAAGGAAGCCTGCCAAAGTTGTGAAGTCATATGGTACATTTGTGAATCATCCTTGGCAGACTTACCTTCACCGTGTCTCTTGCTTACAGTTGCCCTGTGGCATATAGCTGTATATTTTGTATATAGGCTGTGCATGTTGTACCTGCCCGATTCCTATTTGAAGAAGGAAATACTAATATTTACTCTCTACTGCCTTTTTGCTCCTCTCTAAGTGGTTTTCGTGCTACAGCCAGGTGTGCAGGCCAGTAGACTACATCTTTGTTCCTAATAACGGGTAGTCAACAAACAGGTAAATCAACAACAGGTAGTCACCAAACAGGTAGTCAACATCTGGTAGTCACCATCTGGAAGTCACCATCTGGTAGTCACCATCTGGTAGTCAACATCTGGTAGTCAACAACAGGTAGTCAACAACAGGTAGTCAACAACAGGTAGTCAACAACAGGTAGTCAACAACAGGTAGTCAACAACAGGTAGTCAACAACAGGTAGTCAACAACAGGTAGTCAACAACAGGTAGTCAACAACATGAGTCAACAAACAGGTAGTCAACAAACAAGTAGTTAACGACAGGTCAGTAAACAGGTGGTTAACAGGAAATCAACAACAGGTAGTCAACAACAGATATATTCTACGATAGGCAGTCAACAACAGATATATTCTGCAACAGACAGCTAACAGGTAGTAAATAGTCAACAAAAGGTAGACTCAGCCACTGGAATATAGCACCATCCTGAGTTATACCACCATCCCTGAACTGTACCATCATACCATGAGTTATACCACCATCCCTGAACTGTACCATCATACCATGAGTTATACCACCACCCCTGAACTGTACCATCATACCATGAATTATACCACCACCCCTGAACTGTACCATCATACCATGAGTTATACCACCACCCCTGAACTGTACCATCATACCATGAGTTATACCACCACCCCTGAACTGTACCATCATACCATGAGTTATACCACCACCCCTGAACTGTACCATCATACCATGAGTTATACCACCACCCCTGAACTGTACCATCATAGGTGATGGTGCCAGGCGGGGAAGCAGGTGATGGTGCCAGGCGGGCAAGCAGGTGATGGTGCCAGGCGGGGAAGCAGGTGATGGTGACAGGCGGGGAAGCAGGTGGTGGTGACAGGCGGGGAAGCAGGTGATGGTGCCAGGCGGGGAAGCAGGTGATGGTGCCAGGCGGGCAAGCAGATGATGGTGCCAGGCGGGCAAGCAGGTGATGGTGCCAGGCGGGGAAGCAGGTGATGGTGCCAGGCGGGGAAGCAGGTGATGGTGCCAGGCGGGCAAGCAGGTGGTGGTGCCAAACGGAGAAGCAGGTGGTGGTGACAGGCGGGCAAGCAGGTGATGGTGCCAGGCGGGGAAGCAGGTGATGGTGCCAGGCGGGGAAGCAAGTGGTGGTGCCAGGCGGGGAAGCAGGTGGTGGCGCCAGGCGGGCAAGCAGGTGATGGTGCCAGGCGGGGAAGAAGGTGATGGTGCCAGGCGGGGAAGCAGATGATGGTGCCAGGCGGGGAAGCAAGTGATGGTGCCAGGCGTGTAAGCAGGTGGTGGTGCCAGACGGAGAAGCAGGTGGTGGTGACAGGCGGGCAAGCAGGTGATGGTGCCTGGCGGGGAAGCAGGTGATGGTGCCAGGCGGGGAAGCAAGTGGTGGTGCCAGGCGGGGAAGCAGGTGGTAGTGCCAGGCGGGCAAGCAGGTGATGGTCCCAGGCGGGGAAGAAGGTGATGGTGCCAGGCGGGGAAGCAGGTGATGGTGACAGGCGGAGAAGCAGGTGGTGGTGACAGGCGGGGAAGCAGGTGATGGTGCCAGGCGGGCAAGCAGGTGATGGTGACAGGCGGGGAAGCAGGTGGTGGTGACAGGCGGGCAAGCAGGTGATGGTGCCAGGCGGGTAAGCAGGTGATGGTGCCAGGCGGGCAAGCAGGTGATGGTGACAGGCGGGGAAGCAGGTGATGGTGCCAGGCGGGCAAGCAGGTGGTGGTGACAGGCGGGGAAGCAGGTGATGGTGCCAGGCGGGCAAGCAGGTGGTGGTGACAGGCGGGAAAGCAGGTGATGGTGCCAGGCGGGCAAGCAGGTGATGGTGCCAGGCGGGAAAGCAGGCAGGTAAGAAGATGGTGGTGGCAAGCGGGAAAGCAGGTGGTTGTGGCAGGCGGGCAAGCAGGTGGTATTGATAGGTAGTAGTGGCAGGTGGTGCTAGCCGGCGCAAGCAGGTGGTGGTGGTAGGTGGGCAAGCAGGTGGTAGTGGCAGGTGGTGGTGGCAGGTGGTAGTGGCAGGTGGTGGTGCCAGGTGGTGGTGGCAAGTGGTGGTGGCAGGTGGTGGTGGTAGGTGGGCAAGCAGGTGGCAGTGGCAGGTGGTGGTGGTAGGTGGGCAAGCAGGTCGTAGTGGCAGGTGGTGGTGGCAGGTGGTGGTGGCAGGTGGTGGTGGCAGGAGGTAATGGCAGGTGATGGTGGCAGGTGGTGGTGGCAAGTGGTGGTGGGAGGTGGTGGTGGTAGGTGGTGGTGGCAGGTAGTGGTGGCAGATGGTAGTGGCAGGTGTGGTGGCAGGTGTGGTAGCAGGTGGTGGTGGAAGATAGCAGTGGCAGGTGTGGTGGTAGGTGGGGGTGGCAGATGGTAGTGGCAGGTATGGTGGTAGGTAGTAGTGGCAGGTGGTGGCGACAGGTGTGATGGCAGGTGTGGTAGCAGGTGGTGGTGGCAGATGGTAGTGGCAGGTGTGATGGCAGGTGGTGGTGGCACATGGTAGTGGCAGGTGTGGTGGCAGGTTGTGGTGGCAGGTGGTGGTGGTAGGTGGTGGTGGTAGGTGGTGGCAGGTGTGATGGCAGGTGGTGGTGGGAGATGGAAGTGGCAGGTGTGGTGGCAGATGGCAGTGGCAGGTGTAGTGGCAGGTGGTAGTGGCAGGTGTGGTGGCAGGTGGGGAGGCAGGTGGTAGTGGCAGTTGGTAGTGGAAGGTATAGTGGCAGGTGATAGTGGCAGGTGTGGTGGCAGGTGTAGTAGCAGGTGGTAGTGGCATGTGGTAGTGTCAGGTGTGGTGGCAGGCGGTAGTGGCAGGTGGTAGTGACAGGTGGTGGCAGGTGTGGTGGCAGGTGTGGTGGCAGTTGGTGGTGGCAGATGGTAGTGGCAGGTGTGGTGGCAGATGGTAGTGGCAGGTATAGTGGCAGGTGATAGTGGCAGGTGTGGTGGCAGGTGTAGTAGCAGGTGGTAGTGGCATGTGGTAGTGTCAGGTGTGGTGGCAGGCGGTAGTGGCAGGTGGTAGTGACAGGTGGTGGCAGGTGTGGTGGCAGGTGTGGTGGCAGGTGGTGGTGGCAGATGGTAGTGGCAGGTATGGTGGTAGGTGGTAGTGGCAGGTGGTGGAGCCAGGTGTGGTGGCAGGTGTGGTAGCAGGTGGTGGTGGCAGATGGTAGTGGCAGGTGTGATGGCAGGTGGTGGTGGCACATGGTAGTGGCAGGTGTGGTGGCAGGTTGTGGTGGCAGGTGGTGGTGGTAGGTGGTGGTGGTAGGTGGTGGCAGGTGTGATGGCAGGTGGTGGTGGGAGATGGAAGTGGCAGGTGTGGTGGCAGATGGCAGTGGCAGGTGTAGTGGCAGGTGGTAGTGGCAGGTGTGGTGGCAGGTGGGGAGGCAGGTGGTAGTGGCAGTTGGTAGTGGAAGGTATAGTGGCAGGTGATAGTGGCAGGTGTGGTGGCAGGTGTAGTAGCAGGTGGTAGTGGCATGTGGTAGTGTCAGGTGTGGTGGCAGGCGGTAGTGGCAGGTGGTAGTGACAGGTGGTGGCAGGTGTGGTGGCAGGTGTGGTGGCAGTTGGTGGTGGCAGATGGTAGTGGCAGGTGTGGTGGCAGATGGTAGTGGCAGGTATAGTGGCAGGTGATAGTGGCAGGTGTGGTGGCAGGTGTAGTAGCAGGTGGTAGTGGCATGTGGTAGTGTCAGGTGTGGTGGCAGGCGGTAGTGGCAGGTGGTAGTGACAGGTGGTGGCAGGTGTGGTGGCAGGTGTGGTGGCAGGTGGTGGTGGCAGATGGTAGTGGCAGGTATGGTGGTAGGTGGTAGTGGCAGGTGGTGGAGCCAGGTGTGGTGGCAGGTGTGGTAGCAGGTGGTGGTGGCAGATGGTAGTGGCAAGTGTGGTGGCAGGTGGGTGGTAGGTGGTGGTGGCACATGGTAGTGGCAGGTGTGGTGGCAGGCTGTGGTGGCAGGTGGTGGTGGTAGGTGGTGGTGGTAGGTGTGGTGGCAGGTGTGATGGCAGGTGGTGGTGGCAGATGGTAGTGGCAGGTGTGGTGGCAGATGGTAGTGGCAGGTATAGTGGCAGGTGGTAGTGGCAGGTGTGGTGGCAGGTGGGGTGGCAGGTGGTAGTGGCAGTTGGTAGTGGCAGGTGTGGTGGCAGGTGGTGGTGGCAGATGGTAGTGGCAGGTGTGGTGGCAGATGATAGTGGCAGGTGTAGTGGCAGGTGGTAGTGGCAGGTGTGGTGGCAGGTGGGGTGGCAGGTGGTAGTGGCAGTTGGTAGTGGCAGGTGTGGTGGCAGGTGGTAGTGGCAGGTGGTAGTGACAGGTGGTGGTAGGTGTGGTGGCAGGTGGTGGTGGCAGATGGTAGTGGCAGGTGTGGTGGCAGGTTGTGATGGCAGGTGTGGTGGCATTTTGTGGTGGCAGATGGTGGTGGTAGGTGTGGTGGCAGGTGGTGGTGGCAGATGATAGGGCAGGTGTGGTGGCAGATAGTAGTGGCAAGTGTGGTGGCAGGTGGTAGTTGCAGGTGTGGTGGCAGGTGTGGTGGCAGGTGGTAGTGGCAGATGGTAGTGGCAGATGTGGTGGCAGGTGGTAGTGGCAGGTGGTAGTGGCAGGTGGCGGTGGTGGTGGTGGCAGGTGGTGGTGGCAGGTGGTGGTGGTGGTGGTGGCAGGTGGTGGTGGTGGCAGGTGGTGGTGGCAGTTGGTGGTGGTGGTGGCAGGTGGTGGTGGTGGCAGTGGCAGGTTGTGGTGGTGGTGGTGGCAGGTGGTGATGGTAGTGGTGGTGGTGGTGGCAGGTGGTGGTGGTGGTGGTGGTGGCAGGTGGTGGTGGTGGCAGGTGGTGGTGGTGGTGGTGGCAGGTGGTGGTGGTGGCAGGTGGTGGTGGCAGGTGGTGGTGGTGGTGGCTGGTGGTGGTGGTGGTGGTGGCAGGTGGTGGTGGTGGTGGTGGTGGTGGCAGGTGGTGGTGGGGGCAGGTGGTGGTGGTGGTGGCAGGTTGTGGTGGCAGGTGGTGGTGGTGGTGGCAGGTGGTGGTGGCAGGTGGTGGTGGTGGTGGTGGCAGGTGGTGGTGGCAGGTGGTGGTGGTGGTGGCAGGTGGTGGTGGTGGCAGTGGCAGGTGGTTGTGGTGGTGGCAGGTGGTGGTGGTGGTGGAGGCAGGTGGTGGTGGCAGTGGCAGGTGGTGGTGGTGGCAGTGGCAGGTGGTGGTGGTGGCAGGTGGTGGTGGTGGTGGCAGGTGGTGGTGGTGGTGGTGGTGGTGGCAGGTGGTGGTGGTGGTGGCAGGTGGTGGTGGTGGTGGTTGCTGGTGGTGGTGGCAGGTGGTGGTGGTGGCAGGTGGTGGTGGTGGCAGGTGGTGGCAGTGGCAGGTGGTGGTGGCTGGTGGTGGCAGTGGCAGGTGGTGGTGGTGGTGGTGGTGGCAGTGGCAGGTGGTGGTGGTGGTGGTGGCAGGTGGTGGTGGTAGTGGTGGTGGTGGTGGCAGGTGGTGGTGGTGGTGGTGGCAGGTGGTGGTGGTGGTGGTGGCAGGTGTGGTGGTGGTGGTGGTGGCAGGTGGTGGTGGTGGTGGCAGGTGGTGGTGGTGGTGGTGGTGGCAGGTGGTGGTGGTGGTGGTGGTGGTGGCAGGTGGTGGTGGTGGTGGCAGGTGGTGGTGGCAGGTGGTGGTGGTGGTGGCAGGTGGTGGTGGCAGTGGCAGGTGGTGGTGGTGGCAGACGGTGGTGGTGGTGGTGGCAGGTGGTGGTGGTGGTGGTGGCAGGTGGTGGTGGTGGTGGTGGATGGTGGTGGTGGTGGTGGTGGCAGGTGGTGGTGGTGGTGGTGGTGGTGGTGGTGGTGGTGGCAGGTGGTGGTGGTGGTGGTGGTGGTGGTGGTGGTGGTTGTGGTGGCAGGTGGTGGTGGTGGCAGGTGGTGGTGGTGGTGGCAGGTTGTGGTGGGAGGTGGTGGTGGTGGTGGCAGGTGGTGGTGGCAGGTGGTGGTGGTGGCAGGTGTTGGGGGTGGTGGGGGTGGTGGCAGGTGGTGGTGGTGGTGGCAGGTGGTGGTGATGGCAGGTGGTGGTGGTGGCAGGTGGTGGTGGCAGGTGGTGGTGGTGGTGGCAGGTGGTGGTGGTGGCAGGTGGTGGTGGCAGGTGGTGGTGGTGGTGGCAGGTGGTGGTGGCAGTGGCAGGTGGTGGTGGTGGTAGCAGGTGCTGGTGGTGGCAGGTGGTGGTGGTGGCAGGTGGTGGTGGCAGGTGGTGGTGGTGGCAGGTGGTGGTGGTGGCAGGTGGTGGTGGCAGGTAGGGGAAATCTGAAGATCAGTATAAACTTCGAGAAGTTTGGCAGCACCAGCTGAACATTTGTAGGAGAGCTACACCTGTAATACAATTACCCACACACCTGTAATACAATTACTCACACACCTGTAATACAATTACTCACACACCTGTAATACAATTACCCACACACCTGTAATACAATTACTCACACACCTGTAATATAATTACTCACACACCTGTAATATAATTACTCACACACCTGTAATACAATTACTCACACACCTGTAATACAATTACTCACACACCTGTAATACAATTACTCACACACCTGTAATACAATTACTCACACACCTGTAATATAATTATTCACACACCTGTAATACAATTACTCACACACCTGTAATATAATTACTCACACACCTGTAATACAATTACTCACACACCTGTAATACAATTACTCACACACCTGTAATGCAATTACTCACACACCTGTAATACAATTATTCACACACCTGTAATACAATTACTCACACACAATAAGTGTCAGGGGCCCGAGACTGTTCAACTGCCTCCCAGCATACATAAGGGGGATTACCAACAGACCCCTGGCACTCTTCAAGCTGGCACTGTACAAGCACCTAAAGTCGGTTCCTGACCAGCCGGGCTGTGGCTCGTACGTTGGTTTGTGTGCAGCCAGCAGCAACAGCCTGATTGATCAGGCTCTGATCCACCAGGAGGCCTGGTCACAGACCGGGCAGCGGGGGCGTTGACCCCCGGAACTCTCTCCAGGTAAACTCCAGGTAAACACCTGTAATACAATTACTCACACACCTGTAATACAATTACTCACACACCTGTAATACAATTACTCACACACCTGTAATACAATTACTCACACACCTGTAATACAATTACTCACACACCTTTAATACAATTACTCACACACCTGTAATACAATTACTCACACACCTGTAATACAATCACTCCCCACACCTCTAATACAATCACTCTCACACCTGTAATACAATCACTCCCACTCCCGTAATACGATCACTCCTACACCTGTAATACAATGACTCCCACACCTGTAATGCAATCACTCCCACACCTGTAATACAATCACTCCCACACCTGTAATACAATCACTCTCACACCTATAATACAATCACTCACACATATGCAATACAATCACTCCCACATCAGTAAGACAAACACTTCCACACAAGTAATACAATCACTACCACACCTGTGATACAATCACTTCCACACCTGTGATACAATTACTTTCATACCTGTAATACAGTCACTCCCACATCTGCAATGCAATCACTCCCATACGTATAATACAATTACTCCCACACCTGTAACACAATAACTCCCACACCTGTAATACAATCACTCTCACACCTGTAATACAATCACTCCTACAACTGTAATACAATCACTCCCACTCCTGTAATGCAATCACTCTCACCTGTCATACAATCACTCCCACACCTGTAATACAATTACTCCCACAACTGAAATACAATCACTCCCACACCAGTAATACAATCACTCTCACACCTGTAATACTATCACTCTCACACTTGTAATACAATCGCTCTCACACCTGTAATACAATCACTCCTGCATCTGCAATACAATAACTCTCACACCTGTAATACAATCACTCTCACACCTGTAATACAATCACTCCCACACATGTAATATAGTCACTCCCACACATGTAATACAATCACTCACACATCTGTAATACAGTCACATCACCACCTGTCATCCAATCACACCAACACCTGTAATATTTTCTCTCTCATACCTGTATTGCAATCAGACCAACACCTACCATGCAATCTCATCAACACCTGTAATACAATCACTCCCACACCTGCAAAGCAATCACACCAAAATCTTTAATGCAGTCACACCACCACCTGTATGTACAATCACACCACCACCTGTCACACATTCACACCACCACCTGTCACACATTCACACCACCACCACCTGTCACACATTCACACCACCACCACCTGTCACACATTCACACCACCACCACCACCTGTCACACATTCACACCACCACCACCTGTCACACATTCACACCACCACCACCTGTCACACATTCGCACCACCACCACCTGTCACACATTCACACCACCACCACCACCTGTCACACATTCACACCACCACCACCACCTGTCACACATTCACACCACCACCACCTGTCACACATTCACACCACCACCACCACCTGTCACACATTCACACCACCACCACCTGTCACACATTCACACCACCACCACCACCTGTCACACATTCACACCACCACCACCTGTCACACATTCACACCACCACCACCACCTGTCACACATTCACACCACCACCACCACCTGTCACACATTCACACCACCACCACCACCTGTCACACATTCACACCACCACCACCTGTCACACATTCACACCACCACCACCACCACCTGTCACACATTCACACCACCACCACCTGTCACACATTCACACCACCACCACCACCTGTCACACATTCACACCACCACCACCACCTGTCACACATTCACACCACCACCACCACCTGTCACACATTCACACCACCACCACCTGTCACACATTCACACCACCACCACCACCTGTCACACATTCACACCACCACCACCTGTCACACATTCACACCACCACCACCACCTGTCACACATTCACACCACCACCACCACCACCTGTCACACATTCACACCACCACCACCACCTGTCACACATTCACACCACCACCACCACCACCTGTCACACATTCACACCACCACCACCACCTGTCACACATTCACACCACCACCACCTGTCACACATTCACACCACCACCACCACCTGTCACACATTCACACCACCACCACCACCTGTCACACATTCACACCACCACCAGCTGTCACACATTCACACCACCACCACCTGTCACACATTCACACCACCACCACCACCTGTCACACATTCACACCACCACCACCTGTCACACATTCACACCACCACCACCACCTGTCACACATTCACACCACCACCACCACCTGTCACACATTCACACCACCACCACCTGTCACACATTCACACCACCACCACCACCTGTCACACATTCACACCACCACCACCACCTGTCACACATTCACACCACCACCACCTGTCACACATTCACACCACCACCACCACCTGTCACACATTCACACCACCACCACCTGTCACACATTCACACCACCACCACCTGTCACACATTCACACCACCACCACCACCTGTCACACATTCACACCACCACCACCACCTGTCACACATTCACACCACCACCACCTGTCACACATTCACACCACCACCACCACCTGTCACACATTCACACCACCACCACCTGTCACACATTCACACCACCACCACCTGTCACACATTCACACCACCACCACCACCTGTCACACATTCACACCACCACCACCACCTGTCACACATTCACACCACCACCACCTGTCACACATTCACACCACCACCACCAGACACACATTCACACCACCACCACCACCTGTCACACATTCACACCACCACCACCACCTGTCACACATTCACACCACCACCACCTGTCACACATTCACACCACCACCACCTGTCACACATTCACACCACCACCACCTGTCACACATTCACACCACCACCACCACCTGTCACACATTCACACCACCACCACCTGTCACACATTCACACCACCACCACCACCTGTCACACATTCACACCACCACCACCACCTGTCACACATTCACACCACCACCACCTGTCACACATTCACACCACCACCACCACCTGTCACACATTCACACCACCACCACCACCTGTCACACATTCACACCACCACCACCTGTCACACATTCACACCACCACCACCACCTGTCACACATTCACACCACCACCACCTGTCACACATTCACACCACCACCACCTGTCACACATTCACACCACCACCACCACCTGTCACACATTCACACCACCACCACCACCTGTCACACATTCACACCACCACCACCTGTCACACGTTCACACCACCACCACCACCTGTCACACATTCACACCACCACCACCTGTCACACATTCACACCACCACCACCTGTCACACATTCACACCACCACCACCACCTGTCACACATTCACACCACCACCACCACCTGTCACACATTCACACCACCACCACCTGTCACACATTCACACCACCACCACCACCTGTCACACATTCACACCACCACCACCACCTGTCACACATTCACACCACCACCACCTGTCACACATTCACACCACCACCACCACCTGTCACACATTCACACCACCACCACCACCTGTCACACATTCACACCACCACCACCTGTCACACATTCACACCACCACCACCTGTCACACATTCACACCACCACCACCTGTCACACATTCACACCACCACCACCTGTCACACATTCACACCACCACCACCACCTGTCACACATTCACACCACCACCACCACCTGTCACACATTCACACCACCACCACCTGTCACACATTCACACCACCACCACCACCTGTCACACATTCACACCACCACCACCTGTCACACATTCACACCACCACCACCACCTGTCACACATTCACACCACCACCACCTGTCACACATTCACACCACCACCACCTGTCACACATTCACACCACCACCACCTGTCACACATTCACACCACCACCACCTGTCACACATTCGCACCACCACCACCTGTCACACATTCACACCACCACCACCTGTCACACATTCGCACCACCACCACCTGTCACACATTCACACCACCACCACCACCTGTCACACATTCACACCACCACCACCTGTCACACATTCACACCACCACCACCACCTGTCACACATTCACACCACCACCACCTGTCACACATTCACACCACCACCACCACCTGTCACACATTCACACCACCACCACCACCTGTCACACATTCACACCACCACCACCTGTCACACATTCACACCACCACCACCTGTCACACATTCACACCACCACCCGTACATATGGTAAAACAGTAAAGATGGAGAGAGTCATTGCTTCAAGCAGAGATGTAGGAAACAAAAGTGTGAGAGAGTGAAAAAAAATACAGAAAGAGAATAGAGAATTCAGCAGACTGTCCATAAACGAGAGGCTGAGAGACGGTTTGAAAATGATATAGCAGCAAAGGGCAAGTCTGAGCCAAAACTACTTCATATCCACATCAGGAGAAAGACGACAGTACTGGACCAGGTAAGTCGACTGAAGAAGGAAGGAGGAGAGCTCAGGAACAACAATAATGAAGTCTGAACATCAAAATGGTATACAATACCGACAGGTTGTTAGGTAAGACTATGGAACTGAACTTCTCCAGGCCGAGGGACTGACAACCTCAAATTCTACGACTTTAAGGGTGATGGACTGATTACATCGTCTTCACATCTCTACTGTTCCTGCCTACTTTCTGTATTCGACTGAAGAAGCCTACTGTGTAGGCGAAACGTTTCGGAATAAAGTTGTCTAACTGTTGCATATGTGTCTTACCTAACAATAATGAAGTCTGAGAAATTTTGATTAAACGATTTGAATCGGCCTTCTCAGTGTAAACTGGGGCGATACCAAAGAGAGTAAGGAACAAAGGCACTGACAAGTATTGGATGCCATCCACACAACAGAAAAAATAGTAAAGAATCATTTGATGGACCTGAATACATCAAAAGCAGCAGGACCTGACAACTTGTCACCATAGATCCTGCGAGAGGCAGCAGAAGCACTCGCTAAACCACCAGCTGTGGTATACAATAAGTCGGTGGATATGGGACGGTTACCAGAGATCTGGAAGAAAGCAAATGTAATCCTTATATTTAAGAAAGGAGGTGTTAAACAACAGGCCAGTTTCTCTGACATGCATACCTTGCAAGGTGATGATGAAAGTTATCAAGGGAAGAGTAGAAGAACACTTGAGTTTAGGGATGACAAATCTTGTCTTACTAACCTACTGGAGTTCTATAACAAGGAAGAGAGAGAGAGAGGGGGAGGGGAAGGGGGTGGATCACAATACGGAGACTGCAAGGTGTTTGATACAATACCCCACAAAAAGCTGAGCCGAAAGTTTGAGATTCAGGTGGGAATAACAGTGAACGTACTCCGGTGGCTCAGAGAGTATCGTAGGGGCAGGAAGCAAAGAACGACTGCCAGGAAAGAGACGTCAGAATGGGGAAAAGTAACACGTGAGATATCACAAGGATCCTGTATTAGGACCAGTACTGTTTTTGGTTAATGTGAATGACATTCTAGATGGGACTGATTCAGATATATCCTTGTTTGCTGATGAGAAGAATAAAACTAAAAAGGACAAGGAGAGGCTCCATAAGGATCTGGACAAATTGCAAGAGTGGTCTGATATATGTTTGCTTGAATTCAATCGCAGCAAATGCAAGGTCATGAGGATCGGGGAAGGAGCAAGAAAACCGGAAACGAAGTATAGGCTACTAGAGGCTGAGGAATTCACTTAAAAAGAAAGACCTAGGAGTGAGCATAGTGCCCAGAATAATGCTAGAAGCTCACATCATAAGAACATAAGAACATAAGAACATAAGAACATAAGAACATAAGAATGTAGGAACACTGCAGAAGGCCTACTGGCCCATACGAGGCAGGTCAAGTACACCTCAAAGAGGAAATTCAGGATGCTTCAGAATAGGGACCTTGAAGACGGTACCCTCGTCTAGCACGACTATCCATGACCATTCACCCAGCACTTTGCTGTCCGCTAAAGCTGGGGTGTGGCTCCAATCAACCCTGTAACTGCTGCCTCTGCCCGACTGCGCTTCTCTTTGGGGAAGTCAGCGCAAGATAGAAGAAGACGACATCCTCCAACCGGAGGGCCAAGAAAGAAGAAAGATGATTATCGTCACCCCCCACCCGGGGGGCCACTGCCGGGTCACCATCTGGAGAAGACCTGGGCCAGAAGGACCTGCGAATCAACATGAATGAAAATGAACACCAACACACGACACTTCACACAGGAGAGCACAGCGCTAGCACGATCGACACCATGCATTGCCCTTCTAGGGCATGGTTGGTGCCAGAGCCCGAGTTTGTACCTTACAAGATGAGGGGGGTACTTGTGCCTCCTCCCATGGGAGACTTAGGTCTCAGACACTCCCTAGACAGGGAGCCAGTGCCGGGCCACCACTTGGAAGGGCCCGGGCCGGGAAAATACCGGCGAATCTTTAACAACAACCTATGCTGTACATTCTACAAGATTGATGGACTGAACACATCGACTCCAGGTTGAGGGACTGATTACCTCATTCTCCTCCTCTCCTTACGCCTTCCTCTTTGTATTGGACTGATGAAGCCACTGTGTGGCGAAACGTTTCCTGAATAAAGATTCCCATATGCTGCATAAGTGTCTCAATCTTCAACTTGTCGGTTTTTCAAACCATTCATCACAACTGTCAGACACTGCAGCATCATGGGATCTTGTTACAAAGAATTCTTCAACGCTTGTTGAACCTTTGGACGAAGACCTACTTCGACTAGTGGATGGTACCACTATGACCCCGCCTCCACCTGCTTCACGTCACCTCACTACAGTATATAAGCCACGTCTACGGCCCTATGCTGTACATTCTACAAGATTGATGGACTGAACACATCGACTCCAGGTTGAGGGACTGATTACCTCATTCTCCTCCTCTCCTTACGCCTTCCTCTTTGTATTGGGCTGATGAAGCCACTGTGTGGCGAAACGTTTCCTGAATAAAGATTCCCATATGCTGCATAAGTGTCTCAATCTTCAATCCTATTATCTGTCTCAGTGCTGGAGGCAACGATGTTGGCAGACGTAGGAGTGAGGACCTGATTAGCAGGTATAGGTCAGCAATAGAGATAATTAGGAAGAAGGGTGGGAAACCTGTCATATGTGGCATTTTGCCAAGGAGAGGAGTTGGAAATGAATGGTTGTCCAGAGCAATTGGTGTCAATTGCTGGCTGGACAAATACTGTAAGGAAAATGCGGTAACATTCATTGACAACTGGGACCTCTTCTATGGCAGAAATGACATGTATGCCAGGGATGGTGTTCACTTGTCTAGGTGTGGGGTGGGAGCACTGGCCAACGCAGTGGAGGGAGCTGTTAGGTCTTTAAACTAGGAATAGTTAGTGGTATGGGTTTTGGCGGGAAAACTGTGAAGTCGCAGGATAGTAACATGAGTACTAGGAGAACTAGTAATAGGCAAAATGAGGAGGATATTGGAAAGCCAGTGGCACTAATTGACAATGACAGTAATAGGTTTAGTGGAATAACAGAAAGGAGCAGGAAGGGTAAAGAGATAGGAGGGTCATTAAATATTTATTACACAAATAGTCGCAGTGCTAGGAATAAGATGGACGAGTTGAGACTAGTTGCTAGTGCAGGTAACATAGATGTATTTGCCATTACTGAGACGTGGTTTAATTCAAAAAGTCGGGACATGCCTGCAGAATGTCACATTCAGGGTTTTAAATTGTTCCAAGTAGATAGAAGTATCGGGAAGGGGGGTGGGGTGGCATTGTATGTCCGAGATCACTTGAACTGTTGCATAAAAACGGGTATTAAGTCTGAAGTAACACATACAGAGTCTGTTTGGATAGAATTTTCAGAGGGGCATGAAAAATTAACTTTAGGTGTGATATACCGTCCCCCAAATTTAGATAGGGACCAGGGAAGACTACTATGGGAGGAAATTGTTAGGGCCACAAGGCACGATAATGTAGTAATTCTAGGAGACTTTAACTTTAGTCATATTGATTGGAATTTCTTGACTGGGAATTTAGAATCATACGACTTCTTATAAGTAGTTCAGGATTGTTTTCTGAAGCAGTTTGTGACAGAACCTACAAGGGGTAATAACCTGCTTGACTTAGTTCTGGCAAACAATGAATCCCTTGTTAATAATTTAGAAGTTTCAGAAGAACTGGGTGCTAGCGACCACAAATCAATTACATTTAGAATTGAATGGAAGTATGATAGTAGGGATAACTCAGTAACAGTCCCAGATTTTCGCTTAGCAGATTACGATGGGCTTAGAGAACACTTATCATCTGTTGACTGGGGTAACGAAGAGAGCTATCAATATGACAGTTTTCTGAACACAATACATGCTGCTCAAAGAACATTTATCCCTTATAAAGAAATTAGATCAAATAGAAATGACCCAAAATGGATGAATAATAGGCTGAAATATCTACTAGGGCATAAGAAAGGAATTTATAGGCGTATCAAAAGAGCCGAGGGTCATCTTATGAATCAGTATATTGACACTAAGAGGGACATTAAAAAGGGGATAAGAAAAGCTAAAAGGGACTATGAAATTAAAGTTGCTAGGGATTCTAAAACTAACCCAAAAAGTTTTTTCCAGGTCTATAGAACAAAAGTTAGAGATAAGATAGGTCCCCTCAAAAATAACTATGGGCACCTTACTGACAAAGAGAATGAAATGTGCTCCATTTTAAATAATTATTTTCTCTCGGTTTTTACACAGGAAGACACTAGTAGTGTTCCGGTAATTAATTTTTATAGTGGGCCAGAAGAAGATAAATTATGTAACATCATAGTCACTAGTGAAATGGTTGTGAAGCAGATAGACCGACTGAAGCAAAATAAGTCACCGGGTCCTGATGAGGTTTTTTCAAGGGTTCTAAAGGAATGCAAAATGGAAGTCTGTGAACCATTAACTAATATTTTTAATTTATCTCTTCAAACAGGTGTAGTGTCTGATATGTGGAAGATGGCTAATGTAATTCCTATTTTTAAAACAGGGGACAAGTCGTTACCGTCAAATTACCGCCCAATAAGCCTGACCTCAATTGTAGGCAAATTACTAGAGTCAATTATAGCTCAAATTATAAGAAGACATCTCGATAAGCATAGCTTGATTAATGATACTCAGCATGGATTCACAAGAGGCCGGTCTTGTCTAACTAATTTATTAACTTTTTTCAGTAAAGCTTTTGAGGCTGTTGACCACGATAAAGAATTTGATATTATTTACTTAGATTTTAGTAAGGCATTTGATAGAGTTCCGCACCAAAGACTGTTGAAGAAAGTAGCAGCTCATGGCATTGGGGGAAAAGTGCTCTCGTGGATCGAATCATGGCTCACAGACAGGAAACAGAGTGTCCATAAATGGGGTTAAATCTGAGTGGGGATCAGTAACAAGTGGCGTTCCACAGGGATCAGTCTTGGGCCCGTTGTTGTTTATAATATATATCAATGATCTTGATGAAGGAATTACTAGTGATATGAGCAAATTCGCCGATGACACGAAGATAGGTAGGATAATTGATTCAAACGTAGATGTTAGGGAACTTCAGGAGGATTTAGACAAACTCTACTCTTGGTCAGAAAAGTGGCAGATGCAGTTCAATGTAGATAAATGCAAGGTTCTGAAGCTCGGAAATGTCCATAACCCTAGCACTTATAAGTTAAATAATGTAGAACTTAGCCATACAGATTGCGAAAAGGACTTGGGGGTTATGGTGAGCAGCAACCTTAAACCAAGACAGCAATGCCTAAGCGTACGTAATAAGGCAAATAGATTACTGGGATTTACATCAAGAAGTGTAAGCAACAGAAGTCCAGAGGTCATACTGCAGCTTTATACATCATTAGTAAGGCCTCACCTAGATTATGCAGCTCAATTCTGGTCTCCATATTACAGAATGGACATAAATTCGTTAGAAAACATTCAGCGTAGGATGACTAAATTAATACATAGCATTAGAAATCTTCCTTATGAAGAAAGATTGAAGACTCTTAAGTTACATTCACTTGTTAGACGAAGAATGAGGGGAGACCTGATCGAAGTGTATAAGTGGAAGATAGGTATTAATAAAGGGGATATTAACAAGGTCTTGAGGATATCTCTCCAAGAGAGAACCCGCAGTAATGGATTTAAATTAGATAAGTTTAGATTTAGAAAGGACATAGGAAAGTATTGGTTTGGAAATAGGGTAGTTGATGAGTGGAACAGTCTACCTAGTTGGGTTATTGAGGCTAGGACTTTGGGTAGTTTCAAATTTAGGTTGGATAAGTACATGAGTGGGAGGGGTTGGATTTGAGTGGGACTTGCACATCAGAGCTTATTTCTTGGGTAGCATTGAAAATTGGGTTGGTCAAATGTTTGTTAGTGGGATGAATTGTAAAGGACCTGCCTAGTATGGGCCAACAGGCCTGCTGCAGTGTTCCTCCTTTCTTATGTTCTTATGTTCTTATGGATCTGCCTAGTATGGGCCAACAGGCCTGCTGCAGTGTTCAGCCTTTCTTATGTTCTTATGTTCAAAGTGGTCGGAAAGTGGAATGATCTCGGTGAGGAAATGGTGATGGCAGGTTCCATACATAGTTTTACAAGTAGATACGACAGTGCCCAAGAGGCTAAGAGGGAATGAATCTGGAGAGTGGCAAGTTAAGAGGTGGGGCCAGGAGCTGAGAATAAACCCCTGCAACCACAAATAGGTGAACACACACACACAAACACACACACACACACACACACACACACACACACACACACACACAAACACACAATGGGAATGGAAGAAGTATAGAAGACAAAGGACCCAGGAGAATAAGGAGAGCAATAGTAGAGCCAGAAATGAATATGCACAGATAAGAAGGGAGGCCCAACGACAAAATGAAAACGACATAGCAGCGGAAGCCAAATCTGACCCGAAGCTGTTATACAGCCACATCAGGAGGAAAACAACAGTAAAGAACCAGGTAATCAGGCTAAGGAAGGAAGGAGGAGAGACAACGAGAAATGACCGTGAAGTATGTGAGGAACTCAACAAGAGATTCAAAGAGGTGTTCACAGAGGAGACAGAAGGGGCTCCAGAAAGACGGAGAGGTGGGATACGCCACCAAGTGCTGGACACAGTACACACAACCGAGGAAGAAGTGAAGAGGCTTCTGAGTGAGCTAGATACCTCAAAGGCAATGGGGCCGGATAACATCTCTCCATGGGTCCTGAGAGAGGGAGCAGAGGCGCTATGTGTACCCCTAACAACAATATTCAATACATCTATCGAAACAGGGAGATTGCCTGAGGTATGGAAGACAGCAAATGTAGTCCGAATCTTTAAAAAATGAGACAGCCATGAAGCACTAAACTACAGACCAGTGTCACTGACATGTATAGTATGCAAAGTCATGGAGAAGATTATCAGGAGAAGAGTGGTGGAACACCTAGAAAGGAATGATCTCATCAACAGCAGCCAATATGGTTTCAGGGATGGGAAATCCTTTGTCACAAACCTACTGGAGTTCTATGACAGAGTGACAGCAGTAAGACAAGAGAGAGAGGGGTGGGTGGATTGCATTTTCTTGGACTGTAAGAAGGCGTTTGACACAGTTCCACACAAGAGATTGGTGCAAAAACTGGAGGACCAAGCAGGGATAACAGGGAAGGCACTACAATGGATCAGGGAATAATTGTCAGGAAGACAGCAGCGAGTCACGGTACGTGGCGAGGTGTCAGAGTGGGCACCTGTGACCAGCGGGGTCCCGCAGGGGTCAGTCCTAGGACCAGTGCTGTTTCTGGTATTTGTGAACGACATGACGGAAGGAATAGACTCCGAGGTGTCCCTGTTTGCAGATGACGTGAAGTTGATGAGAAGAATTCATTCGATCGAAGACCAGGCAGATCTACAAAGGGATCTGGACAGGCTGCAGACCTGGTCCAGCAATTGGCTCCTGGAGTTCAACCCCACCAAGTGCAAAGTCATGAAGATTGGGGAAGGGCAAAGAAGACCGCAGACGGATTACAGTCTAGGGGCCAGAGACTACAAACCTCACTCAAGGAAAAAGATCTTGGGGTGAGTATAACACCAGGCACATCTCCTGAAGCGCACATCAACCAAATAACTGCTGCAGCATATGGGCGCCTAGCAAACCTCAGAACAGCATTACGACATCTTAATAAAGAATCGTTCAGGAACCTGTACACCGTGTACGTTAGGTCCATATTGGAGTATGCGGCACCAGTTTGGAACCTACACCTAGCCAAGCACGTAAAGAAACTAGAGAAAGTGCAAAGGTTTGCAACAAGACTAGTCCCAGAGCTAAGAGGTATGTCCTACGAGGAGAGGTTAAGGGAAATCGACCTGACGACACTGGAGGACGGGAGGGGGAGGGGGGACATGATAACGACATACAAAATACTGAGAGGAATTGACAAGGTGGACGAAGACAGGATGTTCCAGAGATGGGACACAACAACAAGGGGACACAGTTGGAAATTGAAGACACAGATGAATCACAAGGATGTTAGGAAGTATTTCTTCAGCCACAGAGTAGTCAGGAAGTGGAATAGTTTGGGAAGCTATGTAGTGGAGGCAGGATCCATACATAGCTTTAAGCAGAGGTATGATAAAGCTCACGGTTCAGGGAGAGTGACCTAGTAGCGATCAGTGAAGTGGCGGGTCCAGGAGTTAGGACTCGACCCCTGCAACCTCAACTAGGTGAGTACACACACACACACACACACACACACACACACACACACACACACACACACACACGAGAGCAATAGAGCGATGGTTGATACACTGGCTAGAGTGGCCAGAAGAGCTCATGCATGCAGGGCAAAGCTCCTGATCATGGGTGACTTTAACCACAAGGAGATCGATTGGGAGAACTTGGACCCACATGGGGGCCAAGATACATGGAGGGCTAAGATGATGGAGGTGGTACTGGAAAACTTCATGTGCCAACACGTAAGGGACACTACAAGAGAGAGAGGAGAGGATGAACCAGCAAGGCTGGACTTAGTATTCACCTTGAGTAGTGCAGATATCGAAAACATCACATACGAAAGACCCCTTGGGGCCAGTGACCATGTGGTTTTAAGCTTCGAATACACAGTAGAGCTACAAGTGGAGGGAGAAGCAGGAAGGCCAGGACGAATGAAGCCAAACTACAAGAAAGGGGACTACACAGGAATGAGGAACTACCTGAACGGGGTTCAGTGGGACAGAGAACTGGCAGGGAAGCCAGTTAATGAGATGATGGAATATGTAGCAACAAAATGCAAGGAGGCTGAGGAGAGGTTTGTACCCAAGGGTAACAGGAATAATGAAAAAGCCAGGATGAGCCCATGGTTTACCCAAAGGTGCAGGGAGGCAAAAACCAAGTGTGCTAGGGAATGGAAGAAATATAGAAGGCAAAGGACCCAGGAGAATAAGGAGAGCAATAGTAGAGCCAGAAACGAATATGCACAGATAAGAAGGGAGGCCCAAAGACAATATGAAAATGACATAGCAGCGAAAGCCAAATCTGACCCAAAACTGTTGTACAGCCACATCAGGAGGAAAACAACAGTCAAGGACCAGGTAATCAGGCTAAGGAAGGAAGGAGGAGAGTCAACAAGAAATGACCGTGAAGTATGTGAAGAACTCAACAAGAGATTCAAAGAAGTGTTCACAGAGGAGACAGAAGGGACTCCAGAAAGACGGAGAGGTGGGGCACACCACCAAGTGCTGGACACAGTGCACACCACCGAGGAAGAAGTGAAGAGGCTTCTGAGTGAGCTAGATACCTCAAAGGCAATGGGGCCAGATAACATCTTCCCATGGGTATTGAGAGA
>NC_091343.1:7525758-7700758 GCF_038502225.1 Cherax quadricarinatus | reverse complement strand
AACATACCCCAGACGTTGGTCCATGGCAGTAGTTAAATGTTAACATAGTCCAGACGTTGGTCCATGGCAGTAGTTGAATGTTAACATAGTCCAGACGTTGGTCCATGGCAGTAGTTGAATGTTAACATAGTCCAGACGTTGGTCCATGGCAGTAGTTGAATGTTAACATAGTCCAGACGTTGGTCCATGGCAGTAGTTGAATGTTAACATAGTCCAGACGTTGGTCCATGGCAGTAGTTGAATGTTAACATAGTTCAGACGTTGGTCCATGGCAGTAGTTGAATGTTAACATAGTCCAGACGTTGGTCCATGGCAGTAGTTGAATGTTAACATAGTCCAGACGTTGGTCCATGGCAGTAGTTGAATGTTAACATAGTCCAGACGTTGGTCCATGGCAGTAGTTGAATGTTAACATAGTCCAGACGTTGGTCCATGGCAGTAGTTGAATGTTAACATAGTCCAGACGTTGGTCCATGGCAGTAGTTGAATGTTAACATAGTCCAGACGTTGGTCCATGGCAGTAGTTGAATGATGACACTGCACAGGTTACACCACGAAGTCCTGGCATGACGCGTGACAGTGACAGCAGTGTCAACAAATGACACTGTGCACTCGGAGGCGAGACAGTCATCAGAACAGCCATAAGCACACCTGTGTGCAATTTAAGACATTGATTCAGAAAACGTTTCGCCACGAGTGACTTCTTCAGTCCCGAGGTCGCCACTCGTGGCGAAACGTCTAATCAATAAATGTCCTGAATTCTGCACATATGGCTTTATGTGTAGACGACATTCAGAAGTATAACTCCACACAACCTTAACAACCTAACTTAATCATGTATGACAGACTTCTGCACATTATTATTATTATTATTATTATTATTATTATTATTATTATTATTATTATTATTATTATTATTATATTCGCAAAATGTGCTAAACCCGTACTGGTGATACAGCTCTGCAAAACTGAAGGGAGGTGTTTGGCAAAGAGAAAGTGTGATAAGTGAAGTTAAGGTGTAATAAGTGAAGGGAAGATGTGATAATTGAAGGGAAAGTGTGATAAGTGAAGAGAAAGTGTGATAAGTGAAGCTACGAGTTAATAAGGAAAGTCAACACTGGTGTAACAAGTCAGTTTTAATCAAAAAGTCGGAGAGTGTCAGCAGTGACAGCAGGACCTTTTTGAAAGGAGTCCAGGCAAAGTGACAGCACCCGGGTTCTGAAAAACAGACCGAAATGAATTCTAAATGCTCTCTGATATCTTTAATTAGCTTTATCAATTAACTGTCAACTGTACCTGACAGGTTGCACAGAACAGGTGCTGTGCGCTCCTCTAAGTGCTGTCGGTGAGTCTTGTGTGACCCGTACTCAGTCGCACGAGAACTGTTTCCCAACGTAACAGCGATGAAAAACAAATAAAAATAAATCAAGAACCCAACTGAGGTTTAATCAAGAATACTTTGTTGCCTTCCAAGGTGGACCGAAGACGTTGTCTGCTCTTCTAAATGCTCTTAGAGAAAACTTGAAAATGGTTTGAAGAGGACACATTCCTGTGACAGACAGGTCCTGGACTGCAGAGCGTGCAGAAGTCTGAAAGTTCAATACCCTGGACTCCAGAATGGCCAGGGCTCTAGCATATGATAAAGTGTTTATGCTTACTAGTGGAATATGAAGGACGTTGAGATGCAAGGAGTCAAACCTCTGCATTGCTTGCAATGTACTTTGAGAGTCAAGGACTACAACAAAGGCAGAAGTAGAGAAGAAGCAATGTGGATGGTTCCTGCCAGAAGTGCCTATAACTGTTTGGAGAACGCTAGATAAATCCTGTAAGCATAGTTGTGTCACACTATCCAGGAAAAAATACATATCCCATACAGTCAAGGAATTTATAACCATCAGTGCATACAACAGTAGAATGTGATAGTAAGTGAAAATGTTGAAGGAAGAGGTAGTGCAAGTACACGGCACTGATACGAGACTTTGGGAAAGAAAGGAGAGGCTCAAATCATCAGTATCCCTCAAAGTGGAATAGAAAAGAAATGAAGAGGGTGAAAAGAAAAGGAAGAAGAGTGAGAGAAGTAACTAGGATACGAAAGAGATTAATAGGACTCAATAAAAGACGACAACGATTGTAAATGTCATCTTTACTACGGTCTGTTATTATTATATAGAAGGCAAGGTCATGGAAGCCAACCAGACAGCGCAGACAACATCTTGACGTTCTTGTGATGAAGGAACATTAGATTCTACACTTAAGCTTTCGACTGAGAACGAGAGACATGGACAAAAACAGACGTAGAACTTGATGAACAACATCAAGCTTGGAGAGAAGAACTGTTAAAGCAGAGGAACACATCTGATCCCCATAATCAAGTTTAGACAGCGCCAAGACTGTATGAACCCTGCTGAAATGTGACCAAATTTTAAGTAAAATCAGTCTGCCAAGAGGCGTAGCTTCTAGGACTGTCAGTTATTATTTACATGACATTTTTCAGTTGAAACAGAGGCAAGAAATTTAACAATTTGGCAGACCAGGATAAGAAAGCCATTCAAGGAGAGTATGAGACGGGGAATAACAAGACTCCAAGTAAATATATTACTGATCGTTTTAAATACTAAGAACTTGAAGCCTTGTGATGTAGCTCATCTAGACACAAGGTCACTTGCACTCTGTAGAAAGGCACAAAACTGCTGAACATTTGTGTCAGAACATGCAGCAGCGTAGTCATCCACATTGAAGGAGGACCAAATTTCCGCGGTAATGCTGAGGCTGTCATTAACAGTTGGTAGTAGCAGAGTTGTGGTAAGAAGGCGCCTTGTGGTACGCCTGCTGCTTGCTGTTTGGACAAATTCTGACAAGAGGCTGTTACTGAGTCTTAATATAAGTAGTAGTAGTGATATTTACAGATCATTTTGACTGTGTTGATAACTCACTGATTTTAGCAAAAATGTATATAGCATACAATAAAAACAAAAATGAAATTAACAAACAGTAAAAACTACGAACATTACTAAAACGTTCAACGCAAATAAATATTATCATGCCAAGTGAAAATACCCAACAACAGTTGAAAACTTTATTAAATTATTAATGTCTATTACGATCACAGGTAATAAATGGCCTGTGAGACCTGGTCGAAATGGGAATTAGAGCAAACAAACTCAGCAGTAGACTATAATGTATATTTACCTTCACCCACTATATACAGGTATGTACATTATGTACAGTATATACAGATAGAATAATAAGTATACACCACGGTGAAAGACGGCAAAGCAGAAGCCAGAGAGAGTGCACCGTACTCAACCAGCAGGTAGGCAAGTCTGCCAATGCTTACCACAAGTGAACCACATTGCTTCAGCTTTGGCAGGTTTGCCTGTGATTGGTCAATGAACCAAGGTACTGATTTAATGACAGGTACCCTACTGATCGTTAAATCCTTAGCACCTGGTTCGCTGGTTGGGAAGCAGCCTATATGGGAGTGTGCCATACACCACATAAATTGTGACATACTCTTTGCATGTCACAATGTAAAAAGATTTCCCCGAGGTTACCAAAGGCACCTAGTAATTCTAAACATCATGGCGAAGGCCTCAGACAAACTGTTAAATGTGTACCACAGTCTGTTGCACACGACAAGCTACACAGAGGGAGACAGGAACACTTGGGTGAGATGTGAGTGCCATATTCTCAACAGACAGAGATTCGATTCAAAGTGACAATTTCTGCTGAAGGATGAGGTTCAAACACCCACGTCCTGCTGAACCTTCCACAACTTGCTGCTAGTCTGTAGGGCTCACCCAGCCAGCCACTTCTCAAGGACATATATGTGAATGCTGCCCATGAAGTCACTGCAAGGCAAGTCTTCTACAGAGTGGCTTCGCTACAGCAACCTTCGTCACGGCATCTTCCCGTTCATGTCTCGGGATACGAACATGACGCAGGTACCGCCAGAACTTCAGGTCTTCGTGCAGCATGTGAAGATGAGACAACCACTTCCGCACACTGGACCAGGGCAGACATAGCACACTGAGAAGCTGAGTACACAGTTATTGATCCAAACACTAAAATGTCGATGTGTCATGAAAGCCTTTAAAAAAAAAAGTGGTAGTTGTCTTCGAAGGCCACAAGAATGGAACTGAGATAAGACGTGATATCCCCATGTCGTATCGTAAACTTTTTTTTCTATGTCGATAAAGACTGCAACCACAAACCAACCTCAGTAAAGGCATCGCGAATATACGCATCGAGCCGGAATAGAGAATCAATAGCAGAGCGGCTCCTTCTGTATCCAAACAGATGTGGGGATATACAGCAGTGCGTCTCCAAGCACCGCACTAGTCTCCTGCTAACCATACGCTCCATTAATTTACAAATGGAGCTAGTGAAAGCTATGGGTTTATAATATAAGGAATCACAGCCCCAAAAACGTGGTTTTCGGAAAGGAAGGACAACAGACTGTATAGCACTCTTGTAGACTAAACACGATTGAAGAAGACTGATAACAACAACAACAACAACAACAACAACAACAACAACAACAACAACAACAACAACAACAACAACAACAACAACAACAACAACAACAACAACAACAACAATAATAATAATAATAATAATAATAATAATAATAATAATAATAATAATAGTTCTAATAGTGTAGAGTGTAATGTTGAAGCACAGGCACATTATATAACATTAGTTCTAACTGCGTAGGTTAACATTTTGACAATGGTGATTTTTTCTTACTAAATATTTCTTCACAGTCTTTTTTAACAAAACTGAATAAATAAATCAGCAGCGTGCAGCTACCCTATTCATTGTAATAGTTACAGTGGGAATTAAAGCTATGTTTCCCTGTCGTATTACATTACACATGATGGGGTTCATACAAGGTAGTGTAATGTGTCAGCCTGAGCTGGGAGACTCCACTCTGATAATGATGATATCGTCAAGTATTTTAATCTCTACGCATACAAGTGTACTTACATCCCGTATTATTTTCCTTCCTCGTCTTTCACCTCTACACAATGGCTTGATACACTGTATTCTGTAGAAACTCATCAGTAAAATAGTTAAACTAAAGAATCTCTATATCTTCCCTGCAAATAGTAAGTCTCTCTCTTCCCCAGCGCTAAAAATAAATGTCTTAAAGCAGTATGAAATATCATCTTTCAACTCTGAGCACTTCCTCTGGTCTATTATTAAAAATTAATTCTCATAACTTGTCTTATAACTAGGATGGTTCAGTTGTGAACCAGCAGTTCCAAGGACCTTGGACCGGCTCCTAGTATTCTTTACACAGTTTCACTAAATCTGTGCTTACTTTTTTGTTTCATTCTAACAACTTGATTGGTTACTCTTTACTTGATAAAATAAAATCTCTGACGTTATCTTGCATTCTAACTCCACCTTGGTCTATTCTAATTTTCTGGACTCTCCTGTCTCTTTGATCAATCCTGTGGCTCTCTTCTTTGTCTCGGTTAAATTGGTTTACAACGTCCTAGAAGAATTAAATATAAAATAAACATATGAGCAAGACGGTGTGCTACCTTGCGTGCTAAAGGATGCACCTCAGAGATACACCTGTGTTTCACTGTTGGTTTCTCTCTTGTCGTTCCTGGAAAACTTTTCCCTCTTCTAGGAAACGTACTCTGGTGCATCAAGTCTTGAAAGATAATCACTTCAATCATTCTATGACCCTTCTCCCCTAACCCACTTAACCAAGGGTTTCTTAATCACCTTGATCACTGTCATCTTTTCTGACTGATCACACGTACGAGTTCCCAAAGTCCTGTTTTGTTGGTGATTCCTTTTTACCTCAATCATGAATCTTTCCACTCTACAGAAAACTTAGCTTACTGTGACTTCATTGGCAGTATTCACATACATGCCCTTGAGAAGTGGTTGGCTCGCTGAGCCCTACAGACTGTCAGCAAGTTATAGAAGGTTCAGCAGGACGTGGCCTTTGACAATATGGCACAAGAATATGCTTTTTAGTGTGTTATCATTTTCCTTAACACCTCTCAGAAGGTGTTAAGGTGTGAAGGTTCTACCTCGTACTCTTAATACGTCGCTCAAGGTGTTCACTAATATTCTCATCACTCTCATACTCATTTTCTTATTATTTAAGAACATAAGAACATAAGAAAGAAGGAACACTGCAACAGGCCTACTGGCCTATGCGAGGCACGTCCAATTCTCCCACCGGCTTAAGCCAACGCCTTGAGGTCAGTCACGTCATTTAAAAGAGGAGAATGGCATCCGACCTAGTAGCACAAGCTAGTCAGGTCCAACTCACACCCACCCACACCCAGTCATGTATTTATCCAACATATTTTTAGAACTACACAACGTTCCACTCATCCACAACTCTATTACCAAACCAGTGTTTTCCTATATCCTTCCTGAATCTGAATTTTTCCAATTGCTGCGAATCCTGTCTATGTTAGATATTTTTAGCACGCTATTTGCATCCTCTTTATTAATTCCTGTTTTCCATTTGTACACCTCAATCATATCCCCCTAATTATACGCCTTTCTATAGAGTGCAGATTCAGGGCCCTCGGTCTATTCTCACAGGGAAGATTTCTGATACATGGGATCAATTTTGTCATCCTCCTTTGTACGTTTTCCAGTGTATTTATATCCATTCTGTAATATGGTGACCAAAAGTGTGGAGCATAATCTAAATGAGGCCTAACCAAGGATGTATAGAGTTGAAGAACAACCTGAGGACTCCTGTTATTAATACTTCTTGCTATGAAGCCAAGAATTCTGCTATCTTTATTGCAAACACTAATGCACTGTTGTCTTGGTTTTAGATTACTGCTAACCAGAACTCCTAAATCCTTTTCGCAATCCGTAATATTAAGATCTACATTGTTTAGTTTATATGTGGCATGGTTATTTTTTGTCCAACATTTAGAACTTTGCATCTGTCTACATTAAACTGCATCTGCCACTTCTCCGACCACTGCATCAGTCTATTCAAATCATCCTGGAGTGCTCTAGTGTCCTCGTCAGAATGAATTCGACGGCCTATTTTGGTGTCATCAGGAAATTTGCTTATATCGCTATTTATTCCCTCATCTATGTCGTTTATGTAAATTGTGAACAGCAAGGGGCCCAACACTGACCCCTGTGGAACACAACTTGTGACGTGTCCCCGTTCTGATTTCTCCCCATTTATGCAAACTCTCTGCTGCTTATTAGTCATCCATGCCTCTACCCCCGAAAAATTTCTCCTATTCCGTGTGCCTTAAGTTTCCTCAATAGCCTCTGATGTGGAACTCTATCTAAAGCCTTACTGAAGTCCATATACACAATATCATATTCAATACCATGATCTACCTCCTTAAATACCTTGATGAAAAAAGTTAGTAAATTCGTAAAACAGGAACGCCCTTTGTAAAACCATGCTGAGATTCATTAACCAATTTATGCCATCTTGAAAGGCATAAAGTGATTAATGAATCTCAACACGGTTTTACAAAGGGGCGTTCCTGTCTTAAGAATTTACTAACTTTCTTCACTAAGATATTTAAGGAGGTAGATCATGGTACTGAATATGATATTGTGTAAATGGACTTCAGTAAGGCTCCAGATAGAGTTCCACATCAGAGGCTACTGAGGAAACTTAAGGCACACGGAATACGAGGAGAAATTTTGTCCTGGGTAAACACGAAGGTGCTTCAGTGTTATCCATTTAGCACTTGAGTGGATATAATAATAATAATAATAATAATAATAATAATAATAATAATAATAATAATGCAGTACTGTTTTCTTTTGTTATAATGATCATTAAAGAGTACACTTAATCACATATCAGACATCAACCTTTCACAGTTATCACTGGTTCTAACACTTTTCTAGTTATCTTACGACTGAGCATCACACTGTGTCACCGAGCATCACACTGTGTCACTGAGCATCACACTGTGTCACTGAGCATCACACTGTGTCACCGAGCATCACACTGTGTCACCGAGCATCACACTGTGTCACCGAGCATCACACTGTGTCACCGAGCATCACACTGTGTCACCGAGCATCACACTGTGTCACCGAGCATCACACTGTGTCACCGAGCATCACACTGCGTCACCGAGCATCACACTGTGTCACCGAGCATCACACTGTGTCACCGAGCATCACACTGTGTCACCGAGCATCACACTGTGTCACCGAGCATCACACTGTGTCACCGAGCATCACACTGTGTCACCGAGCATCACACTGTGTCACCGAGCATCACACTGCGTCACCGAGCATCACACTGCGTCACCGAGCATCACACTGTGTCACCGAGCATCACACTGTGTCACCGAGCATCACACTGTGTCACCGAGCATCACACTGTGTCACCGAGCATCACACTGCGTCACCGAGCATCACACTGCGTCACCGAGCATCACACTGTGTCACCGAGCATCACACTGCATCACCGAGCATCACACTGTGTCACCGAGCATCACACTGTGTCACCGAGCATCACACTGTGTCACTGAGCACCACACTGTGTCACCGAGCATCACACTGTGTCACCGAGCATCACACTGTGTCACCGAGCATCACACTGTGTCACCGAGCATCACACTGTGTCACTGAGCATCACACTGTGTCACCGAGCATCACACTGTGTCACCGAGCATCACACTGTGTCACTGAGCATCACACTGTGTCACCGAGCATCACACTGTGTCACCGAGCATCACACTGTGTCACCGAGCATCACACTGTGTCACCGAGCATCACACTGTGTCACCGAGCATCACACTGTGTCACCGAGCATCACACTGTGTCACCGAGCATCACACTGTGTCACCGAGCATCACACTGTGTCACCGAGCATCACACTGTGTCACCGAGCATCACACTGTGTCACCGAGCATCACACTGTGTCACCGAGCATCACACTGCGTCACCGAGCATCACACTGTGTCACCGAGCATCACACTGTGTCACCGAGCATCACACTGTGTCACCGAGCATCACACTGTGTCACCGAGCATCACACTGTGTCACCGAGCATCACACTGTGTCACCGAGCATCACACTGTGTCACCGAGCATCACACTGTGTCACCGAGCATCACACTGCGTCACCGAGCATCACACTGTGTCACCGAGCATCACACTGTGTCACTGAGCACCACACTGTGTCACCGAGCATCACACTGTGTCACCGAGCATCACACTGTGTCACCGAGCATCACACTGTCAGCGAGCATCACACTGTGTCACCGAGCATCACACTGTGTCACCGAGCATCACACTGTGTCACCGAGCATCACACTGTGTCACCGAGCATCACACTGTGTCACCGAGCATCACACTGTGTCACCGAGCATCACACTGTGTCACCGAGCACCACACTGTGTCACCGAGCATCACACTGTGTCACCGAGCATCACACTGTGTCACCGAGCATCACACTGTGTCACCGAGCATCACACTGCGTCACCGAGCATCACACTGTGTCACCGAGCATCACACTGTGTCACTGAGCACCACACTGTGTCACCGAGCATCACACTGTGTCACCGAGCATCACACTGCGTCACCGAGCATCACACTGTGTCACCGAGCATCACACTGTGTCACTGAGCACCACACTGTGTCACCGAGCATCACACGAGCACCGAGCATCACACTGTGTCACCGAGCATCACACTGTGTCACCGAGCATCACACTGTGTCACCGAGCATCACACTGTGTCACCGAGCATCACACTGTGTCACCGAGCATCACACTGTGTCACCGAGCATCACACTGTGTCACCGAGAATCACACTGTGTCACCGAGCATCACACTGTGTCACCGAGCATCACACTGTGTCACCGAGCATCACACTGTGTCACCGAGCATCACACTGTGTCACCGAGCATCACACTGTGTCACCGAGCATCACACTGTGTCACCGAGCATCACACTGTGTCACCGAGCATCACACTGTGTCACCGAGCATCACACTGTGTCACCGAGCATCACACTGTGTCACCGAGCATCACACTGTGTCACCGAGCATCACACTGTGTCACCGAGCATCACACTGTGTCACCGAGCATCACACTGTGTCACCGAGCATCACACTGTGTCACCGAGCATCACACTGTGTCACCGAGCATCACACTGTGTCACCGAGCATCACACTGTGTCACCGAGCATCACACTGTGTCACCGAGCATCACACTGTGTCACTGAGCACCACACTGTGTCACCGAGCATCACACTGTGTCACCGAGCATCACACTGTGTCACCGAGCATCACACTGTGCCACCGAGCATCACACTGTGTCACCGAGCATCACACTGTGTCACCGAGCATCACACTGTGTCACCGAGCATCACACTGTGCCACCGAGCATCACACTGTGTCACCGAGCATCACACTGTGTCACCGAGCATCACACTGTGCCACCGAGCATCATACTGTGTCACCGAGCATCACACTGTGTCACTGAGCATCACACTGTGTCACCGAGCATCACACTGTGCCACCGAGCATCACACTGTGTCACCGAGCATCACACTGTGTCACCGAGCATCACACTGCGTCACCGAGCATCACACTGTGTCACCGAGCATCACACTGTGTCACCGAGCATCACACTGTGTCAGAGCATCACACTGTGTCACCGAGCATCGTGTCACCGAGCATCACACTGTGTCATCGAGCATCACACTGTGTCACCGAGCATCACACTGTGTCACCGAGCATCACACTGTGTCACGGAGCATCACACTGTGTCACCGAGCATCACACTGTGTCACCGACCGAGCATCACACTGTGTCACCGAGCATCACACTGTGTCACCGAGCATCACACTGTGTCACCGAGCATCACCGACCGCATCACACTGTGTCACCGAGCATCATACTGTGTCACCGAGCATCACACTGTGTCACTGAGCATCACACTGTGTCACCGAGCATCACACTGTGCCACCGAGCATCACACTGTGTCACCGAGCATCACACTGTGTCACCGAGCATCACACTGTGCCACCGAGCATCACACTGTGTCACCGAGCATCACACTGTGTCACTGAGCATCACACTGTGTCACCGAGCATCACACTGTGGCACCGAGCATCACACTGTGGCACCGAGCATCAGACTGTGGCACCGAGCATCACACTGTGGCACGGAGCATCACACTGTGTCACCGAGCATCACACTGTGTCACCATCACACTGAGCATCACACTCTGTCACCGACCATCACACTGTGTCACCGAGCATCACACTGTGTCACCGAGCATCACACTGTGTCACCGAGCATCACACTGTGTCACCGAGCATCACACTGTGTCACCGAGCATCACACTGTGTCACCGAGCATCACACTGTGTCACCGAGCATCACACTGTGTCACCGAGCATCACACTGTGTCACCGAGCATCACACTGTGTCACCGAGCATCACACTGTGTCACCGAGCATCACACTGTGTCACCGAGCATCACACTGTGTCACCGAGCATCACACTGTGCCACCGAGCATCACACTGTGTCACCGAGCATCACACTGTGTCACCGAGCATCACACTGTGTCACCGAGTGTCACCGAGCATCACACTGTGTCACCGAGCATCACACTGTGTCACCGAGCATCACACTGTGTCACCGAGCATCACACTGTGTCACCGAGCATCACACTGTGTCACCGAGCATCACACTGTGTCACCATCACACTGTGCCACCGAGCATCACACTGAGCATCACACTGTGTCACCGAGCATCACACTGTGTCACTGAGCATCACACTGTGTCACCGAGCATCACACTGTGTCACCGAGCATCACACTGTGTCACCGAGCATCACACTGTGCCACCGAGCATCACACTGTGTCACCGAGCATCACACTGTGGCACCGAGCATCACACTGTGTCACCGAGCATCACCCTGTGTCACCGAGTGTCACCGAGCAACCCACTGTGTCACCGAGCATCACACTGTGTCACCGAGCATCACACTGTGTCACCGAGCATCACACTGTGCCACCGAGCATCACACTGTGTCACCGAGCATCACACTGTGTCACCGAGCATCACACTGTGTCACCGAGCATCACTCTGTGTCACTGAGCACCACACTGTGCCCCCGAGCATCACACTGTGTCACCGAGCATCACACTGTCACCGAGCATCACACTGAGTCACCGAGCATCACACTGTGTCACCGAGCATCACACTGTGTCACCGAGCATCACACTGTGTCACCGAGCATCACACTGTGCCACCGAGCATCACACTGTGTCACCGAGCATCACACTGTGTCACCGAGCATCACACTGTGTCACTGAGCACCACACTGTGTCACCGAGCATCACACTGTGTCACCGACCATCACACTGTGCCACCGAGCATCACATTGTGTCACCGAGCATCACACTGTGTCACCGAGCATCACACTGTGCCACCGAGCATCACACTGTGTCACCGAGCATCACACTGTATCACCGAGCATCACACTGTGTCACCGAGCATCACGCTGTGTCACCGAGCATCACACTGTGTCACTGAGCACCACACTGTGCCACCGAGCATCACACTGTGTCACCGAGCATCACACTGTCAGCGAGCATCACACTGTGTCACCGAGCATCACACTGTGTCACCGAGCATCACACTGTGTCACCGAGCATCACACTGTGTCACCGAGCATCACACTGTGCCACCGAGCATCACACTGTGTCACCGAGCATCACACTGTGTCACCGAGCATCACACTGTGTCACTGAGCACCACACTGTGTCACCGAGCATCACACTGTGTCACCGAGCATCACACTGTGTCACCGAGCATCACACTGTGCCACCGAGCATCACATTGTGTCACCGAGCATCACACTGTGTCACCGAGCATCACACTGTGTCACTGAGCACCACACTGTGTCACCGAGCATCACACTGTGTCACCGAGCATCACACTGTGTCACCGAGCATCACACTGTGTCACCGAGCATCACACTGTGCCACCGAGCATCACACTGTGTCACCGAGCATCACACTGTGTCACCGAGCATCACACTGTGTCACCGAGCATCACACTGTGTCACCGAGCATCACACTGTGTCACCGAGCATCACACTGTGCCACCGAGCATCACACTGTGCCACCGAGCATCACACTGTGTCACCGAGCATCACACTGTGCCACCGAGCATCACACTGTGTCACCGAGCATCACACTGTGTCACCGAGCATCACACTGTGTCACCGAGCATCACACTGTGTCACCGAGCATCACACTGTGTCACCGAGCATCACACTGTGCCACCGAGCATCACACTGTGTCACCGAGCATCACACTGTGCCACCGAGCATCACACTGTGTCACCGAGCTTCACACTGTGCCACCGAGCATCACACTGTGTCACCGAGCATCACACTGTGTCACCGAGCATCACACTGTGTCACCGAGCATCACACTGTGTCACCTAGCATCACACTGTGCCACCGAGCATCACACTGTGTCACCGAGCATCACACTGTGTCACCGAGCATCACACTGTGCCACCGAGCATCACACTGTGCCACCGAGCATCACACTGTGCCACCGAGCATCACATTGTGTCACCGAGCATCACACTGTGTCACCGAGCATCACACTGTGTCACTGAGCACCACACTGTGTCACCGAGCATCACACTGTGTCACCGAGCATCACACTGTGTCACCGAGCATCACACTGTGTCACCGAGCATCACACTGTGTAACCTAGCATCACACTGTGCCACCGAGCATCACAGTGTCACCGAGCATCACACTGTGTCTCCGAGCATCACACTGTGCCACCGAGCATCACACTGTATCACCGAGCATCACACTGTGTCACCGAGCATCACACTGTGTCACTGAGCATCACACTATGTCACCGAGCATCACACTGTGTCACTGAGCACCACACTGTGCCACCGAGCATCACACTGTGTCAGCGAGCATCACACTGTGTCACTGAGCATCACACTGTGTCACCGAGCATCACTCTGTGTCACTGAGCACCACACTGTGCCCCCGAGCATCACACTGTGTCACCGAGCATCACACTGTGCCACCGAGCATCACACTGTGTCACCGAGCATCACACTGTGTCACCGAGCATCACACTGTGTCACCGAGCATCACACTGTGTCACCGAGCATCACACTGTGTCACCGAGCATCACACTGTGCCACCGAGCATCACACTGTCACCGAGCATCACACTGTGTCAGAGCATCACACTGTGTCACCGAGCATCACACTGTGTCACCGAGCATCACACTGTGCCACCGAGCATCACACTGTGTCACCGAGCATCACACTGTGTCACCGAGCATCACACTGTGTCACAGAGCATCACACTGTGTCACCGAGCATCACACTGTGTCACCGAGCATCACACTGTGTCACCGAGCATCACACTGTGTCACCGAGCATCACACTGTGTCACCGAGCATCACACTGTGTCACCGAGCATCACACTGTGTCACCGAGCATCACACTGTGTCACCGAGCATCACACTGTGTCACCGAGCATCACACTGTGTCACCGAGCATCACACTGTGCCACCGAGCATCACACTGTGTCACCGAGCATCACACTGTGTCACCGAGCATCACACTGTGTCACCGAGCATCACACTGTGTCACCGAGCATCACACTGTGTCACCGAGCATCACACTGTGTCACCGAGCATCACACTGTGTCACCGAGCATCACACTGTGTCACCGAGCATCACACTGTGTCACCGAGCATCACACTGTGTCACCGAGCATCACACTGTGTCACCGAGCATCACACTGTGTCACCGAGCATCACACTGTGTCACCGAGCATCACACTGTGTCACCGAGCATCACACTGTGTCACCGAGCATCACACTGTGTCACCGAGCATCACACTGTGTCACCGAGCATCACACTGTGTCACCGAGCATCACACTGTGACACCGAGCATCACACTGTGTCACCGAGCATCACACTGTGCACCGAGCATCGCACTGTGTCACCGAGCATCACACTGTGCCACAGAGCATCACACTGTGTCACCGAGCATCACACTGTGCCACCGAGCATCACACTGTGTCACCGAGCATCACACTGTGTCACCGAGCATCACACTGTGTCACCGAGCATCACACTGTGTCACCGAGCATCACACTGTGTCACCGAGCATCACACTGTGTCACCGAGCATCACACTGTGTCACCGAGCATCACACTGTGTCACCTGACCGAGCATCACACTGTGTCACCGAGCATCACACTGTGTCACCGAGCATCAGACTGTGTCACCGAGCATCACACTGTGTCACCGAGCATCACACTGTGTCACCGAGCACCACACTGTGTCACCGAGCATCACACTGTGTCACCACACTGTGTCACCGAGCATCAGACTGTGTCACCGAGCATCACACTGTGTCACCATCACACTGAGCATCACACTCTGTCACCGAGCATCACACTGTGTCACCGAGCATCACACTGTGTCACCGAGCATCACACTGTGTCACCGAGCATCACACTGTGTCACCGAGCATCACACTGTGTCACCTAGCATCACACTGTGTCACCGAGCATCACACTGTGTCACCGAGCATCACACTGTGTCACCGAGCATCACACTGTGTCACCGAGCATCACACTGTGTCACCGAGCATCACACTGTGTCACCCAGCATCACACTGTGTCACCGAGCATCACACTGTGTCACCGAGCATCACACTGTGTCACCGAGCATCACACTGTGTCACCGAGCATCACACTGTGTCACCGAGCATCACACTGTGTCACCGAGCATCACACTGTGTCACCGAGCATCACACTGTGTCACCGAGCATCACACTGTGTCACCGAGCATCACACTGTGTCACCGAGCATCACACTGTGTCACCGAGCATCACACTGTGTCACCGAGCATCACACTGTGTCACCGAGCATCACACTGTGTCACCGAGCATCACACTGTCTCACCGAGCATCACACTGTGTCACCGAGCATCAGACTGTGTCACCGAGCCTCACACGCTCTCACCGAGCATCACACTGTGTCACCGAGCATCACACTGTGTCACCGAGCATCACACTGTGTCACCGAGCATCACACTGTGTCACCGAGCATCACACTGTGTCACCGAGCATCACACTGTGTCACCGAGCATCACACTGTGTCACCGAGCATCACACTGTGTCACCGAGCATCACACTGTGCCACCGAGCATCACACTGAGCATCACACTGTGTCACCGAGCATCACACTGTGTCACCGAGCATCACACTGTGTCACCATCACACTGAGCATCACACTGTGTCACCGAGCATCACACTGTGCCACCGAGCATCACCGCGCACCCCACTGTGTCACCGAGCATCACACTGTGTCACCGAGCATCACACTGTGTCACCGAGCATCACACTGTGGCACCGAGCATCACACTGTGTCACCGAGCATCACACTGTGTCACCGAGCATCACACTGTGTCACCGAGCATCACACTGTGTCACAGAGCATCACACTGTGTCACCGAGCATCACACTGTGTCACCGAGCATCACACTGTGTCACCGAGCATCACACTGTGTCACCGAGCATCACACTGTGTCACCGAGCATCACACTGTGTCACCGAGCATCACACTGTGTCACCGAGCATCACACTGTGTCACCGAGCATCACACTGTGTCACCGAGCATCACACTGTGTCACCGAGCATCACACTGTGTCACCGAGCATCACACTGTGTCACCGTCACACGTGTCACCGAGCATCACACTGTGTCACCGAGCATCACACTGTGTCACCGAGCATCACACTGTGTCACCGCATCACACTGTGTCACCGAGCATCACACTGTGTCACCGAGCATCACACTGTGTCACCGAGCATCACACTGTGTCACCGAGCATCACACTGTGTCACCGAGCATCACACTGTGTCACCGAGTGTCACCGAGCATCACACTGTGTCACCGAGCATCACACTGTGTCACCGAGCATCACACTGTGTCACCGAGCATCACACTGTGCCACCGAGCATCACACTGTGTCACCGAGCATCACACTGTGTCACCGAGCATCACACTGTGTCACCGAGCATCACACTGTGTCACAGAGCAGCACACTGTGGCACCGAGCAGCACACTGTGTCACCTCACACTGTGTGTCACCTAGCATCACACTGTGTCACCGAGCATCACACTGTGTCACCGAGCATCACACTGTGTCACCGAGCATCACACTGTGCCACCGAGCATCACACTGTGTCACCGAGCATCACACTGTGTCACCGAGCATCACACTGTGTCACCGAGCATCACACTGTGTCACCGAGCATCACACTGTGTCACCGAGCATCACACTGTGTCACCGAGCATCACACTGTGTCACCGAGCATCACACTGTGTCACCGAGCATCACACTGTGTCACTGACATCGTGCCACCGAGCATCACACTGTGTCACCGAGCATCACACTGTGTCACCGAGCATCACACTGTGTCACCGAGCATCACACTGTATCACCGAGCATCACACTGTGTCACCGAGCATCACACTGTGTCACCGAGCATCACACTGTGTCACCGAGCATCACACTGTGTCACCGAGCATCACACTGTGTCACCGAGCATCACACTGTGTCACCGAGCATCACACTGTGTCACCGAGCATCACACTGTGCCACCGAGCATCACACTGTGCCACCGAGCATCACACTGTGTCACCGAGCATCACACTGTGTCACCGAGCATCACACTGTGTCACCGAGCATCACACTGTGTCACCGAGCATCACACTGTGTCACCGAGCATCACACTGTGTCACCGAGCATCACACTGTGTCACCGAGCATCACACTGTGCCACCGAGCATCACACTGTGTCACCGAGCATCACACTGTGTCACCGAGCATCACACTGTGTCACCGAGCATCACACTGTGTCACCGAGCATCACACTGTGTCACCGAGCATCACACTGTGTCACACCGAGCATCACACTGTGTCACCGGCACCGAGCATCACACTGTGTCACCGAGCATCACACTGTGTCACCGAGCATCACACTGTGTCACCATCACACTAGCATCACACTGTGCCACCGAGCATCACACTGTGTCACCGAGCATCACACTGTGTCACCGAGCATCACACTGTGTCACCGAGCATCACACTGTGTCACCGAGCATCACACTGTGTCCACCGAGCATCACACTGTGTCACCGAGCATCACACTGTGTCACCGAGCATCACACTGTGTCACCGAGCATCACACTGTGTCACCGAGCATCACACTGTGTCACCGAGCATCACACTGTGTCACCGAGCATCACACTGTGTCACCGAGCATCACACTGTGTCACCGAGCATCACACTGTGTCACCGAGCATCACACTGTGTCACCGAGCATCACACTGTGTCACCGAGCATCACACTGTGTCACCGAGCATCACACTGTGTCACCGAGCATCACACTGTGTCACCGAGCATCACACTGTGTCACCGAGCATCACACTGTGTCACCGAGCATCACACTGTGTCACCGAGCATCACACTGTGTCACCGAGCATCACACTGTGTCACCGAGCATCACACTGTGTCACCGAGCATCACACTGTGTCACCGAGCATCACACTGTGTCACCGAGCATCACACTGTGTCACCGAGCATCACACTGTGTCACCGAGCATCACACTGTGTCACCGAGCATCACACTGTGTCACCGACATCACACTGTGTCACCGAGCATCACACTGTGTCACCGAGCATCACACTGTGTCACCGAGCATCACACTGTGTCACCGAGCATCACACTGTGCCACCGAGCATCACACTGTGTCACCGAGCATCACACTGTGTCACCGAGCATCACACTGTGTCACCGAGCATCACACTGTGTCACCGAGCATCACACTGTGTCACCGAGCATCACACTGTGTCACCGAGCATCACACTGTGTCACCGAGCATCACACTGTGTCACCGAGCATCACACTGTGTCACCGAGCATCACACTGTGCCACCGAGCATCACACTGTGTCACCGAGCATCACACTGTGTCACCGAGCATCACACTGTGCCACCGAGCATCACACTGTGTCACCGAGCATCACACTGTGTCACTGAGCATCACACTGTGTCACCGAGCATCACACTGTGTCACAGAGCATCACACTGTGTCACCGAGCATCACACTGTGCCACCGAGCATCACACTGTGTCACCGAGCACCACACTGTGCCACCGAGCATCACACTGTGTCACCGAGCATCACACTGTGTCACCGAGCATCACACTGTGTCACCGAGCATCACACTGTGTCACCGAGCATCACACTGTGTCACCGAGCATCACACTGTGTCACCGAGCATCACACTGTGTCACCGAGCATCACACTGTGTCACCGAGCATCACACTGTGTCACCGAGCATCACACTGTGTCACCGAGCATCACACTGTGTCACCTAGCATCACACTGTGCCACCGAGCATCACACTGTGTCACCGAGCATCACACTGTGTCACCGAGCATCACACTGTGTCACCGAGCATCACACTGTGTCACCGAGCATCACACTGTGTCACCGAGCATCACACTGTGTCACCGAGCATCACACTGTGTCACCGAGCATCACACTGTGTCACCGAGCATCACACTCACACTGTGTCACCGAGCATCACACTGTGACACCGAGCATCACACTGTGTCACCGAGCAACACACTGTGTCACCGAGCATCACACTGTGTCACCGAGCATCACACTGTGTCACCGAGCATCACACTGTGTCACCGAGCATCACACTGTGTCACCGAGCATCACACTGTGTCACCGAGCATCACACTGTGTCACCGAGCATCACACTGTGTCACCGAGCATCACACTGTGTCACCGAGCATCACACTGTGTCACCGAGCATCACACTGTGTCACCGAGCATCACACTGTGTCACCGAGCATCACACTGTGTCACCGAGCATCACACTGTGTCACCGAGCATCACACTGTGTCACCGAGCATCACACTGTGTCACCGAGCATCACACTGTGTCACCGAGCATCACACTGTGTCACCGAGCATCACACTGTGTCACCGAGCATCACACTGTGTCACCGAGCATCACACTGTGTCACCGAGCATCACACTGTGTCACCGAGCATCACACTGTGTCACCGAGCATCACACTGTGTCACCGAGCATCACACTGTGTCACCGAGCATCACACTGTGTCACCGAGCATCACACTGTGTCACCGAGCATCACACTGTGTCACCGAGCATCACACTGTGTCACCGAGCATCACACTGTGTCACCGAGCATCACACTGTGTCACCGAGCATCACACTGTGTCACCGAGCATCACACTGTGTCACCGAGCATCACACTGTGTCACCGAGCATCACACTGTGTCACCGAGCATCACACTGTGTCACCGAGCATCACACTGTGTCACCGAGCATCACACTGTGTCACCGAGCATCACACTGTGTCACCGAGCATCACACTGTGTCACCGAGCATCACACTGTGTCACCGAGCATCACACTGTGTCACCGAGCATCACACTGTGTCACCGAGCATCACACTGTGTCACCGAGCATCACACTGTGTCACCGAGCACCACACTGTGTCACCGAGCATCACACTGTGTCACCGAGCATCACACTGTGTCACCGAGCTTCACACTGTGTCACCGAGCATCACACTGTGTCACCGAGCATCACACTGTGTCACCGAGCATCACACTGTGTCACCGAGCATCACACTGTGTCACCTAGCTTCACACTGTGTCACCGAGCATCTACCGTGATGCAAATTCCTGCCGACAGCAAGTTGACCTTATCATGGAACGCTGTTATAATGTAATCTTCTGTCACACTTAAGAAAGCTGTTATAATGTAATCTTCTGTCACACTTAAGAAAGCTGTTATAATGTAATCTTCTGTCACACTTAAGAAAGCTGTTATAATGTAATCTTCTGTCACACTTAAGAAAGCTGTTATAATGTAATCTTCTGTCACACTTAAGAAAGCTGTTATAATGTAATCTTCTGTCACACTTAAGAAAGCTGTTATAATGTAATCTTCTGTCACACTTAAGAAAGCTGTTATAATGCAATCTTCTGTCACACTTAAGAAAGCTGTTATAATGTAATCTTCTGTTTCACTTAAGAAAGCTGTTATAATGTAATCTTCTGTTTCACTTAAGAAAGCTGTTATAATGCAATCTTCTGTCACACTTAAGAAAGCTGTTATAATGTAATCTTCTGTCACACTTAAGAAAGCTGTTATAATGCAATCTTCTGTCACACTTAAGAAAGCTGTTATAATGTAATCTTCTGTCACACTTAAGAAAGCTGTTATAATGTAATCTTCTGTTTCACTTAAGAAAGCTGTTATAATGCAATCTTCTGTCACACTTAAGAAAGCTGTTATAATGCAATCTTCTGTCACACTTAAGAAAGCTGTTATAATGTAATCTTCTGTTTCACTTAAGAAAGCTATTATAATGTAATCTTCTGTTACACTTAAGAAAGCTGTTATAATGTAATCTTCTGTCACACTTAAGAAAGCTGTTATAATGTAATCTTCTGTTACACTTAAGAAAGCTGTTATAATGTAATGTTCTGTTACACTTAAGAAAGCTGTTATAATGTAATCTTCTGTTGCACTTAAGAAAGCTGTTATAATGTAATGTTCTGTTACACTTAAGAAAGCTGTTATAATGTAATCTTCTGTTACACCTAAGAAAGCTGTTATAATGTAATCTTCTGTTACACTTAAGAAAGCTGGTATAATGTAATCTTCTGTCACACTTAAGAAAGCTGTTATAATGTAATCTTCTGTCACACTTAAGAAAGCTGTTATAATGTAATCTTCTGTTACACTTAAGAAAGCTGTTATAATGTAATGTTCTGTTACACTTAAGAAAGCTGTTATAATGTAATGTTCTGTTACACTTAAGAAAGCTGTTATAATGTAATGTTCTGTTACACTTAAGAAAGCTGTTATAATGTAATCTTCTGTTACACTTAAGCTGGTATAATGTAATCTTCTGTCACACTTAAGAAAGCTGTTATAATGTAATCTTCTGTTACACTTAAGAAAGCTGTTATAATGTAATCTTCTGTCACACTTAAGAAAGCTGTTATAATGTAATCTTCTGTTACACTTAAGAAAGCTGTTATAATGTAATCTTCTGTCACACTTAAGAAAGCTGTTATAATGTAATCTTCTGTTACACTTAAGAAAGTTGTTATAATGTAATTTTCTGTCACACTTAAGAAAGCTGTTATAATGTAATCTTCTGTTACACTTAAGAAAGCTGTTATAATGTAATCTTCTGTTACACTTAAGAAAGCTGTTATAATGTAATCTTCTGTTTAAGAAAGCATAATGTAATCTTCTGTCACACTTAAGAAAGCTGTTATAATGTAATCTTCTGTTACACTTAAGAAAGCTGTTATAATGTAATCTTCTGTTACACTTAAGAAAGCTGTTATAATGTAATCTTCTGTTACACTTAAGAAAGCTGTTATAATGTAATCTTCTGTTACACTTAAGAAAGCTGTTATAATGTAATCTTCTGTTACACTTAAGAAAGCTGTTATAATGTAATCTTCTGTTACACTTAAGAAAGCTGTTATAATGTAATCTTCTGTTACACTTAAGAAAGCTGTTATAATGTAATCTTCTGTTACACTTAAGAAAGCTGTTATAATGTAATCTTCTGTTACACTTAAGAAAGCTGTTATAATGTAATCTTCTGTTACACTTAAGAAAGCTGTTATAATGTAATCTTCTGTTACACTTAAGAAAGCTGTTATAATGTAATCTTCTGTTACACTTAAGAAAGCTGTTATAATGTAATCTTCTGTTACACTTAAGAAAGCTGTTAATGTAATGTTCTGTTACACTTAAGAAAGCTGTTATAATGTAATCTTCTGTTACACTTAAGAAAGCTGTTATAATGTAATCTTCTGTTACACTTAAGAAAGCTGTTATAATGTAATCTTCTGTTACACTTAAGAAAGCTGTTATAATGTAATCTTCTGTTACACTTAAGAAAGCTGTTATAATGTAATCTTCTGTTACACTTAAGAAAGCTTAAGAAAGCTGTTATAATGTAATCTTCTGTTACACTTAAGAAAGCTGTTATAATGTAATCTTCTGTTACACTTAAGAAAGCTGTTATAATGTAATCTTCTGTCACACTTAAGAAAGCTGTTATAATGTAATCTTCTGTCACACTTAAGAAAGCTGTTATAATGTAATCTTCTGTTACACTTAAGAAAGCTGTTATAATGTAATCTTCTGTCACACTTAAGAAAGCTGTTATAATGTAATCTTCTGTCACACTTAAGAAAGCTGTTATAATGTAATCTTCTGTTACACTTAAGAAAGCTGTTATAATGTAATCTTCTGTCACACTTAAGAAAGCTGTTATAATGTAATCTTCTGTCACACTTAAGAAAGCTGTTATAATGTAATCTTCTGTCACACTTAAGAAAGCTGTTATAATGTAATCTTCTGTCACACTTAAGAAAGCTGTTATAATGTAATCTTCTGTCACACTTAAGAAAGCTGTTATAATGTAATCTTCTGTCACACTTAAGAAAGCTGTTATAATGTAATCTTCTGTCACACTTAAGAAAGCTGTTATAATGTAATCTTCTGTCACACTTAAGAAAGCTGTTATAATGTAATCTTCTGTCACACTTAAGAAAGCTGTTATAATGTAATCTTCTGTCACACTTAAGAAAGCTGTTATAATGTAATCTTCTGTCACACTTAAGAAAGCTGTTATAATGTAATCTTCTGTCACACTTAAGAAAGCTGTTATAATGTAATCTTCTGTCACACTTAAGAAAGCTGTTATAATGTAATCTTCTGTCACACTTAAGAAAGCTGTTATAATGTAATCTTCTGTCACACTTAAGAAAGCTGTTATAATGTAATCTTCTGTCACACTTAAGAAAGCTGTTATAATGTAATCTTCTGTCACACTTAAGAAAGCTGTTATAATGTAATCTTCTGTCACACTTAAGAAAGCTGTTATAATGTAATCTTCTGTCACACTTAAGAAAGCTGTTATAATGTAATCTTCTGTCACACTTAAGAAAGCTGTTATAATGTAATCTTCTGTCACACTTAAGAAAGCTGTTATAATGTAATCTTCTGTCACACTTAAGAAAGCTGTTATAATGTAATGTTCTGTCACACTTAAGAAAGCTGTTATAATGTAATCTTCTGTCACACTTAAGAAAGCTGTTATAATATAATCTTCTGTTACACTTAAGAAAGCTGTTATAATGTAATCTTCTGTCACACTTAAGAAAGCTGTTATAATGTAATCTTCTGTTACACTTAAGAAAGCTGTTATAATGTAATCTTCTGTCACACTTAAGAAAGCTGTTATAATGTAATCTTCTGTCACACTTAAGAAAGCTGTTATAATGTAATCTTCTGTCACACTTAAGAAAGCTGTTATAATGTAATCTTCTGTTACACTTAAGAAAGCTGTTATAATGTAATCTTCTGTCACACTTAAGAAAGCTGTTATAATGTAATCTTCTGTTACACTTAAGAAAGCTGTTGTAATGTAATCTTCTGTCACACTTAAGAAAGCTGTTATAATGTAATCTTCTGTCACACTTAAGAAAGCTGTTATAATGTAATCTTCTGTCACACTTAAGAAAGCTGTTATAATGTAATCTTCTGTCACACTTAAGAAAGCTGTTATAATGTAATCTTCTGTTACACTTAAGAAAGCTGTTATAATGTAATCTTCTGTCACACTTAAGAAAGCTGTTATAATGTAATCTTCTGTCACACTTAAGAAAGCTGTTATAATGTAATCTTCTGTTACACTTAAGAAAGCTGTTATAATGTAATCTTCTGTCACACTTAAGAAAGCTGTTATAATGTAATCTTCTGTCACACTTAAGAAAGCTGTTATAATGTAATCTTCTGTTACACTTAAGAAAGCTGTTATAATGTAATCTTCTGTCACACTTAAGAAAGCTGTTATAATGTAATCTGTCACACTTAAGAAAGCTGTTATAATGTAATCTTCTGTCACACTTAAGAAAGCTGTTATAATGTAATCTTCTGTCACACTTAAGAAAGCTGTTATAATGTAATCTTCTGTCACACTTAAGAAAGCTGTTATAATGTAATCTTCTGTCACACTTAAGAAAGCTGGTATAATCTGGGGGAAGGGTGCTCTCGTGGATCGAATCATGGCTCACAGACAGGAAGCAAAGAGTGTCCGTAAATGGGGTTAAATCTGAGTGGGGATCAGTAACAAGTGGCGTTCCACAGGGATCAGTCTTGGGCCCGTTGTTGTTTATAATATATATCAATGAACTTGATGAAGGAATTACTAGTGATATGAGCAAATTCGCCGATGACACGAAGATAGGTAGGATAATTGATTCAAACGTAGATGTTAGGGAACTTCAGGAGGATTTAGACAAACTCTACTCTTGGTCAGAAAAGTGGAAGATGCAGTTCAATGTAGATAAATGCAAGGTTCTGAAGCTCGGGAGTGCCCATAACCCTAGCACTTATAAGTTAAATGATGTAGAACTTAACCATACAGATTGCGAAAAGGACTTGGGGTTATGGTAAGCAGCAACCTTAAACCAAGACAGCAATGCCTAAGCTAACTTTATGTCATAACAGTTCCTCTGGTATTCACCGCAATACCTAAGGTGTTATCCTCTCTGGTTCCACTGCTTCATGACATCGATATATCTTAGCTCTCTCTCACGTCTTCTCTTTCATTTGATATTTCCTTTAATTTTTAAAGCTTGATCCATTATCCTCTTCCTCTACCACCTCTCGAGATTCTCCAGAAGAAAAAAATTTCTTTTTTTTGGGACCTTCTACATTGTTCTGTGTATACCTCGTTGTTATCCTTCCTGTTAACTTCCTTCATTATTGAGTCTTATAACTCGTTCCCTTAATGTAATTATCAGTGTGGTGAGGCTACACACCAGCCTCGGAGTCTCCTACTTGGTTACTGTTGCATTTTAAAATTCCTTTCCTCTCCCATTTTTGTCCTACAACAGACATTTCTGCCTTCTCTATTTACTTCCCCATAATCCTACCCACTTTCTTTACTTACTTGATACTTCTAAATACTTTCTTTACTTCCCTGATAATCCCAACTACTTTCTTTACTTCTCCCTGATAATTCTACCTACTTTCTTTACTTCTCCCTGATAATTCTACCTACTTTCTTTACTTCTCCCTGATAATTCTACCTACTTTCTTTACTTCTCCCTGATAATTCTACCTACTTTCTTTACTTCTCCCTGATAATTCTACCTACTTTCTTTACTACCCCTGATAATTCTACCTACTTTCTTTACTTCCCCTGATAATTCTACCTACTTTCTTTACTTCCCCTGATAATTCTACCTACTTTCTTTACTTCCCCTGATAATTCTACCTACTTTCTTTACTTCACCCTGATAATTCTACCTACTTTCTTTACTTCTCAGTGATAATTCTACCTACTTTCTTTACTTCCCCTGATAATTCTACCTACTTTCTTTACTTCCCCTGATAATTCTACCTACTTTCTTTACTTCTCCCTGATAATTCTACCTACTTTCTTTACTTCTCCCTGATAATTCTACCTACTTTCTTTACTTCCCCTGATAATTCTACCTACTTTCTTTACTTCCCCTGATAATTCTACCTACTTTCTTTACTTCCCCTGATAATTCTACCTACTTTCTTTACTTCCCCTGATAATTCTACCTACTTTCTTTACTTCCCCTGATAATTCTACCTACTTTCTTTACTTCCCCTGATAATTCTACCTACTTTCTTTACTTCCCCTGATAATTCTACCTACTTTCTTTACTTCTCCCTGATAATTCTACCTACTTTCTTTACTTCTCCCTGATAATTCTACCTACTTTCTTTACTTCTCCCTGATAATTCTACCTACTTTCTTTACTTCCCCTGATAATTCTACCTACTTTCTTTACTTCCCCTGATAATTCTACCTACTTTCTTTACTTCCCCTGATAATTCTACCTACTTTCTTTACTTCCCCTGATAATTCTACCTACTTTCTTTACTTCCCCTGATAATTCTACCTACTTTCTTTACTTCTCCCTGATAATTCTACCTACTTTCTTTACTTCTCCCTGATAATTCTACCTACTTTCTTTACTTCTCCCTGATAATTCTACCTACTTTCTTTACTTCTCCCTGATAATTCTACCTACTTTCTTTACTTCCCCTGATAATTCTACCTACTTTCTTTACTTCCCCTGATAATTCTACCTACTTTCTTTACTTCCCCTGATAATTCTACCTACTTTCTTTACTTCCCTGATAATTCTACCTACTTTCTTTACTTCTCCCTGATAATTCTACCTACTTTCTTTACTTCTCCCTGATAATTCTACCTACTTTCTTTACTTCTCCCTGATAATTCTACCTACTTTCTTTACTTCCCCTGATAATTCTACCTACTTTCTTTACTTCCCCTGATAATTCTACCTACTTTCTTTACTTCCCCTGATAATTCTACCTACTTTCTTTACTTCTCCCTGATAATTCTACCTACTTTCTTTACTTCTCCCTGATAATTCTACCTACTTTCTTTACTTCCCCTGATAATTCTACCTACTTTCTTTACTTCCCCTGATAATTCTACCTACTTTCTTTACTTCCCCTGATAATTCTACCTACTTTCTTTACTTCCCCTGATAATTCTACCTACTTTCTTTACTTCCCCTGATAATTCTACCTACTTTCTTTACTTCTCCCTGATAATTCTACCTACTTTCTTTACTTCTCCCTGATAATTCTACCTACTTTCTTTACTTCTCCCTGATAATTCTACCTACTTTCTTTACTTCCCCTGATAATTCTACCTACTTTCTTTACTTCCCCTGATAATTCTACCTACTTTCTTTACTTCCCCTGATAATTCTACCTACTTTCTTTACTTCTCCCTGATAATTCTACCTACTTTCTTTACTTCCCCTGATAATTCTACCTACTTTCTTTACTTCTCCCTGATAATTCTACCTACTTTCTTTACTTCTCCCTGATAATTCTACCTACTTTCTTTACTTCTCCCTGATAATTCTACCTACTTTCTTTACTTCCCCTGATAATTCTACCTACTTTCTTTACTTCCCCTGATAATTCTACCTACTTTCTTTACTTCCCCTGATAATTCTACCTACTTTCTTTACTTCTCCCTGATAATTCTACCTACTTTCTTTACTTCTCCCTGATAATTCTACCTACTTTCTTTACTTCCCCTGATAATTCTACCTACTTTCTTTACTTCCCCTGATAATTCTACCTACTTTCTTTACTTCCCCTGATAATTCTACCTACTTTCTTTACTTCTCCCTGATAATTCTACCTACTTTCTTTACTTCACCCTGATAATTCTACCTACTTTCTTTACTTCACCCTGATAATTCTACCTACTTTCTTTACTTCCCCTGATAATTCTACCTACTTTCTTTACTTCCCCTGATAATTCTACCTATTTTCTTTACTTCTCCCTGATAATTCTACCTACTTTCTTTACTTCACCCTGATAATTCTACCTACTTTCTTTACTTCACCCTGATAATTCTACCTACTTTCTTTACTTCCCCTGATAATTCTACCTACTTTCTTTACTTCCCCTGATAATTCTACCTACTTTCTTTACTTCTCCCTGATAATTCTACCTACTTTCTTTACTTCACCCTGATAATTCTACCTACTTTCTTTACTTCACCCTGATAATTCTACCTACTTTCTTTACTTCCCCTGATAATTCTACCTACTTTCTTTACTTCCCCTGATAATTCTACCTACTTTCTTTACCTATAATTCTACCTACTTTCTTTACTTCTGATAATTCTACCTACTTTCTTTACTTCTCCCTGATAATTCTACCTACTTTCTTTACTTCTCCCTGATAATTCTACCTACTTTCTTTACTTCTCTACCTACTTTCTTTACTTCTCCCTGATAATTCTACCTACTTTCTTTACTTCTCCCTGATAATTCTACCTACTTTCTTTACTTCTACCTACTCTACCTACTTTCTTTACTTCTCCCTGATAATTCTACCTACTTTCTTTACTTCTCCCTGATAATTCTACCTACTTTCTTTACTTCTCCCTGATAATTCTACCTACTTTCTTTACTTCTCCCTGATAATTCTACCTACTTTCTTTACTTCTCCCTGATAATTCTACCTACTTTCTTTACTTCTCCCTGATAATTCTACCTACTTTCTTTACTTCTCCCTGATAATTCTACCTACTTTCTTTACTTCTCCCTGATAATTCTACCTACTTTCTTTACTTCTCCCTGATAATTCTACCTACTTTCTTTACTTCTCCCTGATAATTCTACCTACTTTCTTTACTTCTCCCTGATAATTCTACCTACTTTCTTTACTTCTCCCTGATAATTCTACCTACTTTCTTTACTTCTCCCTGATAATTCTACCTACTTTCTTTACTTCTCCCTGATAATTCTACCTACTTTCTTTACTTCCCCTGATAATTCTACCTACTTTCTTTACTTCCCCTGATAATTCTACCTACTTTCTTTACTTCCCCTGATAATTCTACCTACTTTCTTTACTTCCCCTGATAATTCTACCTACTTTCTTTACTTCCCCTGATAATTCTACCTACTTTCTTTACTTCTCCCTGATAATTCTACCTACTTTCTTTACTTCCCCTGATAATTCTACCTACTTTCTTTACTTCTCCCTGATAATTCTACCTACTTTCTTTACTTCCCCTGATAATTCTACCTACTTTCTTTACTTCCATTATGTTCACACTTTGTTCGTACATATTTTCCATGCTCTTGCACTCATATTATTTATTATTAGTATAATTATTATCATTATGGAGAAAGCTAAACCCGTAGGGATTATACAGCGCCTGTGTGTGGGGTGGGAGGGGGAGTAATGGAAAGCATTCAGGCTTAATTCAGGAACCTGGAGAACAGATCCAATTCCCTGGATCAAGAGCCCCTCACTAGCGTCAAGGAACCTCCATTAAGGGGTCCACTTTTTATTAACCACGGACACACTATATTTTCTCTCCCTCTCTGCTGCTCGTTCATATCTCTCTGGCTTCCTGTCACACTTTTTATTAACCACGGACACACTATATTTTCTCTCCCTCTCTGCTGCTCGTTCATATCTCTCTGGCTTCCTGTCACATCTTTATCAACCTACCTCTCTCTCTCTTTCTCTCCTCCCTCTCTCTCTCTCTCTCTCTCTCTCTCTCTCTCTCTCTCTCTCTCTCTCTCTCTCTCTCTCTCTCTCTCTCTCTCTCTCTCTCTCCTCCACTGTTTCTTCTAGTTCTCTTTCACACTGAAATTCACTCGGGAACTCTCTCATGCAAGTGCTAGTTACCCTCCTTGGTTCTTGGTCCCCACCCTTCACATCATGGTTCTTAGTGGCCAGTCCTCACATCATGGTTCTTGGTCCCCACGCCTCACATCATGGTTCTTGGTGGCCAGTCCTCACATCATGGTTCTTGGTCCCCACCCCTCACATCATGGTTCTTGGTGGCCAGTCCTCACATCATGGTTCTTGGTCCCCACCCCTCACATCATGGTTCTTGGTCCCCACCCCTCACATCATGGTTCTTAGTGGCCAGTCCTCACATCATGGTTCTTAGTGGCCAGTCCTCACATCATGGTTCTTAGTGGCCAGTCCTCACATCATGGTTCTTAGTGGCCAGTCCTCACATCATGGTTCTTGGTGGCCAGTCCTCACATCATGGTTCTTGGTCCCCACCCCTCACATCATGGTTCTTGGTGGCCAGTCCTCACATCATGGTTCTTGGTCCCCACCCCTCACATCATGGTTCTTGGTGGCCAGTCCTCACATCATGGTTCTTGGTGGCCAGTCCTCACATCATGGTTCTTGGTGGCCAGTCCTCACATCATGGTTCTTGGTGGCCAGTCCTCACATCATGGTTCTTGGTGGCCAGTCTTCACATCATGGTTCTTGGTCCCCACCCCTCACATCATGGTTCTTGGTGGCCAGTCCTCACATCATAGTTCTTGGTGGCCAGTCCTCACATCATGGTTCTTGGTGGCCAGTCCTCACATCATGGTTCTTGGTGGCCAGTCCTCACATCATGGTTCTTGGTGGCCAGTCTTCACATCATGGTTCTTGGTCCCCACCCCTCACATCATGGTTCTTGGTGGCCAGTCCTCACATCATGGTTCTTGGTCCCCACCCCTCACATCATGGTTCTTGGTGGCCAGTCCTCACATCATGGTTCTTGGTGGCCAGTCTTCACATCATGGTTCTTGGTGGCCAGTCCTCACATCATGGTTCTTAGTGGCCAGTCCTCACATCATGGTTCTTGGTGGCCAGTCCTCACATCATGGTTCTTGGTGGCCAGTCCTCACATCATGGTTCTTGGTGGCCAGTCCTCACATCATGGTTCTTGGTGGCCAGTCTTCACATCATGGTTCTTGGTGGCCAGTCCTCACATCATGGTCCTTGGTGGCCAGTCCTCACATCATGGTTCTTGGTGGCCAGGCCTCACATCATGGTTCTTGGTGGCCAGTCCTCACATCATGGTTCTTTGTGGCCAGTCCGCACATCATGGTTCTTGGTGGCCAGTCCTCACATCATGGTTCTTGGTGGCCAGTCCTCACATCATGGTTCTTGGTGGCCAGGCCTCACATCATGGTTCTTGGTGGCCAGTCCTCACATCATGGTTCTTGGTGGCCAGTCCTCACATCATGGTTCTTGGTGGCCAGTCCTCACATCATGGTTCTTGGTGGCCAGTCCTCACATCATGGTTCTTGGTGGCAGTCCGCACATCATGGTTCTTGGTGGCCAGTCCTCACATCATGGTTCTTGGTGGCCAGTCCTCACATCATGGTTCTTGGTGGCAGTCCGCACATCATGGTTCTTGGTGGCCAGTCTTCACATCATGGTTCTTGGTGGCCAGTCTTCACATCATGGTTCTTGGTGGCCAGTCTTCACATCATGGTTCTTGGTGGCAGTCCTCACATCATGGTTCTTGGTGGCCAGTCCTCACATCATGGTTCTTGTTGGCAGTCCTCACATCATGGTTCTTGTTGGCAGTCCTCACATCATGGTTCTTGTTGGCAGTCCTCACATCATGGTTCTTGTTGGCCAGTCCTCACATCATGGTTCTTGGTGGCAGTCCGCACATCATGGTTCTTGGTGGCCAGTCCTCACATCATGGTTCTTGGTGGCCAGTCTTCACATCATGGTTCTTGGTGGCCAGTCCTCACATCATGGTTCTTGGTGGCCAGTCCTCACATCATGGTCCTTGGTGGCCAGGCCTCACATCATGGTTCTTGTTGGCAGTCCTCACATTTTTCTAGCTATCAACACTATATTCCTCTCCATCTAATCTACAATACCACTGAGAAGACAACAAACCTCGCGTTCGACGCACCAGCGCCATCTACTGCCGGACCTTTGCCACTCTTGTCTGGACCAGCTCTGCAGTAGCTATTATACAGTCAACACATCCAGCAGTATTTTCTCTCTACTCTGACCAACCAACGCCATGCGGATGGGTCTAGCCGCGGCTCTTTTCCCCTCACTGTCTCATCATTCCTCTCCCTCACTTCTCTTCCACTATCCAAATCTCACTTTCACCCACATTTGTCTTACCTGGGAATATCCTACTACTACTGTTGGTTCCTGGAGCCATGAGCTTTATCATGCCTACTCCTTACACTGTGTACTGAGTTTGCCTCCACCACTTCCTCATCTAGCTCATTCCATTTGCCTTCCTGAGACTGATAAAGTATTTCCTAACATCCCCTTAGCTCTTCTGTCTTTAGTTTCTATAACCTCTCGCCTCCAAGTCTCTCCTTTAAAAATTTTGTCTCTCTCCTCTGTCAAAGTCTCTTAGTATCTTGTATGATAATAATAATAATAATAATAATAATAATAATAATAATAATAATAATAATAATAATAATAATAATAATAATTATTATTATTATTATTATTATTATTATTATTATTATTATTATTATTATCTTTATTTCTACAAATAAATTATACAACTTATACAGACCATAACTGACATCAGTGACATAGAACACAGAAAGCCTTTTATGCTCATCATTTCGGGCAAATTAGGTCAATTTTTGTCCCCCAGGATGCGACCCACACCAGTCGACTAACAACCAGGTTCCCATTTTATACTGCTAGGTGACCAGACAGAGGAAACAAGTTCTAATATTTCCACTCGTACCGAGGATCGAACCAAGGACTTCCTGTTTGCGATTTAATCAGTGCTTATATACTACCCTCTCATTATTTTATTACCCAATTTATGTTGAGATTTGTAGTACTGGGGCTGGCATCTGGAGTGAGAGTGAGGGAAGTGACTAGTGAAGGTAGTGTCAGAGAAGTGACTAGTGAAGGTAGCGTCAGAGAAGTGACTAGTGAAGGTAGCGTCAGAGAAGTGACTAGTGAAGGTAGCGTCAGAGAAGTGACTAGTGAAGGTAGCGTCAGAGAAGTGACTAGTGAAGGTAGCGTCAGAGAAGTTACTAGTGAAGGTAGCGTCAGAGAAGTGACTATTGAAGGTAGCGTCAGAGAAGTGACTTGTGAAGGTAGCGTCAGAGAAGTGACTAGTGAAGGTAGCGTCAGAGAAGTGACTAGTGAAGGTAGCGTCAGAGAAGTGACTAGTGAAGGTAGCGTCACAAGTGACTAGTGAAGGTAGCGTCACAAGTGACTAGTGAAGGTAGCGTCACAAGTGACTAGTGAAGGTAGCGTCACAAGTGACTAGTGAAGGTAGCGTCACAAGTGACTAGTGAAGGTAGCGTCACAAGTGACTAGTGAAGGTAGCGTCACAAGTGACTAGTGAAGGTAGCGTCACAAGTGACTAGTGAAGGTAGCGTCAGAGAAGTGACTAGTGAAGGAAGCGTCACAAGTGACTAGTGAAGGTAGCGTCAGAGAAGTGACTAGTGAAGGTAGCATCAGAGAAGTGACTAGTGAAGGCAGCGTCACAAGTGACTAGTGAAGGTAGCATCAGAGAAGTGACTAGTGAAGGTAGCGTCACAAGTGACTAGTGAAGGTAGCATCAGAGAAGTGACTAGTGAAGGTAGCGTCAGAGAAGTGACTAGTGAAGGTAGCGTCAGAGAAGTGACTTGTGAAGGTAGCGTCAGAGAAGTGACTAGTGAAGGTAGCGTCAGAGAAGTGACTAGTGAAGGTAGCGTCAGAGAAGTGACTAGTGAAGGTAGCGTCAGAGAACTGACTAGTGAAGGTAGCGTCACAGAAGTGACTAGTGAAGGTAGCGTCAGAGAAGTGACTAGTAAAGGTAGCGTCAGAGAAGTGACTAGTAAAGGTAGCGTCACAGAAGTGACTTGTGAAGGTAGCGCCAGAGAAGTGACTAGTGAAGGTAGCGTCAGAGAAGTGACTAGTGAAGGTAGCGTCAGAGAAGTGACTAGTGAAGGTAGCGTCACAGAAGTGACTAGTGAAGGTAGCGTCAGAGAAGTGACTTGTGAAGGTAGCGTCAGAGAAGTGACTAGTGAAGGTAGCGTCACAGAAGTGACTAGTGAAGGTAGCGTCAGAGAAGTGACTTGTGAAGGTAGCGTCAGAGAAGTGACTAGTGAAGGTAGCGTCAGAGAAGTGACTAGTGAAGGTAGCGTCAGAGAAGTGACTAGTGAAGGTAGCGTCAGAGAAGTGACTAGTGAAGGTAGCGTCAGAGAAGTGACTAGTGAAGGTAGCGTCAGAGAAGTGACTAGTGAAGGTAGCGTCAGAGAAGTGACTAGTGAAGGTAGCGTCAGAGAAGTGACTAGTGAAGGTAGCGTCAGAGAAGTGACTAGTGAAGGTAGCGTCAGAGAAATGACTAGTAAAGGTAAGGTAGCGTCAGAGAAGTCTAGAGAAGAGAAGTGACTAGTGAAGGTAGCGTCACAAGTGACTAGTGAAGGTAGCGTCACAGAAGTGACTAGTGAAGTGACTAGTGAAGGTAGCGTCAGAGAAGTGACTAGTGAAGGTAGCGTCACAAGTGACTAGTGAAGGTAGCGTCACAGTGAAGGTAGCGTCACAAGTGACTAGTGAAGGTAGCGTCAGAGAAGTGACTAGTGAAGGTAGCATCAGAGAAGTGACTAGTGAAGGTAGCGTCAGAGAAGTGACTAGTGAAGGTAGCGTCAGAGAAGTGACTAGTGAAGGTAGCGTCAGAGAAGTGACTAGTGAAGGTAGCGTCAGAGAAGTGACTAGTGAAGGTAGCGTCAGAGAAGTGACTAGTGAAGGTAGCGTCACAGAGTGACTTGTGAAGGTGACTAGTGAAGGTAGCGTCAGAGAAGTGACTAGTGAAGGTAGCGTCAGAGAAGTCAGTGAAGGTAGCGTCAGTGACTAGTGAAGGTAGCGTCAGAGAAGTGACTAGTGAAGGTAGCGTCACAGAGTGACTAGTGACTAGTGAAGGTAGCGTCAGAGAAGTCAGAGAAGTGACTAGTAAAGGTAGCGTCAGAGAAGTGACTAGTGAAGGTAGCGTCAGAGAAGTGACTAGTAAAGGTAGCGTCAGAGAAGTGACTAGTGAAGGTAGCGTCAGAGAAGTGACTAGTGAAGGTAGCGTCAGAGAAGTGACTAGTGAAGGTAGCGTCAGAGAAGTGACTAGTGAAGGTAGCGTCAGAGAAGTGACTAGTAAAGGTAGCGTCAGAGAAGTGACTAGTAAAGGTAGCGTCAGAGAAGTGACTAGTAAAGGTAGCGTCAGAGAAGTGACTAGTAAAGGTAGCGTCAGAGAAGTGACTAGTGAAGGTAGCGTCACAAGTGACTAGTGAAGGTAGCGTCACAGAAGTGACTAGTGAAGGTAGCGTCAGAGAAGTGACTTGTGAAGGTAGCGTCAGAGAAGTGACTAGTAAAGGTAGCGTCAGAGAAGTGACTAGTGAAGGTAGCGTCAGAGAAGTGACTAGTGAAGGTAGCATCAGAGAAGTGACTAGTGAAGGTAGCGTCAGACTAGTGAAGGTAGCGTCACTAGTGAAGGTAGCGTCACAAGTGACTAGTGAAGGTAGCGTCACAAGTGACTAGTGAAGGTAGCGTCAGAGAAGTGACTAGTGAAGGTAGCGTCAGATAAGTGACTAGTGAAGGTAGCGTCACAAGTGACTAGTGAAGGTAGCGTCACAAGTGACTAGTGAAGGTAGCGTCAGAGAAGTGACTTGTGAAGGTAGCGTCACAAGTGACTTGTGAAGGTAGCGTCACAAGTGACTTGTGAAGGTAGCGTCACAAGTGACTTGTGAAGGTAGCGTCACAAGTGACTTGTGAAGGTAGCGTCAAGTGACTAGTGAAGGTAGCGTCACTAGTGAAGGTAGCGTCAGATAAGTGACTAGTGAAGGTAGCGTCACAAGTGACTAGTGAAGGTAGCGTCACAAGTGACTAGTGAAGGTAGCGTCACAAGTGACTTGTGAAGGTAGCGTCACAAGTGACTAGTGAAGGTAGCGTCACAAGTGACTAGTGAAGGTAGCGTCACAAGTGACTCACAAGTGAAGGTAGCGTCACAAGTGACTAGTGAAGGTAGCGTCACAAGTGACTTGTGAAGTAAAGTAGCGTCACAAGTGACTTGTGAAGGTAGCGTCACAAGTGACTAGTGAAGGTAGCGTCACAAGTGACTAGTGAAGGTAGCGTCACAAGTGACTAGTGAAGGTAGCGTCACAAGTGACTAGTGAAGGTAGCGTCACAAGTGACTAGTGAAGGTAGCGTCACAAGTGACTAGTGAAGGTAGCGTCACAAGTGACTAGTGAAGGTAGCGTCACAAGTGACTAGTGAAGGTAGCGTCACAAGTGACTAGTGAAGGTAGCGTCACAAGTGACTAGTGAAGGTAGCGTCACAAGTGACTAGTGAAGGTAGCGTCACAAGTGACTAGTGAAGGTAGCGTCACAAGTGACTAGTGAAGGTAGCGTCACAAGTGACTAGTGAAGGTAGCGTCACAAGTGACTAGTGAAGGTAGCGTCACAAGTGACTAGTGAAGGTAGCGTCACAAGTGACTAGTGAAGGTAGCGTCACAAGTGACTAGTGAAGGTAGCGTCACAAGTGACTAGTGAAGGTAGCGTCACAAGTGACTAGTGAAGGTAGCGTCACAAGTGACTAGTGAAGGTAGCGTCACAAGTGACTAGTGAAGGTAGCGTCACAAGTGACTTGAAGGTAGCGTCACAAGTGACTAGTGAAGGTAGCGTCACAAGTGACTAGTGAAGGTAGCGTCACAAGTGACTAGTGAAGGTAGCGTCACAAGTGACTAGTGAAGGTAGCGTCACAAGTGACTAGTGAAGGTAGCGTCACAAGTGACTAGTGAAGGTAGCGTCACAAGTGACTTGTGAAGGTAGCGTCACAAGTGACTAGTGAAGGTAGCGTCACAAGTGACTAGTGAAGGTAGCGTCACAAGTGACTAGTGAAGGTAGCGTCACAAGTGACTAGTGAAGGTAGCGTCACAAGTGACTTGTGAAGGTAGCGTCACAAGTGACTTGTGAAGGTAGCGTCACAAGTGACTTGTGAAGGTAGCGTCACAAGTGACTTGTGAAGGTAGCGTCACAAGTGACTAGTGAAGGTAGCGTCACAAGTGACTTGTGAAGGTAGCGTCACAAGTGACTTGTGAAGGTAGCGTCACAAGTGACTTGTGAAGGTAGCGTCACAAGTGACTAGTGAAGGTAGCGTCAGAGGCAGAGAGACAGCAAGTGTAAATATTAGAGTTCGTGTAAAGAGAAAGAGGAAATGAAGGAATGAGAGAAGTGGAGAGAGAAACAGAACAGGAAAACTTACTGGAACGTTACTGCTATTTACATTATAGGTCAGAGGATGGTGAGACAGTGTTGGTAGTCCTACACCTGGTTGCTGGTTGGTAGTCCTACACCTGGTTGCTGGTTGGTAGTCCTACACCTGGTTGCTGGTTGGTAGTCCTATACCTGGTTGCTGGTTGGTAGTCCTACACCTGGTTGCTGGTTGGTAGTCCTACACCTGGTTGCTGGTTGCTAGTCCTACACCTGGTTGCTGGTTGGTAGTCCTACACCTGGTTGCTGGTTGGTAGTCCTACACCTGGTTGCTGGTTGATAGTCCTACACCTGGTTGCTGGTTGATAGTCCTACACCTGGTTGCTGGTTGGTAGTCCTACACCTGGTTGCTGGTTGATAGTCCTACACCTGGTTGCTGGTTCATAGTCCTACACCTGGTTGCTGGTTGATAGTCCTACACCTGGTTGCTGGTTGATAGTCCTACACCTGGTTGCTGGTTGATAGTCCTACACCTGGTTGCTGGTTGGTAGTCCTACACCTGGTTGCTGGTTGATAGTCCTACACCTGGTTGCTGGTTGATAGTCCTACACCTGGTTGCTGGTTGATAGTCCTACACCTGGTTGCTGGTTGATAGTCCTACACCTGGTTGCTGGTTGGTAGTCCTACACCTGGTTGCTGGTTGGTAGTCCTACACCTGGTTGCTGGTTGGTAGTCCTACACCTGGTTGCTGGTTGGTAGTCCTACACCTGGTTGCTGGTTGATAGTCCTACACCTGGTTGCTGGTTGGTAGTCCTACACCTGGTTGCTGGTTGGTAGTCCTACACCTGGTTGCTGGTTGGTAGTCCTACACCTGGTTGCTGGTTGATAGTCCTACACCTGGTTGCTGGTTGGTAGTCCTACACCTGGTTGCTGGTTGAGTAGTCCTACACCTGGTTGCTGGTTGATCCTACACCTGTTGCTGGTTGGTAGTCCTACACCTGGTTGCTGGTTGATAGTCCTACACCTGGTTGCTGGTTGGTAGTCCTACACCTGGTTGCTGGTTGGTAGTCCTACACCTGGTTGCTGGTTGGTAGTCCTACACCTGGTTGCTGGTTGGTAGTCCTACACCTGGTTGCTGGTTGGTAGTCCTACACCTGGTTGCTGGTTGGTAGTCCTACACCTGGTTGCTGGTTGGTAGTCCTACACCTGGTTGCTGGTTGGTAGTCCTACACCTGGTTGCTGGTTGGTAGTCCTACACCTGGTTGCTGGTTGGTAGTCCTACACCTGGTTGCTGGTTGGTAGTCCTACACCTGCTTGCTGGTTGGTAGCCCTACATCTGGTTGCTGGTTGGCAGTTTTACACCTGGTTGCTGGTTGGTAGTCCTACACCTGGTTGCTGGTTAGTAGTCCTACACCTGGTTGCCGGTTGGTAGTCCTACACCTGGTTGCTAGTCCTGGTTGCTGGTTGGTAGTCCTACACCTGGTTGCTTGCTGGTTGGTAGTCCTACACCTGGTTGCTGGTTGGTAGTCCTACACCTGGTTGCTACATCTGGTTGCTGGTTGGTAGTCCTACACCTGGTTGCTGGTTGGTTGCTGGTTGGTAGTCCTACACCTGGTTGCTGGTTGGTAGTCCTACACCTGGTTGCCTGGTTGGTAGTCCTACACCTCTGGTTGCCTACACCTGGTTGCTGGTTGGTAGTCCTACACCTGGTTGCTGGTTGGTAGTCCTACACCTGCTTGCTGGTTGGTAGTCCTACACCTGGTTGCTGGTTAGTAGTCCTACACCTGGTTGATGGTTAGTAGTCCTACACCTGGTTGCTGGTTGGTATTCCTACACCTGTTTGCTGGTTGGTAGTCCTACACCTGGTTGCTGGTTAGTAGTCCTACACCTGGTTGCTGGTTGGTAGTCCTACACCTGGTTGCTGGTTAGTAGTCCTACACCTGATTGCTGGTTGGTCCTACACCTGTTGCTGGTTGGTAGTCTACACCTGGTTGCTGGTTGGTACTCCTACACCTGGTTGCTGGTTAGTAGTCCTACACCTGTTTGCTGGTTGGTTGGTAGTCCTACACCTGGTTGCTGGTTAGTAGTCCTACACCTGGTTGCTGGTTGGTAGTCCTACACCTGGTTGCTGGTTAGTAGTCCTACACCTGATTGCTGGTTGCTAGTCCTACACCTGGTTGCTGGTTGGTAGTCCTACATCTGGTTGCTGGTTGGTAGTCCTACATCTGGTTGCTGGTTGGTAGTCCTACACCTGGTTGCTGGTTGGTAGTCCTACATCTGGTTGCTGGTTGGTAGTCCTACACCTGGTTGCTGGTTGGTAGTCCTACACCTGGTTGCTGGTTAGTAGTCCTACACCTGGTTGCTGGTTGGTAGTCCTACACCTGGTTGCTGGTTGGTAGTCCTACACCTGGTTGCTGGTTGGTAGTCCTACACCTGGTTGCTGGTTGGTAGTCCTACACCTGGTTGCTGGTTGGTAGTCCTACACCTGCTTGCTGGTTGGTAGTCCTACACCTGGTTGCTGGTTGGTAGTCCTACACCTGGTTGCTGGTTGGTAGTCCTACACCTGGTTGCTGGTTGGTAGTCCTACACCTGGTTGCTGGTTGGTAGTCCTACACCTGGTTGCTGGTTGGTAGTCCTACACCTGGTTGCTGGTTGGTAGTCCTACACCTGGTTGCTGGTTGGTAGTCCTACACCTGGTTGCTGGTTGGTAGTCCTACACTTGGTTGCTGGTTGGTAGTCCTACAACTGGTTGCTGGTTGGTAGTCCTACACCTGGTTGCTGGTTGGTAGTCCTACAACTGGTTGCTGGTTGGTAGTCCTACACCTGGTTGCTGTTGGTAGTCCTACACCTGGTTGCTGGTTGGTAGTCCTACACCTGTGGGTGGTAGTCCTACACTCGGTTGCTGGTTGGTAGTCCTACACTGGTTGCTGGTTGGTAGTCCTACACCTGGTTGCTAGTCCTACACCTGGTTGCTGGTTGGTAGTCCTACTCTTGGTTGCTGGTTGGTAGTCCTACACCTGGTTGCTGGTTGGTAGTCCTACAACTGGTTGCTGGTTGGTAGTCCTACACTTGGTTGCTGGTTGGTAGTCCTACAACTGGTTGCTGGTTGGTAGTCCTACACTTGGTTGCTGGTTGGTAGTCCTACATCTGGTTGCTGGTTGGTAGTCCTACACTTGGTTGCTGGTTGGTAGTCCTACATCTGGTTGCTGGTTGGTAGTCCTACACTTGGTTGCTGGTTGGTAGTCCTACATCTGGTTGCTGGTTGGTAGTCCTACATCTGGTTGCTGGTTGGTAGTCCTACACTTGGTTGCTGGTTGGTAGTCCTACACTTGGTTGCTGGTTGGTAGTCCTACACTTGGTTGCTGGTTGGTAGTCCTACAACTGGTTGCTGGTTGGTAGTCCTACACCTGGTTGCTGGTTGGTAGTCCTACAACTGGTTGCTGGTTTGTAGTCCTACACTTGGTTGCTGGTTGGTAGTCCTACATCTGGTTGCTGGTTGGTAGTCCTACACTTGGTTGCTGGTTGGTAGTCCTACACTTGGTTGCTGGTTAGTAGTCCTACAACTGGTTGCTGGTTGGTAGTCCTACATCTGGTTGCTGGCTGGCAGTCCTACAACTGGTTGCTGGTTTGTAGTCCTACACTTGGTTGCTGGTTGGTAGTCCTACATCTGGTTGCTGGTTGGTAGTCCTACACTTGGTTGCTGGTTAGTAGTCCTACAACTGGTTGCTGGTTGGTAGTCCTACATCTGGTTGCTGGCTGGCAGTCCTACACTCGGTTGCTGGTTTGTAGTCCTACAACTGGTTGTTGGTTGGTAGTCCTACACTTGGTTGCTGGTTAGTAGTCCTACAACTGGTTGCTGGTTGGTAGTCCTACACCTGGTTGCTGGTTGGTAGTCCTACACCTGCTTGCTGGTTGGTAGTCCTACACCTGCTTGCTGGTTGGTAGTCCTACATCTGGTTTCTGGGTGGTAGTCCTACACTCGGTTGCTGGTTGGTAGTCTTACAACTGGTTGCTGGTTGGTAGTCCTACACCTTGTTGCTGGTTGGTAGTCCTACACCTGGTTGCTGGTTAGTAGTCCTACACCTGGTTGCTGGTTGGTAGTCCTACACCTGGTTGCTAGTCCTACACCTGGTTGCTGGTTGGTAGTCCTACACTTGGTTGCTGGTTGGTAGTCCTACAACTGGTTGCTGGTTGGTAGTCCTACAACTGGTTGCTGGTTGGTAGTTCTACAACTGGTTGCTGGTTGGTAGTCCTACATCTGGTTGCTGGTTGGTAGTCCTGCAACTGATTGCTGGTTGGTAGTCCTACATCTGGTTGCTGGGTGGTAGTCCTACAATCGGTTGCTGGTTGGTAGTCCTACAACTGGTTGCTGGTTGGTAGTCCTACACTTGGTTGCTGGTTGGTAGTCCTACAACTGGTTGCTGGTTGGTAGTCCTACACTTGGTTGCTGGTTGGTAGTCCTACACTTGGTTGCTGGTTGGTAGTCCTACACCTGGTTGCTGGTTGGTAGTCCTACACCTGGTTGCTGGTTGGTAGTCCTACACCTGGTTGCTGGTTGGTAGTCCTACACCTGGTTGCTGGTTGGTAGTCCTACACCTGGTTGCTGGTTGGTAGTCCTACACCTGGTTGCTGGTTGGTAGTCCTACACCTGGTTGCTGGTTAGTAGTCCTACACCTGGTTGCTGGTTGGTAGTCCTACACCTGGTTGCTGGTTGGTAGTCCTACACCTGGTTGCTGGTTGGTAGTCCTACACCTGGTTGCTGGTTGGTAGTCCTACACCTGGTTGCTGGTTGGTAGTCCTACACCTGGTTGCTGGTTGGTAGTCCTACACCTGGTTGCTGGTTGGTAGTCCTACACCTGGTTGCTGGTTAGTAGTCCTACACCTGGTTGCTGGTTGGTAGTCCTACACCTGGTTGCTGGTTGGTAGTCCTACACCTGGTTGCTGGTTGGTAGTCCTACACCTGGTTGCTGGTTGGTAGTCCTACACCTGGTTGCTGGTTGGTAGTCCTACACCTGGTTGCTGGTTGGTAGTCCTACACCTGGTTGCTGGTTGGTAGTCCTACACCTGGTTGCTGGTTGGTAGTCCTACACCTGTTGCTGGTTGGTCCTACACCTGGTTGCTGGTTGGTAGTCCTACACCTGGTTGCTGGTTGGTAGTCCTACACCTGGTTGCTGGTTGGTAGTCCTACACCTGGTTGCTGGTTGGTAGTCCTACACCTGGTTGCTGGTTGGTAGTCCTACACCTGGTTGCTGGTTGGTAGTCCTACACCTGGGTGCTGGTTGGTAGTCCTACACCTGGTTGCTGGTTGGTAGTCCTACACCTGGTTGCTGGTTGGTAGTCCTACACCTGGTTGCTGGTTGGTAATCCTACACCTGGTTGCCTACACCTGGTTGCTGGTTGGTAGTCCTACACCTGGTTGCTGGTTGGTAATCCTACACCTGGTTGCTGGTTGGTAATCCTACACCTGGTTGCTGGTTGGTAGTCCTACACCTGGTTGCTGGTTGGTAATCCTACACCTGGTTGCCTACACCTGGTTGCTGGTTGGTAGTCCTACACCTGGTTGCTGGTTGGTAGTCCTACACCTGGTTGCTGGTTGGTAGTCCTACACCTGGTTGCTGGTTGGTAGTCCTACACCTGGTTGCTGGTTGGTAGTCCTACACCTGGTTGCTGGTTGGTAGTCCTACACCTGGTTGCTGGTTGGTAGTCCTACACCTGGTTGCTGGTTGGTAGTCCTACACCTGGTTGCTGGTTGGTAGTCCTACACCTGGTTGCTGGTTGGTAGTCCTACACCTGGTTGCTGGTTGGTAGTCCTACACCTGGTTGCTGGTTGGTAGTCCTACACCTGGTTGCTGGTTGGTAGTCCTACACCTGGTTGCTGGTTGGTAGTCCTACACCTGGTTGCTGGTTGGTAGTCCTACACCTGGTTGCTGGTTGGTAGTCCTACACCTGGTTGCTGGTTGGTAGTCCTACACCTGGTTGCTGGTTGGTAGTCCTACACCTGGTTGCTGGTTGGTAGTCCTACACCTGGTTGCTGGTTGGTAGTCCTACACCTGGTTGCTGGTTGGTAGTCCTACACCTGGTTGCTGGTTGCTGGTTGGCAGTTTTACACCTGGTTGCTGGTTGGTAGTCCTACACCTTGTTGCTGGTTGGTAGTAGTCCTACACCTGGTTGTTGGTTGGTAGTCCTACACCTCTTTGCTGGTTGGTAGTCCTACACCTGGTTGCTGGTTAGTAGTCCTACACCTGCTTGCTGGTTGGTAGTCCTACACCTGCTTGCTGGTTGGTAGTCCTACACCTGGTTGCTGGTTGGTAGTCCTACACCTGGTTGCTAGTCCTACACCTGGTTGCTGGTTGGTAGTCCTACACCTGGGTGCTGGTTAGTAGTCCTACATCTGGTTGCTGGTTGGTAGTCCTACACCTGGTTGCTGGTTGGTAGTCCTACACCTGGTTGCTGGTTGGTAGTCCTACACCTGGTTGCTGGTTGGTAGTCCTACACCTGGTTGCTGGTTGGTAGTCCTACACCTGGTTGCTAGTTGGTAGTCCTACACCTGGTTGCTGGTTGGTAGTCCTACATCTGGTTGCTGGTTGGAAGTCCTACACCTGGATGCTGGTTGGTAGTCCTACACCTGGTTGGTAGTCTACACCTGGTTGCTGTAGTCCTACACCTGGTTGCTGGTTGCTGTAGTCTGGTTAGTAGTCCTACATCTGGTTGCTGGTTGGTAGTCCTACACCTGATTGATAGTTGGTAGTCCTACACCTGGTTGCTGGTTGGTAGTCCTACACCTGGTTGCTGGTTGGTAGTCCTACACCTGGTTGCTGGTTGGTAGTCCTACACCTGTAGTCCTACACCTGGTTGCTGGTTGGTAGTCCTACACCTGGTTGCTGGTTGGTAGTCCTACACCTGGTTGCTGGTTGGTAGTCCTACACCTGGTTGCTGGTTGGTAGTCCTACACCTGGTTGCTGGTTGGTAGTCCTACACCTGGTTGCCTACACCTGATTGATAGTTGGTAGTCCTACACCTGGTTGCTGGTTGGTAGTCCTACACCTGGTTGCTGGTTGGTAGTCCTACACCTGGTTGCTGGTTGGTAGTCCTACACCTGGTTGCTGGTTGGTAGTCCTACACCTGGTTGCTGGTTGGTAGTCCTACACCTGGTTGCTGGTTGGTAGTCCTACACCTGGTTGCTGGTTGGTAGTCCTACACCTGGTTGCTGGTTGGTAGTCCTACACCTGGTTGCTAGTTGGTAGTCCTACACCTGGTTGCTGTTTGGTAGTCCTACACCTGGTTGCTTGTTGGTAGTCCTACACCTGGTTGCTGGTTGGTAGTCCTACATCTGGTTGCTGGTTGGAAGTCCTACACCTGGTTGCTGGTTGGTAGTCCTACACCTGGTTGCTGGTTGGTAGTCCTACACCTGGTTGCTGGTTGGTAGTCCTACACCTGGTTGCTGGTTGGTAGTCCTACACCTGGTTGCTGGTTGGTAGTCCTACACCTGGTTGCTGGTTGGTAGTCCTACACCTGGTTGCTGGTTGGTAGTCCTACACCTGGTTGCTGGTTGGTAGTCCTACACCTGGTTGCTGGTTGGTACCTGGTTGCTGGTTGGTACTCCTACACCTGGTTGCTGGTTGGTAGTCCTACACCTGGTTGCTGGTTGGTAGTCCTACACCTGGTTGCTGGTTGGTAGTCCTACACCTGGTTGCTGGTTGGTAGTCCTACACCTGGTTGCTGGTTGGTAGTCCTACACCTGGTTGCTGGTTGGTAGTCCTACACCTGGTTGCTGGTTGGTAGTCCTACACCTGGTTGCTGGTTGGTAGTCCTACACCTGGTTGCTGGTTGGTAGTCCTACACCTGGTTGCTGGTTGGTAGTCCTACACCTGGTTGCTGGTTGGTAGTCCTACACCTGGTTGCTGGTTGGTAGTCCTACACCTGGTTGCTGGTTGGTAGTCCTACACCTGGTTGCTGGTTAGTAGTCCTACACCTGGTTGCTGGTTGGTAGTCCTACACCTGGTTGCTGGTTGGTAGTCCTACACCTGGTTGCTGGTTGGTAGTCCTACACCTGGTTGCTGGTTGGTAGTCCTACACCTGGTTGCTGGTTGGTAGTCCTACACCTGGTTGCTGGTTGGTAGTCCTACACCTGGTTGCTGGTTGGTAGTCCTACACCTGGTTGCTGGCTAGTAGTCCTACACCTGGTTGCTGGCTAGTAGTCCTACACCTGGTTGCTGGCTAGTAGTCCTACACCTGGTTGCTGGCTAGTAGTCCTACACCTGGTTGCTGGCTAGTAGTCCTACACCTGGTTGCTGGCTAGAAGTCCTACACCTGGTTGCTGGCTAGTAGTCCTACACCTGGTTGCTGGCTAGTAGTCCTACACCTGGTTGCTGGCTAGTAGTCCTACACCTGGTTGCTGGCTAGTAGTCCTACACCTGGTTGCTGGCTAGTAGTCCTACACCTGGTTGCTGGCTAGTAGTCCTACACCTGGTTGCTGGCTAGTAGTCCTACACCTGGTTGCTGGCTAGTAGTCCTACACCTGGTTGCTGGCTAGTAGTCCTACACCTGGTTCATTCTCCGGGTGTCTTGGTTCTTACACTTGCATCCTTGCCTTTGTTATTGCCTTTCTTTGTATTTTCCTCTCCTTCCAATTGAGTTTTGCATCTTTTTTTTCTCTGTTCTAATGTTCGATCCTTCTATAAATATTCCCCTTTTGGGATCCTCTTCATCTGCTGAAGAGGGCCCCAGAAAGCGGTAGAAATATACAGTTCAATAAATCTTCTGTGTGTGTGTCTCCTCCTGGATTATTACTGAATATTCCGTTATAAGTACCAAGCTTTCTGGGTTTTACTTTCTTCTCTTTACTACCTCATTCTTTATTGTTTCAGTGTGAAAAATCACTTTCACTGGCCATGTCATTCTCTTCTCTGTGATCCCACTCTGAAAAAACTGTCATCTCATTTTTTTTTGTCTTGTCTGACCCTGTAGCTGGTAACAAGTCTCCTATCTTCTTTTGTCCTCCTCTCCTTCGCTTATTTCTTGTCTCCTCTCGTTGCTTTTGTTGTTCAAGAATCATCAAAGAATTCTCCCTTACTGCTATACGAGTCAGTGTTCTTTGTGTGTTCAGTTACAACAGCCTCCTTCACTGCCTCTTGTATTATTTTTGTAACTATTTCAGCTTTTTTTCATTATTACTGAGAGGTTCCACTTCCTTACTGTTCCCAGTTCTTCATTGTTTGATTCCTCTTCCCCATCACTCACTTCAGCTGCCTTATCATCCATTCTCTACACCTCCACTCTTAGTAAGACTTTCTTCTCCTTCAGTGCCTGGTTTTTCCTCTGTGCCTCTTCCTGAATCACTATTTTTTCTTCCATTTCCCTCTTTATGTTACACTCTAAATCTTCCATCTTTCATCTTTCCTCCTACGTTTTCTCATCATTCACGTCACTTAGCTACTGTGGTGTACATCTTGTATTCTTCTCCAGTCTTTTACACATTTTTCTTGTTCCCTATCTTTACCTACATTCACCTTTGACCTCATACACCTACTTTAAGAATCTTGTACACTGGCGGTGTTGTTCCTGGGAGAGACCTCAGTTAGTTATAAATTAATACTTAAATTACCCCCACAGCACAACTCGGCAAGTTTGTTGATTCCCCAGTCCACTGATGTGCTGCTCCAGTTCTTCGTGGCACTTCAAACCTGCTGATTGACTCAGAGAGAGGACACATCCAACCACACAATTTTTTCTCAGCATTCCTCACCTGACTCATCACCTCACTATGCTCCCTGTATATACTCATATACTCTCTTCTCATGTAGATCTGTTTCTGACTTGATAAAGCCCACTGTGTGGGCGAAACGCAGTCAGTAAAGAATGGCATAATACTGCATTTGTGTCTATTTTTCCACACAACTAGTGGCTGACCTTGGGCTTTCTCCAGCCAGCTAGGCGGTGTCCCATCTAGCAGGTGATGGCAGGTCTATTACAGTCCTTGTCTTCTATCGTGGTAATACTGTAACATCCCGCTTGGCTGATTTCATAGGACTGAAAAATTACCTGGGTGGGCTGAACTGGAATGACCTGACTATGGGTCAGGTGATGATTGCCGATATGACGTTTTCCAGAGCATAGTTCTAGCTGCTCGGACAACTTATGTTCCAAATAGGGAAATCAGATCAAACAAAAATTATCCTATATGGATGAACAATAGATTAAAACATCTCATTGGTCAAAAGAGAGGTATATATAGGCGAATCAAAGTGGAGAGGGGCAATTAAGAGATCAATATATTCAGTTAAAGAGAAATAAAAAAGGGAATAAGCATAAAGAGATTATGAGGTTAAAGTTGCAAGAGAATCGAAGACTAACCCAAAAGGATTCTTTCAGGCACACAGGAGTAAGAATAGGGACAAGATAGGCCCGCTCAAAAGTTACTCGGGTCAGCTCACAGACAGTGATAAGGAAATGTGTAGAATTTTTAACACATACTTCCTCTCAGTTTTTACACAGGACGATGCTAGCGATATTCCATAAATAATAAACTATGTAGAACAGAACGATAGTAAACTATGTACGATTAGGGTCACAAGTGACATGGTCCTTAGACAAATAGATAAATTAAAACCTAACAAATCCCCAGGCCCTGATGAACTGTATGCAAGGGTTCTAAAGGAATGTAAGGAGGAGCTTAGCAAATCTTTGGCTAATCTTTTCAACATATCACTATAAACTGGCATGGTGCCAGATAAGTGGATAATGGCAAATCTGATACCTATTTTCAAAGCAGATGACAGGTCCTTAGCTTCAAACTATAGACCAATAAGCCTAACCTCCATAGTGGAAAAATTTATAGAATCAATAATTGCCGAGGCAATTCGTAGCCATCTTGAGAAGCATAAGTTAATCAATGAATCTCAGCATGGTTTTACAAAAGGACGTTCTTGCCTTACAAATTTGTTAACTTTGTGTATATGGACTTCAGTAAGGCTTTTGATAGGAGAAATTTTTTCCTGGATAGAGGCATGGTTGACAAATAGGCAGCAGAGAGTTTGCATACATGGGGAGAAATCAGAGTGGGGAAGCGTCACGAGCGGTGTTCGACAGGGGTCAGTGTTGGACCTCCTGTTGTTCACAATCTACATAAACGACAGAGATGAGGGAATGAATAGCGACATATCAAGTTTGCCCATGACACCAAAATAGGCCGTCTAACTAATTCTGACGAGGACATTAGAGCACTCCAGGAAGATTTGAATAAACTGATACAGTGGTCAGGGAAGTGGCAGATGCAGTTTAATATAGACAAAACATTGAACAGGAAAATAACCATGCCACATATAAACTACTGATTGCGAAAAGGATTTGGGAATTCTGGATAGCAGTAATCTAAAACCAAGACAACAGTGCATAAATGTTCGCGATACAGCGAACAGAATCCTTGGCTTCATATCAAGAAGCATAAATAACAGGAGTCCTCAGGTTGTTCTTCAACTCTATATATCTTTGGTTAGGCCTCATTTAGATTATGCTGCTCAGTTTTGGTCACCATATTACAGAATGGATATAAATGCTCTGGAAAACGTACAAAGAAGGATGACAAAGTTGATCCCATGTATCAGAAATCTTCCCTATGAGGACAGACTGAGGGCCCTGAATTTGCACTCTCTAGAAAGGCGTAGAATTAGGGGGATATGATTGAGGTGTATAAATGGAAAACAAGAATAAATAAAGGGGATGTAAATAGCGTGCTAAAAATATCTAGCCTGGACATGACTCGCAGCAATGGCTGTAAGCTGGAAAAATTCAGATTCAGGAAGGATATAGGAAAGCACTGGTTTGGTAATAGAGTTGTGGATGAGTGGAATAAACTCCCGAGTACAGTTATAGAGGCTAAAACGTTGTGTAGTTTTAAAAATAGGCTAGATAAATACATGAGTGGGTGTGGGTGGGTGTGAGCTGGACCTGACTAGCTTGTGCTACTAGGTCAGATGCCGTACTCCTTCCTTAGGTGAATGTGACCTGACCTGACTAGGTTGGGGCATTGGCTTAAGTCGGTAGGAGACTTGGACCTGCCTCGCATTAGCCAGTAGGCCTGCTGCAGTGTTCCTTCTTTCTTATATTCTTATATTTTATTTCCTCCTTGGCTTATGTTATTTTTTTCGTATTCCCTTAACTTCTCTCTTTCACTCAATCTCACTTCACTAGCCAGATTAATTCCACATACCACGACCACTCAGTGATAATGGTAAACAGTATCTCGGATGACAATGACAGCTGGACGACACCAGGTGAGGTCATCTTAAGCTCACTTCCTACGACTTTCTTTAAAAATATTTATCACAGATATTGTTATTCACTTCATCTCCTCTCATACCCTTCAACACACGACTCTGTGTGTGTGTGTGTGTGTGTGTGTGTGTGTGTGCACTCACCTGTTTGTAGTTATAGGGGTAGAGACTTAGCTCCTGGCCCTGCCTTTCCACTGGATGCTACTAGATTTACTCTCCTGTCTGCTTGAGCCCTATCATACATATACTTAAAGCAATGTATGGATTCTGCCTCTACCACTTCGGTGTCCAGGTCATTCCACGTTCTGACCAATCTAAGGCTGAAGAAAAATTTCCTGACATCCGTGCGATTCATCCGTGTTTTTAACTTCTTGAGATGTCCTCGTGTACCTAAGATGCACGTTTCCAATTGACTCGCCCTCTTCATTTGCCAGTTCCTCTCTATAATCGTGTCACCTCAGGTTCTTCTGTCCTCTAGTGTCGTCATGTTCAACTTCTCTAGTCTCTCCTCATTAATCATGCCTCTCGTTGCAAACCAGCTTCTTGACATTCTTCACCAGATGTAGGCTCCATACTGGCGCTGCATACTCCAAGATAGACCTGACATATACTGTGTATAAGGTCATGAAGGCTTCTTTATTAAGGTTCCTGAAAACTATCCTTAAATTTGCTACGCGCCCATTATTCAGTTAATGTGTGCATCAGGCAGAGTACTCAGAACTTTGTCCCCCGAACCTGTACACTGTTTCCGGTCTTCTTTGCCCTTCCCAATTTTCATGCCATTACATTTCCTGGAGTTAAACTGTAGCAGCCACTTGTCAATCCTGCAACTTATCCAGATCCACTTGTAGTCTTTCCCGGTATGCTCTTTTTTGTATTCTCCTTATTTATGTCAACTGTGATTATAGGAATAATTATCTAGATTAATTTTATGTCGTATACCTACATAAGAAACAAAACTGGACTAAGTAATGACTCTTGTAGAACTTCATTTATCACACTCGCTTATCCGGACACCTCCACCCGGACAATAACTCTCTGTTTCCCTCCTGTCTGGGCCTCTAGCTTTCGTCACAGACTCTTTTTAGAGGTACTGCATCTCTCTCCTCCTTAACTTTTGTTACTTTTTCTTAGAACTCTAGCAGATTTGTCAGACTGGATTTACCATCTCGATAATAGTGCTGGTTGTTGTTTACGAATCTGCTCCTTTCCAGTTGCTCTACTACTCTTCTCATGATAAGCTTCTCCATAAACATACACATTATGCATATCAGTGACATTATCTGTAGTTTAGTGCTACCTGTCTCTTTTTTAAAACATCAGGAATGTTAGCTGTTTTCCAGACTTCAGACAATTGTTCTGTCTCACAAGACTGGGTAAAGAAAGCTGCCGTTGGTTCACACCGTTCTTCTGTTCTGTCTCTCAGAACCCAGGGAGAGATGTTGCCTGATCCCATCGTCTTCGAGGTATCTGGCTCACTCTGTAGTTTTTTCACCTCAACTCCCATTGTGTGTATTATGTCCAGTACTCGTTGGTGCACTCTCCATCTCTGACACTATTAATGTTCCTGATTCTATTGAGAATCACAGACTTGTTGATTATTCCAAGTGACGTCCCCGTCCTTCCTCAGCCTTGTTACCTGGTCCTTGACGGATGTCTTCCTATTGATGTGGCTGTGTAGCAACTTCGACTTAGCTTTTGCTTTCGACATTACGTCGTTCTCAAATTGTCATTCAGCCTTTCTTCATACCCATGGGTATTTATTTCTTACTCTTCTGCTCACTTCCCTGTTCTGTGATATTCTACATTTGTTCCACACTCTTGCACTTTTAACTTTGGCCTCCTTGCACCTCTGGGTGAACCATAGAATCACTGTTCTTGTCTGTGCACTTTCTTCAGGGTAGGAATTTCTTCTCTACTTTCCAGCACTTTCCAGCTACACACTCCATCATTTTGTTTACCGTCTTTAGATCTAGCTTCCTTCCTTATGGCACTACACTTAGGTATTGCTTTACGGCTGCATAATCTCTTCTTGTAAAGTCAGGTTTGTTCCTTTCTTCATGCTCTGTGTTTCTCTCCATTTTCACTTCCTCAGGATAATTGAACATCAGTACTGCATGGGCGCTAGCACCGAGAGGCCTCTTATATTCAGTGCCTCCTACATCAAAGCCAATTAGGGAGAACACAAGGTCCAGCCTCGCTGGTTCGTCACTTTCTCTATCTATTTTTTTTATTATTTATTATTTATTATCACACTGGCCGATTCCCACCAAGGCAGGGTGGCCCGAAAAAGAAAAACTTTCACCATCATTCACTCCATCACTGTCTTGCCAGAAGGGTGCTTTACACAACAGTTTTTAAACTGCAACATTAACACCCCTCCTTCAGAGTGCAGGCACTGTACTTCCCATCTCCAGGACTCAAGTCCGGCCTGCCGGTTTCCCTGAACCCCTTCATAAATGTTACTTTGCTCACACTCCAACAGCACGTCAAGTATTAAAAATAATTTGTCTCCATTCACTCCTATCAAACACGCTCACGCATGCCTGCTGGAAGTCCAAGCTCCTCGCACACAAAACCTCCTTTACCCCCTCCCTCCAACCTTTCCTAAGCCGACCCCTACCCCGCCTTCCTTCCACTACAGACTGATACACTCTTGAAGTCATTCTGTTTCGCTCCATTCTCTCTACATGTCCGAACCACCTCAACAACCCTTCCTCAGCCCTCTGGACAACAGTTTTGGTAATCCCGCACCTCCTCCTAACTTCCAAACTACGAATTCTCTGCATTATATTCACACCACACATTGCCCTCATACATGACATCTCCACTGCCTCCAGCCTTCTCCTCGCTGCAACATTCATCACCCATGCTTCACACCCATATAAGAGCGTTGGTAAAACTATACTCTCATACATTCCCCTCTTTGCCTCCAAGGACAAAGTTCTTTGTCTCCACAGACTCCTAAGTGCACCACTCACCCTTTTCTCCTCATCAATTCTATGATTCACCTCATCTTTCTCTATCTATACAGTTGTAGTCCTGACGTGTTGACTCATGACGTTTATTATCGCCACCACCAACAACTTTATTATCTCTGCATCAAATCCCACAAGTGACTCCAGAACTTCCTAGTCTATTTCCTTGTGGCTCATATTTAAACAAAAAATCGTGTGAAAAGTCCATAAAAATCTATATTATTATTGCATATTTCAACGTTTCAAAGTAGTTGGAGGCACTGCCTGTCATACTTCATTTTTTAACTAAAATATGTAGATTATCACATTTTTAATCGTCTAATATGATTTGCAGTGCCTGTGTGTGGACTTCTAGCCACCTTTACTATCTAGCTCGCCATCGCCCTGTTGTTGTCATGGTCTCCAGCTGTTACCACTACCCTGGGTCCTCCACTTCTGAGTGCCCCTATTATATAGTCAATCAGCATTTCTCCATTTATTACACTCATCTTAAAAATCCATTGTTTGCCTGCCCCCCCCCCCCTCTCATCTGCGAATGCTTGACAAAGTAGAGAACAGAGCAAGACGTCTCATCTTTCGCCTGGACCCATCCTGGATAGATCTGTCATTTCAGCAGAGCCTTCAACATAGGAGGGATGTGGGTGGCCTTACTGTTATGTACAAGGCCAATATTGTCAAAGTACCACACTTGGATCCACTTCGAGGACAGCGTGAAACAAGCTTTTATGCCACAAGACGGGCAGAAAGCAGCAACTTCACTCTGGCTGTACCCTTCTCCAGAACATCACTCCATCTGAGATCATATATACCCAGGATGACTCGAGTATGGAACACATTCGTACAGCATAATGATGTCAACGAAATAAAGTCAGCTGATCAAATGAAAATTCTGGCCCACAGATGGCTCCAACTTCATCCTGGTCCTTACTTGTATGTCTCATAACAATAAAAATGCTTTCAAATGAGCTGATGTATGTAACAGCTCTTAGTTTGCTAATAAGTTAGGAATCTTTAACCTGTAAATAGCTTGTCAATAAAGCTAGGGAGCCTTTCCTCCACCTTCTCAGTTTTCTCTCTTTTTTCATATAATTTGATATCCTTCTGGGAAGACCATACATGTCAGGGGATGCCTATTCTATCTGATCTTTCCATTCATCTCTCATTTGTTATTTCGTCTAGCATTTGTATACCACATTTTTTAGCTTCCTTTCTGTTTTTATGCGCAGGTTTTAGGGTTCCTGTTCTCCAAGAAATTTTTAGGACTGGTTGTGGGGTTGCATGTTGCAGTGGGAGAGTGTGACCATGGGTGAGGGTGAAGGTGAGGGAGAATAGGAGGATTGGCAACAGAGAAAAATGATGTTTGCAGGTTGGAGAGGGGGTTGCTTGTGAGAAGGAATTCTGCACTGATAGGCTTTAGGAGAGGGAGTGTATGTGTGGCAGGATTGCGAGGGAGGGCGATGGCTTGTTTTCAGTTATTGAGTATGAGTGGGAGGGAAAGGGGTTGAGGGACTGCTGGAACTGTACTTGGTGTTCTCCTTGAAGCAGAGTTGAATCATGAAAGTGCTGAGCTTGTTGTCCCCATGGATGTTCAGTTTACACACCTGCTGGCTTGACCTCTGGGTCTCCTACCTGTCTTCTTCTATTCTCTACCTCAGTTGTTTTTCACACTCTCTTGTTCAGTTCTGTCCCGATCGAGGTACACACGAAGATACTTGTCATTCCAGTCTTTTGTGTGTGTGTGTGTGTGTGTGTGTGTGTGTGTGTGCGTGTGTGTGTGTGTGTGTGTGTGTGTGTGTGTGTGTGTGTGTGTGTGTGTGTGTGTGTGTGTGTGTGTGTGTGTGTGTGTGTGTGTGTGTGTGTGTGTGTGTGTGTATACTCACCCAATTGTGGTTACAGGGGTCTAGACTCAGCCCCTGGCCCCGCCTCTTCACTGATCGCTACTCGGTCCTCTCTCTCCCTGCTCCATGAGCTTTATCATACCTCGTCTTAAAGATATGTATGGTTCCTGCCTCCATTACATCACTTGCGAGACTATTCCACTTCCTGACAACTCTATGATTGAAGAAATACTTCCTAACATCCCTTGACTCATCTGAGTCTTCAACTTCCAATTGTGACCCCTTGTTTATGTGTACCCTCTCTGGAACATCCTGTCTCTGTCAACCTTATCTATTTCTCACAGCATTTTGTATGTCGTTATCATGTCTCCCCTGACTCTGCTGTCCTCCAGTGTCGTCAGGCCGATTTTCCTCAACCTTTCTTCGTAGGACATTCCATTTAGCTCTGCTGCTAGTCTTGTTGCAAACCTTTGCACTTTCTCTAATTGCTTGACGTGCTTGACTAGGTGTGGGCTCCAAACTGGTGCTGCATACTCCAGTATGGGCCTGACGTACACGATGTACAGTGTCTTGAACGTTCATTGCTGAGGTATCGGAACGCTATTCTCAAGTTTGTCAGGCGCCCATATGCTGCAGCAGTTATCTGGATGATGTGTGCTTCCGGAGACGTGCTCGGTGTTATACTCACCCCAAGATCTTTCTCCTTGAGCGAGGTTTGCAGTCTTTGGCCACCTAGCCTATACTCCGTCTGCGGTCTTCTGTGCCCTTCCCCGATCTTTATGACTTTGCATTTGGCGGGGTTAAATTCGAGAAGCCAATTGCTGGACCAGGTGTCCAGTCTGTCCAGGGCTCTCTGAAGTCCTGCCTGATCCTCATCTGATTTAATTCTCCTCATTAACTTCACATCTGCGAACAGGGACACTTCTGAGTCTAATCCTTCCATCATGTCATTCACATATACCAAAAATAGCACTGGTCCTAGGACCGACCCCTATGGGACCCCGCTCGTCACAGGTGCCCACTGGGATACCTCATTCCGCACCATGACTCGTTGTTGCCTCCCTGTCAGGTATTCTATGATCTATTGCAGTGCCCTTCCTGTTATATGCGCCTGATCCTCTAGCTTCTGCACTAATCTCTTGTGAGGAACTGTGTCAAAGGCCTTCTTGCAGTCCAAGAAGATGCAATCAACCCACCCATCTCTCTCGTGTCTTACTTCTGTTACTTTATCATAAAACTCCAGAAGGTTTGTGACACAGGATTTGCCTTCCATGAATCCGTGCTGGTTGGCGTTTATACTCTTGTTCCGTTCCAGGTGCTCCACCACTCTCCTCCTGATAATCTTCTCCATAGCTCTGCATACTATACACGTCAGTGACACAGGTCTATAGTTTAGTGCCTCATTTCTGTCTCCTTTTTTAAAAGTGGAAACTACATTTGCCGTCTTCCATACCTCAGGTAGTTGCCCAGTTTCCAGGGACGTGTTGAAGTTTGTGGTTAGTGGCACACACAGCATATCCGCTCCCTCTCTAAGGACTCACGGGGAGATGTTGTCCGGTCCCATTGCCTTTGAGGTATCGATGTCCCTTAGCAGCTTCTTCACCTCCTCCTTATTTGTATGTATGTCATCCAACACTTGTTGGTATATTCCTTGCTGGTGTCCCCCTCTGTTCTGTCCCCCCAGAGTCCTTCCTGTCTCCACTGTAAATACTTCCTTAAATCTCATGTTGAGCTCCTCACATACCTCTTGATCGTTTCTTGTGAGTTACCTACCTTCTTTCCTCAGCCTTATCACCTCGTCTTTGACTGTTGTCTTCCTCCTAATGTGGCTATACAGCAGTTTCGGGTCAGACTTGACTTTCGATGCTATGTTGTTTTCGTACTGTCGCTGGGCCTCCCTCCTTATCTGTCCATACTCGTTTCTGGCTCTTCTACTAATCTCCTTATTTTCCTGGGTTCTCTGCCTCCTGTACCTTTTCCATTCTCTGGTGCACTTAGTTTTTGCCTCCCTACACCTTCGGGTAAACCAAGGACTCGCTTTGGTCTTCCTGTTGTTTCTATTTCCCTTGGGAACAAACCTGTCCTCTGCCTCCTTGCACTTTGTTGTTACATAGTCCATCATCTCGTTTACTGATTTTCCTACCAGTTCTCTGTCCCACTGAACCTCCTGCAGGAAGTTCCTCATACCTGTGTTGTCCCCCCTTTTATAATTTGGCTTTTCCCATTCAATTCCTGTTACCCTCTCCACTTGTAACTCTACCATATAATCAAAACTCAGAACCACGAGATCGCCATCTCCTAGGGACCTCTCGTAAGTGATGTCCTCAATGTCTGAACTGTTCAGGGAGAACACAGGATCCAGTCTTGCTGGCTCGTGTGTGTGTGTGTGTGTGTGTGTGTGTGTGTGTGTGTGTGTGTGTGTGTGTGTGTGTGTGTGTGTGTGTGTGTGTGTGTGTGTGTGTGTGTGTGTGCATACTCACCTAATTGTACTCAACTAATTGTGGTTGCAGGGGTCGACCCATACCTCCTGTCCCCGCCTCTTCACTTGTAGTTACTAGGTCCACTCTTTTACTGCTCCATGAGCATTATCAAACATCGTCTTGAGTGTGTGTGTGTGTGTGTGTGTGTGTGTGTGTGTGTGTGTGTGTGTGTGTGTGTGCAGGGGTCCATATTAACAACTTACACTAACTATTAAACAAGAGATGGCAGCACTACAGGTTCCTGGCCTCAAGTGCACTAACGAATTTACTCTTGCAATGACTCAGTTTCGGAGTGCACTTCCAGTACTTATTTCTGCAGATAATTCAACTTATTTTCCAACATTTCTGTATTTCAAATGTTTTTAGCTTTCATTCATGCCTCTTAGAGCGCCTGACCTTCACATGTAAAGTAACCAGTCTCTCACTCTGTTATCTTAAACACTGTGAGTATCTTGTAGTGTGAGTGCTGTGGTAGTCAGTAGTGTGAGTGTTGTGGTAGTCAGTAGTGTGAGTGTTGTGGTAGTCAGTAGTGTGAGTGTTGTGGTAGTCAGTAGTGTGAGTGTTGTGGTAGTCAGTAGTGTGAGTGTTGTGGTAGTCAGTAGTGTGAGTGTTGTGGTAGTCAGTAGTGTGAGTGTTGTGGTAGTCAGTAGTGTGAGTGTTGTGGTAGTCAGTAGTGTGAGTGTTGTGGTAGTCAGTACTGTGGGTGTTGTGGTAGTCAGTAGTGTGAGTGTTGTGGTAGTCAGTAGTGTGAGTGTTGTGGTAGTCAGTAGTGTGAGTGTTGTGGTAGTCAGTACTGTGGGTGTTGTGGTAGTCAGTAGTGTGAGTGTTGTGGTAGTCAGTAGTGTGAGTGCTGTGGTAGTCAGTTGTGTGAGTGTTGTGATAGTCAGTAGTGTGAGTGTTGTGGTAGTCAGTAGTGTGAGTGTTGTGGTAGTCAGTACTGTGGGTGTTTTGGTAGTCAGTAGTGTGAGTGTTGTGGTAGTCAGTAGTGTGAGTGTTGTGGTAGTCAGTAGTGTGAGTGTTGTGGTAGTCAGTAGTGTGAGTGTTGTGGTAGTCAGTACTGTGAGTGTTGTGGTAGTCAGTACTGTGGGTGTTGTGGTAGTCAGTAGTGTGAGTGTTGTGGTAGTCAGTACTGTGGGTGTTGTGGTAGTCAGCAGTGTGGGTGTTGTGGTAGTCAGCAGTGTGGGTGTTGTGGTAGTCAGTAGTGTGTGTTGTGGTAGTCAGTAGTGTGAGTGCTGTGGTAGTCAGTAGTGTGAGTGTTGTGGTACTCAGTACTGTGAGTGTTGTGGTAGTCAGAAGTGTGAGTGTTGTGGTAGCCAGTAGTGTGAGTGTTGTGGTAGTCAGTAGTGTGAGTGTTGTGGTAGTCAGTAGTGTGAGTGTTGTGGTAGTCAGTAGTGTGAGTGTTGTGGTAGTCAGTAGTGTGAGTGCTGTGGTAGTCAGTAGTGTGAGTGTTGTGCTAGTCAGTAGTGTGAGTGCTGTGGTAGTCAGTAATGTGAGTGTTGTGGTAGTCAGTACTGTGGGTGTTGTGGTAGTCAGTAGTGTGGGTGTTGTGGTAGTCAGTAGTGTGAGTGTTGTGGTAGTCAGTAGTGTGAGTGCTGTGGTAGTCAGTAGTGTGAGTGTTGTGGTAGTCAGTAGTGTGGGTGATGTGGTAGTCAGTAGTGTGGGAGTTGAGGTAGTCAGTAGTGTGAGTGTTGTGGTAGTCAGTAGTGTGAGTGTTGTGGTAGTCAGTAGTGTGGGAGTTGAGGTAGTCAGTAGTGTGAGTGTTGTGGTAGTCAGTAGTGTGAGTGTTGTGGTAGTCAGTAGTGTGGGTGTTGTGGTAGTCAGTAGTGTGAGTGTTGTGGTAGTCAGTAGCGTGGGTGTTGTGGTAGTCAGTAGTGTGGGTGTTGTGGTAGTCAGTAGTGTGAGTGTTGTGGTAGTCAGTAGTGTGGGAGTTGTGGTAATCAGTAGTGTGGGTGTTGTGGTAGTCAGTAGTGTGAGTGTTGTGGTAGTCAGTAGTGTGAGTGTTGTGGTAGTCAGTAGTGTGGGTGTTGTGGTAGTCAGTAGTGTGGGTGTTGTGGTAGTCAGTAGTGTGGGTGTTGTGGAAGTCAGTAGTGTGAGTGTTGTGGTAGTCACTAATGTGAGTGTTGTGGTAGTCAGTAGTGTGAGTGTTGTGGTAGTCAGTAGTGTGAGTGTTGTGGTAGTCAGTAGTGTGAGTGTTGTGGTAGTCAGTACTGTGGGTGTTGTGGTAGTCAGTAGTGTGAGTGTTGTGGTAGTCAGTAGTGTGAGTGTTGTGGTAGTCAGTAGTGTGAGTGTTGTGGTAGTCAGTACTGTGGGTGTTGTGGTAGTCAGTAGTGTGAGTGTTGTGGTAGTCAGTAGTGTGAGTGCTGTGGTAGTCAGTTGTGTGAGTGTTGTGGTAGTCAGGAGTGTGAGTGTTGTGGTAGTCAGTAGTGTGAGTGTTGTGGTAGTCAGTACTGTGGGTGTTTTGGTAGTCAGTAGTGTGAGTGTTGTGGTAGTCAGTAGTGTGAGTGTTGTGGTAGTCAGTAGTGTGAGTGTTGTGGTAGTCAGTAGTGTGAGTGTTGTGGTAGTCAGTACTGTGAGTGTTGTGGTAGTCAGTACTGTGGGTGTTGTGGTAGTCAGTAGTGTGAGTGTTGTGGTAGTCAGTACTGTGGGTGTTGTGGTAGTCAGCAGTGTGGGTGTTGTGGTAGTCAGCAGTGTGGGTGTTGTGGTAGTCAGTAGTGTGTGTTGTGGTAGTCAGTAGTGTGAGTGCTGTGGTAGTCAGTAGTGTGAGTGTTGTGGTACTCAGTACTGTGAGTGTTGTGGTAGTCAGAAGTGTGAGTGTTGTGGTAGCCAGTAGTGTGAGTGTTGTGGTAGTCAGTAGTGTGAGTGTTGTGGTAGTCAGTAGTGTGAGTGTTGTGGTAGTCAGTAGTGTGAGTGTTGTGGTAGTCAGTAGTGTGAGTGCTGTGGTAGTCAGTAGTGTGAGTGTTGTGCTAGTCAGTAGTGTGAGTGCTGTGGTAGTCAGTAATGTGAGTGTTGTGGTAGTCAGTACTGTGGGTGTTGTGGTAGTCAGTAGTGTGGGTGTTGTGGTAGTCAGTAGTGTGAGTGTTGTGGTAGTCAGTAGTGTGAGTGCTGTGGTAGTCAGTAGTGTGAGTGTTGTGGTAGTCAGTAGTGTGGGTGATGTGGTAGTCAGTAGTGTGGGAGTTGAGGTAGTCAGTAGTGTGAGTGTTGTGGTAGTCAGTAGTGTGAGTGTTGTGGTAGTCAGTAGTGTGGGAGTTGAGGTAGTCAGTAGTGTGAGTGTTGTGGTAGTCAGTAGTGTGAGTGTTGTGGTAGTCAGTAGTGTGGGTGTTGTGGTAGTCAGTAGTGTGAGTGTTGTGGTAGTCAGTAGCGTGGGTGTTGTGGTAGTCAGTAGTGTGGGTGTTGTGGTAGTCAGTAGTGTGAGTGTTGTGGTAGTCAGTAGTGTGGGTGTTGTGGTAGTCAGTAGTGTGGGTGTTGTGGTAGTCAGTAGTGTGAGTGTTGTGGTAGTCAGTAGTGTGAGTGTTGTGGTAGTCAGTAGTGTGGGTGTTGTGGTAGTCAGTAGTGTGAGTGTTGTGGTAGTCAGTAGGGAAGGTGTTGTGGTAGTCAGTAGTGTGAGTGTTGTGGTAGTCAGTAGTGTGGGTGTTGTGGTAGTCAGTAGGGAAGGTGTTGTGGTAGTCAGTAGTGTGAGTGTTGTGGTAGTCAGTAGTGTGAGTGTTGTGGTAGTCAGTAGTGTGAGTGTTGTGATAGTCAGTAGTGTGAGTGTTGTGGTAGTCAGTAGTGTGAGTGTTGTGGTAGTCAGTAGTGTGAGTGTTGTGGTAGTCAGTAGTGTGAGTGTTGTGGTAGTCAGTAGCGTGAGTCCTGTGGTAGTCAGTAGTGTGAGTGTTGTGGTAGTCAGTAGTGAGAGTGTTGTGGTAGTCAGTAGTGTGAGTGTTGTGGTAGTCAGTAGTGTGAGTGTTGTGGTAGTCAGTAGTGTGGGTGTTGTTGTAGTCAGTAGTGTGAGTGTTGTGGTAGTCAGTGGTGTGGGTGTTGTGGTAGTCAGTAGTGTGGGTGTTGTGGTAGTCAGTAGTGTCAGTGTTGTGGTAGTCAGTGGTGTGAGTGTTGTGGTAGTCAGTAGTGTGAGTGTTGTGGTAGTCAGTAGTGTGAGTGCTGTGGTAGTCAGTAGTGTGTGTTGTGGTAGTCAGTAGTGTGAGTGTTGTGGTAGTCAGTAGTGTGCGTGTTGTGGTAGTCAGTAGTGTGGGTGTTGTGTTAGTCAGTAGTGTGAGTGTTGTGGTAGTCAGTAGTGTGAGTGTTGTGGTAGTCAGCAGTGTGAGTGTTGTGGTAGTCACTAGTGTGAGTGTTGTGGTAGTCAGTAGTGTGAGTGTTGTGGTAGTCAGTACTGTGGGTGTTGTGGTAGTCAGTAGTGTGAGTGTTGTGGTAGTCAGTAGTGTGAGTGTTGTGGTAGTCAGTAGTGTGAGTGTTGTGGTAGTCAGTAGTGTGAGTGTTGTGGTAGTCAGTACTGTGAGTGTTGTGGTAGTCAGTACTGTGGGTGTTGTGTCAGTCAGTAGTGTGAGTGTTGTGGTAGTCAGTACTGTGGGTGTTGTGGTAGTCAGCAGTGTGGGTGTTGTGATAGTCAGCAGTGTGGGTGTTGTGGTAGTCAGTAGTGTGTGTTGTGGTAGTCAGTAGTGTGAGTGCTGTGGTAGTCAGTAGTGTGAGTGTTGTGGTACTCAGTACTGTGAGTGTTGTGGTAGTCAGTAGTGTGAGTGTTGTGGTAGCCAGTAGTGTGAGTGTTGTGGTAGTCAGTAGTGTGAGTGTTGTGGTAGTCAGTAGTGTGAGTGTTGTGGTAGTCAGTAGTGTGAGTGCTGTGGTAGTCAGTTGTGTGAGTGCTGTGGTAGTCAGTAGTGTGAGTGTTGTGGTAGTCAGTACTGTGGGTGTTGTGGTACTCAGTAGTGTGGGTGTTGTGGTAGTCAGTAGTGTGAGTGTTCTGGTAGTCAGTAGTGTGAGTGCTGTGGTAGTCAGAAGTGTGAGTGTTGTGGTAGTCAGTAGTGTGGGTTATGTGGTAGTCAGTAGTGTGAGAGTTGAGGTAGTCAGTAGTGTGAGTGTTGTGGTAGTCAGTAGTGTGAGTGTTGTGGTAGTCAGTAGTGTGGGAGTTGAAGTAGTCAGTAGTGTGAGTGTTGTGGTAGTCAGTAGTGTGAGTGTTGTGGTAGTCAGTAGTGTGGGTGTTGTGGTAGTCAGTAGTGTGGGTGTTGTGGCAGTCAGTAGTGTGAGTGTTGTGGTAGTCAGTAGTGTGAGTGTTGTGGTAGTCAGTAGTATGGGTGTTGTGGTAGTCAGTAGTGTGAGTGTTGTGGTAGTCAGTAGTGTGGGTGTTGTGGTAGTCAGTAGGGAAGGTGTTGTGGTAGTCAGTAGTGTGAGTGTTGTGGTAGTCAGTAGTGTGAGTGTTGTGGTAGTCAGTAGTGTGAGTGTTGTGGTAGTCAGAAGTGTGAGTGTTGTGGTAGTCAGTAGCGTGAGTCCTGTGGTAGTCAGTAGTGTGAGTGTTGTGGTAGTCAGTAGTGACAGTGTTGTGGTAGTCAGTAGTGTGAGTGTTGTGGTAGTCAGTAGTGTGAGTGTTGTGGTAGTCAGTAGTGTGGGTGTTGTGGTAGTCAGTATTGTGAGTGTTGTGGTAGTCAGTAGTGTGGGTGTTGTGGTAGTCAGTAGTGTGGGTGTTGTGGTAGTCAGTAGTGTCAGTGTTGTGGTAGTCAGTGGTGTGAGTGTTGTGGTAGTCAGTAGTGTGAGTGTTGTGGTAGTCAGTAGTGTGAGTGCTGTGGTAGTCAGTAGTGTGTGTTGTGGTAGTCAGTAGTGTGAGTGTTGTGGTAGTCAGTAGTGTGCGTGTTGTGGTAGTCAGTAGTGTGGGTGTTGTGTTAGTCAGTAGTGTGAGTGTTGTGGTAGTCAGTAGTGTGAGTGTTGTGGTAGTCAGTAGTGTGAGTGTTGTGGTAGTCAGTAGTGTGGATGTTGTGCTAGTCAGTAGTGTGGGTGTTGTGGTAGTCAGTAGTGTGAGTGTTGTGGTAGTCAGTAGTGTGAGTGTTGTGGTAGTCAGTAGTGTTGGTGTTGTGGTAGTCAGTAGTGTGAGTGTTGTGGTAGTCAGTAGTGTGAGTGTTGTGGTAGTCATTAGTGTGAGTGTTGTGGTAGTCAGTAGTGTGAGTGTTGTGGTAGTCAGTAGTGTGAGTGTTGTGGTAGTCAGTAGTGTGGGTGTTGTGGTAGTCAGTAGTGTGAGTGTTGTGGTAGTCAGTAGTGTGGGTGTTGTGGTAGTCAGTAGTGTGGGTGTTGTGGAAGTCAGTAGTGTGAGTGTTGTGGTAGTCACTAATGTGAGTGTTGTGGTAGTCAGTAGTGTGAGTGTTGTGGTAGTCAGTAGTGTGAGTGTTGTGGTAGTCAGTACTGTGATTGTTGTGGTAGTCAGTAGTGCGGGTGCTGTGGTAGTCAGTAGTGTGGGTGTTGTGGAAGTCAGTAGTGTGAGTGTTGTGGTAGTCACTAATGTGAGTGTTGTGGTAGTCAGTAGTGTGAGTGTTGTGGTAGTTAGTACTGTGGGAGTTGTGGTAGTCAACAGTGTGAGTGTTTTGGTAGTCACTAGTGTGAGTGTTGTGGTAGTCAACAGTGTGAGTGTTGTGGTAGTCAGTACTGTGGGAGTTGAGGTAGTCAACAGTGTGAGTGTTGTGGTAGTCAGTAGTGTGTGTTGTGGTAGTCAACAGTGTGAGTGTTGTGGTAGTCACTAGTGCGAGTGTTGTGGTAGTCAAGAGTGTGAGTGTTGTGGTAGTAGTGTGAGTGTTGTGGTAGTCAGCAGTGTGAGTGTTGTGGTAGTCAGTAGTGTGAGTGTTGTTGTAGTCAGTAGAGTGAGTGTTGTGGTAGTCAGTAGTGTGGTTGTTGTGGTAGCAGTGTGGGTGTTGAAGTAGTGAGTACTGTGGGTGTTGTGGTAGTCAGTATTTTGAGTGTTGTGACAGTCAGTAGTGTGGGTATTGTGGTAGTCAGTAGTGTGGGTGTTGTGGTAGTCAGTAGTGTGAGTGTTGTGGTAGTCAGTAGAGTGAGTGTTGTGGTAGTCAGTAACGTGGGTGTTGTGGTAGTCAGTATTGTGAGTGTTGTCGTACTCAGTAGTGTGAGTGCTGTGGTAGTCAGTAGTGTATTTGTTGTGGTAGTCAGTAGTGTTTGTGTTGTTGTAGTCAGTACTGTGGGTGTTGTGGCAGTCAGTACTGAGGGTGTTGTGGTAGTCAGTAATGTGTGTATTGTGGCAGCCAGTAGTGTGTGTTCTGTGGTAGTCAGTAGTGTGGGTGTTGTGGTAGTCAGTAGTGTGGGTGTTGTGGTAGTCAGCAGTGTGAGTGTTGTGGTAGTCAGTACTGTGGGAGTTGTGGTAGTCAACAGTGTGAGTGTTGTGGTAGTCAGTCGTGTAAGTGTTGTGGTAGTCAGTAGTGTGAGTGTTGTGGTAGTCAGTAGTGTGAGTGTTGTGGTAGTCAGTAGTGTGCGTGTTGTGGTAGTCAGTAGTGTAAGTGTTGTGGTAGTCAGTAGTGTGAGTGTTGTGGTAGTTAGTACTCTGGGAGTTGTGGAAGTCAACAATGTTAGTGCTTTGAAAGTCACTAGTGTGAGTGTTGTGATAGTCAGTACTGTGGGAGTTGTGGTAGTCAACAGTGTGAGTGTTGTGGTAGTCAGTAGTGTGAGTGTTGTGCTAGTCAGTAGTGTGGGTGTTGTGCTAGTCAGTAGTGTGGGTGTTGTGGTAGTCAGTAGTGTGGGTGTTGTCGTAGTCAACAGTGTGATTGTTGTGGTAGTCAGTAGTGTGAGTGTTGTGGTAGTCAGTAGTGTGAGTGTTGTGTTTGTCAGTAGTGCGGGTGTTGCGGTAGTCAACAGTGTGATTGTTGTGGTAGTCAGTAGTGTGAGTGTTGTGGTAGTCAGTAGTGTGAGTGTTGTGTTTGTCAGTAGTGCGGGTGTTGTGGTAGTCAACAGTGTGATTGTTGTGGTAGTCAGCAGTGTGAGTGTTGTGGTAGTCAGTAGTGTGGGTGTTGTATTAGTAGTAGTGTGGGTGTTGTGGTAGTGAGTACTGTGCGTGTTGTGGTAGTCAGTATTGTGAGTGTTGTGACAGTCAGTAGTGTGGGTATTGTCGTAGTCAGTAGTGTGAGTGCTGTGGTAGTCAGTAGTGTGTGTGCTGTGGCAGTCAGTAGTGTGTGTGTTGTGTTAGTCAGTACTGTAGGTGTTGTCGTAGTCAGTACTGTGGGTGTTGTGGCAGTCAGTAGTGTGTGTGCTGTGGCAGTCAGTAGTGTGTGTGTTGTGTTAGTCAGTACTGGGGTGTTGTGGCAGTCAGTAGTGTGTGTTCTGTGGTAGTCAGTAGTGTGGGTGTTGTGGTAGTCAGTTGTGTGGGTGTTGTGGTAGTCAGCAGTGTGGGTGTTGTGGTAGTCAGTAGGGTGTGTGTTGGGGTAGTCAGTACTGTTGGAGTTGTGGTAGTCAACAGTGTGAGTGTTGTGGTAGTCAGTAGTGTAAGTGTGGTGGAAGTCAGTAGTATGAGTATTGTGGTAGTTAGTTCTGTGGGAGTTATGGTAGTCAACAGTGTGAGTGTTTTGGTAGTCACTAGTGTGAGTGTTGTGGTACTCAGTAGTGTGAGTGTTGTGATATTCAGTAGTGTGAGTGTTGTGGTAGTCAGTAGTGTGAGTGTTGTGGTAGTCAGTAGTGTGGGAGTTGTGGTAGTCAGTAGTGTGAGTGTTGTGGTAGTCAGTAGTGTGAGTGTTGTGGTAGTCAGTAGTGTGAGTGTTGTGGTAGTCAGTAGTGTGGGTGTTGTGGTAGTCAGTAGTGTTGTTGTTGTGGTAGCCAAGTGTGAGTGTTGTGGTAGTGAACAGTGTGGGTGTTGTGGTAGTCAGTAGTGTGAGTGTTGTGGTAGTCAGTATTGTGAGTGTTGTGGTAGTCAGTAGTGTGTGTTGTGGTAGTCAGTAGTGTGAGTGTTGTGGTATTCAGTAGTGTGAGTGTTGTGGTAGTCAGTAGTCTGAGTGTTGTGGTAGTCAGTAGTGTGAGTGTTGTTGTAGTAGTGTGAGTGTTGTGGTAGTCAGTAGTGTGAGTGTTGTGGTAGTCAGTAGTGTGAGTGTTGTGGTAGTCAGTAGTGTGAGTGTTGTGGTAGTCAGTAGTGTGAGTATTGTGGTAGTCAGTAGTGTGAGTGTTATGGTAGTCAGTAGTCTGAGTGTTGTGGTAGTTAGTAGTGTGAGTGTTGTGGTAGTCAGTAGTGTGACTGTTGTGGTAGTCAGTAGTGTGAGTGTTGTGGTAGTCAGTAGTGTGATTGTTGTGGTAGTCAGTAGTGTGAGTGTTGTGGTAGTCAGTAGTGTGAGTGTTGTGGTAGTCAGTAGCGTGAGTGTTGTGATAGTCAACAGTGGGGGTGTTGTGGTAGTCAGTAGTGTGAGTGTTGTGGTAGTCAGTAGTGTGAGTGTTGTGGTAGTCAGTAGTGTGGGTGTTGTGGTAGTCAGTAGTGTGAGTGTTGTGGTAGTCAGTAGTGTGAATGTTGTGGTAGTCAGTAGTGTGAGTGGTGTGGTAGTCAGTAGTGTGAGTGGTGTGGTAGTCAGTAGTGTGAGTGTTGTGGAAGGCAGTAGTGTTGGTGTTGTGGTAGTCAAGTGTGAGTGTTGTTGTAGTCAGTAGTGTGAGTGTTGTGTTTGTCAGTAGTGTGGGTGTTGCGGTAGTCAACAGTGTGATTGTTGTGGTAGTCAGCAGTCTGAGTGTTGTGGTAGTCAGTAGTGTGGGTGTTGTATTAGTAGTAGTGAGGGTGTTGTGGTAGTGAGTACTGTGGGTGTTGTGGTAATCAGTATTGTGGTTGTTGTGACAGTCAGTAGTGTGGGTATTGTGGTAGTCAGTAGTGTGAGTGCTGTGGTAGTCAGTAGTGTTGGTGTTGTTGTAGTCAGTACTGTAGGTGTTGTGGTAGTCAGTACTGTGGGTGTTGTGGCAGTCAGTAGTGTGTGTGTTGTGGCAGTTAGTAGTGTGTGTTGTGGTAGTCAGTACTGGGGTGTTGTGGCAGTCAGTAGTGTGTGTTCTGTGGTAGTCAGTAGCGTGGGTGTTGTGGTAGTCAGTAGTGTGGGTGTTGTGGTAGTCAGCAGTGTGGGTGTTGTGGTAGTCAGTAGGGTGTGTGTTGGGGTAGTCAATACTGTTGGAGTTGTGGTAGTCAACAGTGTGATTGTTGTGGTAGTCAGTAGTGTAAGTGTGGTGGTAGTCAGTAGTATGAGTGTTGTGGTAGTTAGTACTGTGGGAGTTGTGGCAGTCAACAGTGTGAGTGTTTTGGTAGTCACTAGTGTGAGTGTTGTGGTAGTCAACAGTGTGAGTGTTGTGGTAGTCAGTACTGTGGGAGTTGTGGTAGTCAACAGTGTGAGTGTTGTGGTAGTCAGTAGTGTGTGTTGCGGTAGTCAAAAGAGTGAGTGTTGTGGTAGCCAGTAGTGTGAGTGTTGTGGTAGTCAGTAGTGTGTGTTGCGGTAGTCAAAAGAGTGAGTGTTGTGGTAGCCAGTAGTGTGAGTGTTGTGGTAGTCGGTAGTGTGGGTGTTGTGGTAGTCAGTAGTGTGAGTGCTGCGTTAGTCAGTAGTGTGGATGTTGTGGTAGTCAGTAGTGTGAGTGTTGTGGTAGTCAGTAGTGTGAGTGTTGTGGTAGTCAACAGTGTGAGTGTTGTGGTAGTCAGTAGTGTGAATGTTGTGGTAGTCAGCAGTGTGAGTGTTGTGGTAGTCAGTAGTGTGACTGTTGTGGTAGTCAGTAGTGTGAGTGTTGTGGTAGTCAGTGGTGTGAGTGTTGTGGTAGTCAGTAGTGTGAGTGTTGTGGTAGTCAGTAGTGTGAGTGTTGTTGTAGTCAGTAGTGTGAGTGTTGTGGTAGTCAGTAGTGTGAGTGTAGTGGTAGCCAGTAGTGTGAGTGTTGTGGTAGTCAACAGTGTGGGTGTTGTGGTAGTCAACAGTATGAGTGTTGTGGTAGTCAGTAGTGTGAGTGTTGTGGTAGTCAAGTGTGAGTGTTGTGGTAGTCAGTAGTGTGAGTGCTGAGGTAGTCAGTAGTGTGAGTGCTGTGGTAGGCAGTAGTTTGAGTGTTGTGGTAGGCAGTAGTGTGAGTGTTGTGGTAGTCAACAGTATGATGTCGTGGTAGTCAACAGTATGAGTGTTGTGGTAGTCAACAGTGTGGGTGTTGTGGTAGGCAGTAGTGTGAGTGTTGTGGTAGTCAACAGTATGAGTGTTGTGGTAGTCAGTAGTGTGAGTGTTGTGGTAGTCAGTAGTGTGAGTGTTGTGGTAGTCAACAGTGTGGGTGTTGTTGTAGTCAGCAGTGTGAGTGTTGTGGTAGTCAACAGTATGAGTGCTGTGGTAGTCAACAGTGTGGGTGTTGTGGTAGGCAGTAGTGTGAGTGTTGTGGTAGGCAGTAGTGTGAGTGTTGTGGTAGTCAGTAGTGTGAGTGTTGTGGTAGTCAGCTCTGTGAGTGTTGTGGTAGTCAGCAGTGTGAGTGGTGTGGTAGTCAGTAGTGTGAGTGGTGTGGTAGTCAGTGGTGTGGGTGTTGTGGTAGTCAGTAGTGTGAGTGGTGTGGTAGTCAGTAGTGTGGGTGTTGTGGTAGTCAGTAGTGTGAGTGTTGTGGTAGTCAGTAGTGTGTTTGTTGTGGTAGTCAATAGTGTGAGTGTTGTGGTAGTCAGTAGTGTGAGTGTTATGGTAGTCAACAGTGTGAGTGTTGTGGTAGTCAGTAGTGTGAGTGTTGTGGTAGTCAGTAGTGTGAGTGTTGTGGTAGTCAACAGTGTGAGTGTTGTGGTAGTCAGTAGTGTAAGTGTGGTGGTAGTCAGTAGTGTGAGTGTTGTGGTAGTCAACAGTGTGAGTGTTGTGGTAGCCAGTAGTGTGAGTGTTGTGGTAGTCAGTAGTGTCAGTGTTGTGGTAGTCAGTAGTGTGAGTGTTGTGGTAGTCAACAGTGTGAGTGTTGTGGTAGTCAGTAGTGTGAGTGTTGTGGTAGTCAGTAGTTTGGGTGTTTTGGTAGTCAGTAGTGTGAGTGTTGTGGTAGTCAACAGTGTGAGTGTTGTGGTAGTCAGTAGTGTGAGTATTGTGGTAGTCAGTAGTGTGAGTGTTGTGGTAGTCAGTAGTGTGAGTGTTGTGGTAGTCAGTAGTGTGTTTGTTGTGGTAGTCAATAGTGTGAGTGTTGTGGTAGTCAGTAGTGTGAGTGTTGTGGTAGTCAACAGTGTGAGTGTTGTGGTAGTCAGTAGTGTGAGTGTTGTGGTAGTCAGTAGTGTGAGTGTTGTGGTAGTCAACAGTGTGAGTGTTGTGGTAGTCAGTAGTGTGAGTGTTGTGGTAGTCAGTAGTGTGAGTGTTGTGGCAGTCAGTAGTGTGGGTGTTGTGGTAGTCAGTAGTGTGGGTGTTGTGGTAGTCAGCAGTGTGAGTGTTGTGGTAGTCATTAGTGTGAGTGTTGTGGTAGTCAGTAGTGTGAGTGTTGTGGTAGTCAGTATTATGAGAAGTGGGTGGGCAATAGGGTGCTTAAACAGTTCCGTGGGTGAGCAATAACGTGGGTGGAGTGTAGCGTGGGTAAGGAGTAGCGTGGGCGGGCTCTAGCGTGGGTGGGCAGTAGCGTGGGTAGGCATTAGCGTGGGTGGGCAGTAGCAAAGGCGATCAGTGGCGTGGGTGGGAAATAACGTGGGTGGATAGTCGAGTGGGTGGACGTTAGCGTGGGTGAGCAATAGCGTGAGTGGGCAGTAACGTAGGTGATCAGTAACGTGTGTGATCAGTAGCATGGGTGGGCAGTAACGTGGATGTTCAGTAACTTGGGTGATCAGTAGCGTAGGTGGGGAGTAACGTGGGTGATCAGTAGCGTAGGTGGGCAGTAACGTGGGTGATCAGTAGCATGGGGGGGCAGTAACGTGGGTGATCAGTAATGTGGGTGATCAGTAGCGTGGGTGATCAGTAGCATGGGTGATCAGTAGCGTGGGTGATCAGTAGCGTGGGTGATCAGTAGCGTGGGTGATCAGTAGCGTGAGTGATCAGTAACGTGGGTGATCAGTAGCGTGGGTAGGAAGTAACGTGGGTGATCAGTAGCATGGGTGATCAGAAGCGTGGGTGATCAGAAGCGTGGGTGATCAGTAACGTGGTTAATCAGTAGCATGGGTGATCATTAGCGTGAGTGATCAGTAGTGGGGTGGGCAGTAACGTGGGTGATTACTAACGTGGGTGATTACTAACGTAGGTGATCATTTGTGTGGGTGATCAGCAGCGTGGGTGTTCATTTACGTGGGTAATTCTACCAATATTAATAGAATATCATTAACGTGTATCTCTAGGCAAAGGAAAATAATATAATATTCACTGGTGACGAATTGTAACTGTTTACGTAAGGAAGCAATGGACTTACAAGGAGCACAGGACACATAACACAGGACACACAACACAGGACACATAACACAGGACACATAACACAGGACACATATCTTAGTTCTACTGTCTCACTGACTGGGTAAAATAATGTCACGTGGCTTGTCACTTAGAAAACACACTACAGCAAATACCATGAAGTGGATAATGAGAACTTTCAAAACAAGAAAAATAACACCAATGTTGACACTTTTCAAATCACTTGTGCTCTCTCGTTCAGAATACTGCTCGGTGTTGATGGCTTCATTCAAGGCAGGAGAGATACCAAAGCTGAAAATGGTACGTAAATGGTTTATTGCTCCCCTGAACCAATAAATCCTTAAAACTGCTGGTAACGCCTCAGGGTTCTTGGACTGTACTCAGTGGAGCGAGGAAGAGATACCTGATAATATACACATGTAAGGTCAGCGCTAGATCCTCAATGTACACCCTACCATAACGTACTGTAGCCAGAGATTTTAGAGGAAGTTTGAAACAGACTCTGAAAAGCAAAGGTGCCGCGGGCGCAATAAGAGAGCAGTATGTCAATATCCCTGGTCCAAGATTATCCAACCTGCTTATAGCAGATATCGGACAGAATAAACAGGCACAGTACCGTGAGTGGAACAATACACAAATAACCCGCACGTAGGAGAGAGATGCCTATGACGACGTTTCGGTCCGACTTGTACTACTCACACACACATACTGTATGACTTATTAATGATCCACGTAGGGCCGAAACGTCGTCAAAGGTTTCTTTCTCCTATGTGCCGGTTATTTGTATGGATATCAAAAATATTGTCGGATTAAGTGTAGAAGATTTTCAGTGAAACTGGATCAGCTTGCACCGCCACATGCTGGATCACTCAGGCCTGTGATGGATACTTGGCCCAGAAGGCCGCCAACATCAACAGCCTAATTGAATTGGCAAACGATAGAAAGGCCGTGTTGTGAGAGCAGCAAACCTCTCGAAAACTATCACAGGGCTGTTGTGTGGCTGATGTGGGTAAGTAGTAGTAGTAGTAGTAGTAGTAGTAGTAGTAGTAGTAGTAGTAGTAGTAGTGTGGGTATTGTGGCTTGATAGGAGTGTGAGTAGTGTGGATGGGCGGTAATTTGGGTAGTGTGACTGGACAGTAGTATGGGTATTGTGGGTGGAGAGTAGTATGGGTGTTATGGGTGGGCAGTAATGTGGGTGTCATAGATGGGCAATAGTGTGGGTGCTGTAGGTGGGCAGTAACGTGATTATTGTAGGTGGGCAGTAACGTGATTATTGTAGGTGGGCAGTAACGTGATTATTGTAGATGGGCAACAGTGTAGGTGTTGTGGGTGGGCAGTAGTTTCGGTGTTGCTGGCTGACACGATTAGTGTGGGTGTGTTTTTTAGAGTAAGCGTGTGTGTGTGTGCGTTGTGGGAGGGGGACGTGTGGGTATATTATGTGGACGTGTTGTGGGAGGGCGTGTTGTGGGCGGGCGTGTGGGCGTTGTGGGCGGGCGTGCTGACACACTCAGCATCCCCCGTGTGTGATGACGTCACTAGGCATCCGTGAGAGGCGGCACCACCGCCCACACCTAGTGCCATGGCACACCCGTGTCCCTGTGTGGCAGCCAGCGCCCCGTCTGGGTGTCACTCCTGGCACCTCAACACCCAGAGTCTACACTACCTCCTGAGGCATCGCCACACCAGAGGCACAATGCATTTTCATTCATGATTTGCCATCACCCAGTTGATGTTTTCCTTACCTTCCGTCCATGCTGGTGCCATCACCCGTGGATGTGTGTCCTGGCGGCACTGTCAACACTCACTTAGCCTCACAAACACTGGCTGCTACTTAACTAATCACGTTATTACCATCTAAATAGCCCATTGCACTGACCGCTGGTGCCTAGAACGCGCCTCACCCGACTCCCTCACCTCCCAGACTGCACCTGAATCCTAACTGCCGTATTGATTTTCGTGTGAGATGACGTCAGTGACGCCATAGATAGCTGGCCGGCGCGTACAAACCTTCGCTCAGAATGAGAAGAAAACGGTGCAAGCTTCACCACGTTCCTCTCAACACATCTGATCACCTCACTCATCACATTCACCTCATTTATGGCATAATAAACAACACAAAAGTAATATTTCTCAACATGAGAATATGACACTTAGCCTTATTATTTGTTTATTGTTTTCCAGAGAACACAGTAGGCCTTCACAATCTATAATAAAACCAAGTAAAATGTCCTCCCCCCCCCTCGCAGTCAGGCAGTGTTGGGATCCGTATCAATGAAACAGTTTGTAACAGCCGTCAAAAAACCAGATTGACCTAAGGCGTAGTCATAGAAAATGGGTTAAACTTAACGCAACGAAAAAGCGGTTTATACATATTTTATGCGATAACATTTGTACTTAAACCTCTTTGTTCTTTGCACAATTTAAATTAGGAAGGTTTAATTTTTAATTGTTCTATAGACATCAGTTAAAACGTTTTAACAGTAGAGAAAAGTTCCCTGATGCTGGTGTAAGCTGCCAGCCTGATAGCGTTACAAACTTCCCTGATGCTGGTGTAAGTTGTCATCCTGATAGCGTTACAAACTTCCCTGATGCTGGTGTAAGTTGTCAGCCTGATAGCGTTACAAACTTCCCTGATGCTGGTGTAAGCTGCCAGCCTGATAGCGTTACAAACTTCCCTGATGCTGGTGTAAGCTGTCAGCCTGATAGCGTTACAAACTTCCCTGATGCTGGTGTAAGTTGTCATCCTGATAGCGTTACAAACTTCCCTGATGCTGGTGTAAGCTGTCAGCCTGATAGCGTTACAAACTTCCCTGATGCTGGTGTAAGTTGTCAGCCTGATAGCGTTACAAACTCGCTCAGTGGAGGCGCAAGATCCACCATCTACCATCATATATCACTATCTACCACCATATGACATTATCTACTACCATATAACATTATCTAAGACCATATAACATTATCTACCATCATATATCACTCTTTACCACCATGTAACATTACTTACCACCATATATCAATATCTAGCACCATGTAACATTACTTACCACCATATATCAATATCTAGCACCATGTAACATTACTTACCACCATATATCAATATCTAGCACCATGTAACATTACTTACCACCATATATCAATATCTACCACCATGTAACATTACTTACCACCATATATCAGTATCTGCCACCATATCACAGTATCTAACACCATATAACAGTATCAACACAATATAACAGTATCAACACCATACAACAGTATCTAACGCCATATGACAGTATCTAACACCATATAACAGTATCTAACACCATACAGCATTATCTAACGCCATATAACTGTATCTAACACCATATGACAGTATCAACACCATATAACAATATCTAACACCATATAACAGTATCTGACACCATATAACAGTATCAGCACCATATAACAGTATCAACACCATACAACAGTATCTAACACCATATAACAGTATCTAACACCATATAACATTATCTAACACCATAAAACAGTATCTAACGCCAAATAACAGTATCTAACACCGTATAACAGTATCTAACACCATATAACATTATCTAACACCATAAAACAGTATCTAACGCCATATAACAGTATCTAACACCATATAACAGTATCTAACACCATATAACATTATCTAACACCATAAAACAGTATCTAACACCATATAACAGTATCTGACACCATATAACAGTATCAGCACCATATAACAGTATCAACACCATACAACAGTATCTAACACCATATAACAGTATCTAACACCATATAACATTATCTAACACCATAAAACAGTATCTAACGCCATATAACAGTATCTAACACCATATAACATTATCTAACACCATAAAACAGTATCTAACGCCATATAACAGTATCTGACACCATATAACAGTATCTAACACCATATAACAGTATCTAACACCATATAACATTATCGAACACCATAAAACAGTATCTAACGCCATATAACAGTATCTAACACCATATAACATTATCTAACACCATAAAACAGTATCTAACGCCATATAATAGTATCAACACAATATAAGCGTATCAACACCATATAAAAGTTTTTCTTAGTAAATCTATACATGAGAGTTCTTTCTTAAAGATGCTAAGTCCATTAATCAAATGATGAGGGAAATTTGTGGAGTGCAGATTATTTTCCAGAAGCACAAACATCGAGGTGTCAATATTAATGACTAGTCAAGCCACAATATTTCTACCTTTCTTTCAAAGCGCAGTCATTGTAGTTACTAAGCTCTAAAACTGATGTCTATCTAGTTAATTCTGTTGTAATCCCTTTGTAGGTATTACATAACTCACACTCCAACAGCGGGACAAACCCCATGGACCACTCGGTGCTCACCCATTCCTTCCTGTTTAAAAACTGGTATATGCTTGTTGAATGTTTAAACCCTTTCATTGCAATATGTCTTTAGCACTCTCCTTTCAACACCCCTTTCTTAAACTTACTCAAGTACCTTTAATGCATCTTGTCTTACTCTATTTTTTACACTTTCCCGAATAATCCTTTCCTATGATAAATAGACAATGCAATGAAGTTTCTGTTGGCCAAGGTTTCGCTCACGACTGTTGTATCAGTAAAGATTTCGCCGCATTTACCAATTTTCGGTGTTGTTCCTTTATTTATCATTAAATCTACCTCTCTTTGACTTATATCTCACACCAGCATGTATTTGTTTAATTTCTCTATTCCTTATTATCTAAATATTCACACTATTAAGGTCTTTCAACATTTCCACAGCCACTAACCTCGACGCACTGTATAAACACTATGATCCTTCACTTCCAAAGAAAAGAATCGTCACAAAAAAAAATCTTGTTTTTTCACCCCCCGACAAACTTCTCTCATTCCAAAGACGAGCTGAACACGTGTAACTATTTCTCCGATCTGTTATTGAGATCGACTTCGCCCAGCTCAGCCAGTTGATCTACCAAGTGTGTGAAAAAAATCTTATCCTCTACAGTGATTCCTTTTTGAACTTTCGCTTTCCTTATATTTATCACCATGTCTATCTTTCCTGCCTCACCTTTAGCGTCCTTCTAATACGAAACCCAAACTCCTATACCATCTTCTGTACCTTTTATTCAGGTGCCAGTAGCTCGGTGTCAACTAACATTACACACATAAATAACCCGCACATAGGACAATGAAATTTGTGACTACGTTTCAGTCCGACTTGGACCATTAACTGGTCATACAGAAACGCAAAGGGAAGGGAACCAATATATATAGAGAAGAGGGGGGACCGCCTCCTCTTATTTTTATACTGGTTCCCTTCGCGATTCTCTGTGACTAGTTAACGGTCCAAGCGGATCGAAACGTAGTCACACGTTTCTTCCTCCTATTTGCGTGTTGTTTGGGTAATGTTTAAGTCACGGTATTGTGTCTTTTCATTCTTTTAAAAAGTTACAGAATTCCACTTTATATCACATTCGTTATCTTTCAGAATCACACCTCACTCACCTCAGCATGACCTTCCCTTACATCCACATGTAATACTTCCAGTCTTCGTCTTGATGCCAGCAACACCTGCTGCTTCTGTTTCTAACATAACTGCTTCACTGCCTTCCTTCACACCCACTGGAGGTTCTTCACTTATTCTAGCATCTCGTTCGTCCTTGTTTCAGCCTCTTCCTTCTTTTATATGCAATGCCTTCCTTGTATTATTTATATGCCGAAACACAAATACACCATCTTCTTTTAATATAATTTTCACCTCATCATTACACCCAGAAACAAGCGGTTATATACCGAGAAAGATCGCAGTCAGCGGGATTCGAACCCAAGTCAGGGAAAGCTGGCAAGGTTCCTCTGACGCTTTAGACCACCAGGCTACAGATGCCTCAAAAGCTGGGCAGCTTTGTTTCTTCCCATCCCGGGCACACCAGTGAGCCTCAAGCATGGTTTCCAGCTATTTCATTACACTCCTGTATGTTCTGACCTACCTCAGAGGTCTCAAGCGTCACTTGGGGAACCATGCTAGAAGCTCCCACACCTTCATATGCCCTCGGATAGCGGCCCAACAGCTAGCTCTGCTGGCTCCACCATTCTTGTAGGGTTGGGTGGGCCTGTGGTTTAAAGCGTCATGTGGTTTTCGCTTACCATGAGGCAGGTCAGTACAACATGGGTTCGAATCCTTGGCTAGCGCAGTGTTGTTGTTGATCAATACCACTCGTCCGTAGTTACAATAATTTATATATATATATATATATATATATATATATATATATATATATATATATATATATATATATATATATATATATATATATATATATACATATGTCGTGCCGAATAGGCAGAACTTGCGATCTTGGCTTAAATAGCAACGCTCATCTTGCCATATAGGACAAGTGAAAAACTGTGTATGCAATAATTTCGCCAAAATCATTCTGAAAATAACGAAAAAATATATTTCACTGTGTTTGTTTAGTATTAAATTATTGTAAACGTACCTAAAATATATTTAGTTGGGTTAGGCTAAAATAAATTGTTCTTGTTATAATAAGGTTAGGTAAGTTTTCTAAAATTCTTTTGGAGCAAAATTAAAAATTTTTACATTACCATCAATGAAAAAAATATATCTTTAAACGTATAAGAGAAAATTTTAGAAAGGACTTAATTTTAAATGAGTTCTTGCTAATTGACCAGTTTTACATATTCGGCACGATATATATATATATATATATATATATATATATATATATATATATATATATATATATATATGTATGTGAATATATGTATATGTATGTGTATATATATATATATATATATATATATATATATATATATATATATATATATATATATATATATATGCAAAACTACCACTGTGAAAGAATAGAGAAATTCCAAGCACTTTCGTGACTACTCACATTATCAAGGAACAATGAAAGTAAAGCATCAAAGGAAGGTATATAAAGGGTCTAGCCCACACCTCACTATCAGATCCCACAATAAAGAAACAGCTGATGCGCGACTCATAAGAAAGGGAACACTGCAGCAGGCCCGCTGGCCCAACTAGACAGGTCCTTCACACATTCCACCAACAAACTATTCTAACCAAGAAATAAGAATTTTAAAAATTATTATTTGTCCAATGTATTATCAAATTCTTCCCAAATTCTATTAATTATAAATGGATCTAATTTATATAAACCAAAGGAAATATTCACATTATTGTCAAAACTGCTTTTTATGAAACAAGATTCAATTATATTCCTGTCGACCATGGACTTGCTTGATACTACTTTCTCAACTTTTTGAAAATCAATTGGATGGTTAAAGTCTCTCACATGAATAAATAGAGCATTGGAATCTTGTCCAGTTCTAATGCTATATTTATGCTATATTTAGTTCGAGATTTCTACCAGTTTGACCGTAATAAACTTTATCGCAAATTTTACAAGGAATCTTATAGACACATCCATCAGCATTTTGGGGGGAATTCTTTATCAAAAGTTTTTTTTACTGTATCAAGATTTTTGAATACAACTTTGATATTAAAAGTCTTAAGAAGAGAAGGCATATCAACCAAGTTTTCATGGTAAGGGAGAACCAACATATTTTTAGTTGAATAAGGCTGGTTGTCCCTTTTTGGATTGTAAAAAGTATTTCTAGCAACTTTAAAAGATTTATCAATTACATTTCTTGGGTATTTCAAATCATTACCTATTTCATAAATTTTGGATATTTCCTCATCTATGAACTCTGGACTACAAATTCGTAAAGCTCTCAAAAACATTGATGAGAAAACAGACAGTTTAACTCTATCTTGATGCGAAGAATAATAGTGGACATAGGAACAGTTATTTGTAGGTTTTCTGTAAATTTTAAATTTGAATTCATTATTACCCTTAATAATTAAAACATCTAGAAAAGGCAATGAGTTATTTTCTTCAAACTCAACAGTAAAGTTTATAGAATGGGCTAAGCTATTTAATTTACCAAGGAAATGGTGTACATCTACATTTTTGGGCATAAGACACAAAATATCATCAACGTACCTGAACCATTTAGCTCTATTAGGGAGGATTGTGTTAAGCAGCCTTGTTTCAAAAAATTCCATGTATAGGTTACTAAGAACAGGTGAAAGAGGATTTCACATTGCCATACCAAACTTCTGAACTTCTGGTCACAGACCGGGCCGCGGGGGCGTTGACCCCCGGAACTCTCTCCAGGTAAAACTCCAGGTAAATACAAATTTTGCATCAATAATGCAAAGTTTAGTAAGTTTAATGATAGTAGGAACTGTCAATGGTAAATCATAGTTACCGAGTTCTTCAGATAAGAAACTTAATAAATCATCAACAGGAACTTTCGTAAACAAGGAAGTAACATCAAAACTAACCATGTTAAAATCATTTAAGTCAGTCAAGGAGCTTAATTTATCAACTAAATCTATGTTGTTTTTAACATTAAAGTTAGAAATTTTGCCAACAATAGGGCTCAAAATATCAACAAGCCATTTGGATAATTTATATGAAACTGATCCTATGGAGCTAATAATTGGTCTGACCGGATTCCCTGGTTTGTGTGTTTTTATTAGTCCATACATGTAAGGTAAAGATAGTTTAGTGGAAGTAAATTGTTTGACTAATTCATATTTGTCTTTCAGTAGAAGTTTTATTGTTTTATTGAAATTGCTGTTAACGGTTTCTAGGGGATTTTTCCTAAGTTTAGAATAGGTTTCAGTATCATCTAAGAGATTATTCATTTTTTCTTGGTAATCATTTTCTTTCATAATTACTATTGCATTTATTTTGTCTGCTTTAGTAAGGCGCAATTTTTTATTGTTATTAAGTGTATCATAAGACTTAAAGAATCTTTGAGGGCAATTGGGAATGTTTGATTTTAACATAGAGCTATTATTAATTTCATCAGGGGATACATCAGAAAAATTTTCAAAGTTACAAAAGGCTTTTGCAATTTCAACATTATTAAGTTTTTTTTGAAGTTGCAAAACTTAGGCCAAAACCTAGAGCAGCAGTTGTATTTTTGTCTAAAATTTCATCTGATAAGTTAATTACAAAATTGTTATTAGCATGAATGAATTCAAATTTAAAATTTACAGAAAACCTACAAATAACTGTTCCTATGTCCACTATTATTCTTCGCATCAAGATAGAGTTAAACTGTCTGTTTTCTCATCAATGCTTTTGAGAGCTTTACGAATTTGTTGTCCAGAGTTCATAGATGAGGAAATATCCAAAATTTATGAAATAGGTAATGATTTAAAATACCCAAGAAATGTAATTGATAAATCTTTTAAAGTTGTTAGAAATACTTTTTACAATCCAAAAAGGGACAACCAGCCTTATTCAACTAAAAATATGTTGGTTCTCCCTTACCATGAAAACTTGGTTGATATGCCTTCTCTTCTTAAGACTTTTAATATCAAAGTTGTATTTAAAAATCTTGATACAGTAAAAAAAACTTTTGATAAAGAATTCCCCCCAAAATGCTGACAGATGTGTCTATAAGATTCCTTGTAAAATTTGCGATAAAGTTTATTACTGTCAAACTGGTAAAAATCTCGAACTAAGATTAAAACAACATAAATATAGCATTAGAACTGGACAAGATTCCAATGCTCTATTTATTCATGTAAGAGAATTTAACCATTCAATTGATTTTCAAAAAGTTGAGAAAGTAGTATCAAGCAAGTCCATGGTCGACAGGAATGTAATTGAATCTTGTTTCATAAAAAGCAGTTTTGACAATAATATGAATATTTCCTTTGGTTTATATAAATTAGATCCATTTATAATTAATAGAATTTGGGAAGAATTTGATAATACATTGGACAAATAATAATTTTTAAAATTCTTATTTCTTGGGTAGAATAGTTTGTTGGTGGGATGTGTGAAGGACCTGTCTAGTTGGGCCAGCGGGCCTGCTGCTGTGGTCCCTTTCTTATGAGTCGCCCGTCAGGTGTTGCTTTGTTGTGGGATCTGATAGTGAGGTGTGGGCTAGACCCTTTATATACCTTCCTTTGATGCTTTACTTTCATTGTTCCTTGATAATGTGAGTAGTCACGAAAGTGCTTGGAATTTCTCTATTCTTTCACAGTGGTTGTTTTGCATATATATATATATATATATATATATATATATATATATATATATATATATATATATATATATATATATATATACATATATATATATATATATATATATATATATATATATATATATGTCGTGCCGAATATGTAAAACTGGTCAATTAGCAAGAACTCATTTAAAATTAAGTCCTTTCTAAAATTTTCTCTTATACGATTAAAGATATATTTTTTTCATTAATGTTGATGTAACAATTTTTAATTTTGCACCAAAAGGAACTTAGAAAACTTACCTAACCTTATTATAACAAGCGCAATTTATTTTAGCCTAACCCAACTAAATATATTTTAGATTTGTTTACAATAATTTAATAGTAAACAAACACAGTGAAATATATTTTTTTCGTTAGGTTCAGAATGATTTTGGCGAAATTATTGCATACACAAATTTTCACTTGTCCTATATGGCAAGATGAGCGTTGCTATTTAAGCCAAGATCGCAAGTTCTGCCTATTCGGCACGACATATATATATATATATATATATATATATATATATATATATATATATATATATATATATATATATATATATATATATATATATATATATATATATATAATTAGGTCTGATCCAAGGAAGGAAGGAAGGAAAGGGTAACTCATATTATTTGGATCAAGAGCCGTCCAGTAGCATCAAGGTAACTGTTGTTGTGAAGGGTAACAGGAAATATAAGTAAGTCAGGTTGTGAACATCTCGGCCTCACAGGTCATCTTCACTCAACTCACTTTCAGACTTAAATCTTTTTAATGGTTTAATTAGCGTGTTTTTAAACGTGGGTTGAGTCCGCTTGAGTTCACTTGACCTAAGTTTGTTTAGTTTAAGTTGGTTTAGCTTAAGTTCACTTGACTGAAATTCACTTAGGTTATGTTCACTTGATAATTATAATAAGTTGGTTTATCTTCACTTGGATGCAGTTCACTTGGGATTGAGTTTATTTAGGTTGAGTTAACTGGGTTATTATAGGTTACATAAGCCTAAAATAAACATATTTTTAACCACAAATAACCAAATTAAAAAATTCCCTTAATACGACTGGCAACGAGATGGCCAAAGGAAAAAAATCAGTCAACGTATAAAAATGAACGTTTATCAACGTTGGTATAAAACAACGCTGCCTCTGTCAACTTCGTTAACAACAAAACCTCCCCAGTAAACATTTCCAATCAATATCTCAGTAAATTTTGAGTGATTTTTCTTACATTTTAAAACCAATTCATCTTTCATGCAAATACCATTCTTTCCACTCGTTCAATTAAGTTCAGAAGTTTTAATTAAATTTCGTATGTGACTAATTAGATCTCTACTGCATAGGAATTTGAAATACTGAAGTTCTCAAATTAAGAAACTAATATTTCAAACTCTAATGTGGTCATGAGAACCGTAAATTTATCCCAATGTTTGGACGATTATTATTATGAATGTAATTATCATTGAGAAGGCGTAACTAGCAAACTAGAAACACACTAGGAAGGTAACTCCTGTTATAATAATAATAATAATAATAATAATAATAATAATAATAATAATAATAATAATAATAATAATAATAATAATAATAATAATAATAATAATAATAATAATAATAATAATAATAATAATAATAATAATAATAATAATAATAATAATATAACTTATAAAAACCATAGCTGACATCAGTGACAAACAATAAAGAAAGCCCTTGGTTATGCAGAGCATTTCGGGCAATTTAGGTTAATTTTGTCCCCAGGATGCGACCCACACCAGTCGACTAACACCCAGGTACCTACTTACTGCTAGGTGAACAGAAACAGCAGGTGTCTTAAGGAAACACGCTTTAATGTTTTTCACCCGTACCGGGGATCGAACCACGGCCCTCAGTGTGCTACCAACCGAGCTACGGGACACCTAGGAAAACATGTGCTAGTTTCAGACTAGTGTAGATGGAGGTGTTCACCAGCTTCCTTGTACTGTGTGCGAGGTTCTGTATGCAAGACAATCAGGAACATCACTTGAAGTCAGAGTAACACAAAACAATGCTTAGTCAGGACGGTATAAGATTATACTGTGATCTTTAACCACATTAAAACTTATATATAAACACAAGATGTACTCTCTCATTCTCACCAAGAAAAAAGAAGAGCATGGCAACAGAAGTAAACAGTTAGCCACTACAAACAACAAGATCACTGTAGCAACAGAAGTAAACAGTGAACCACTACAAACAAGAAGATCACTGTAGCAACAGAAGTAAACAGTGAACCACTACAAACAACAAGATCACTGTAGCAACAGAAGTAAACAGTGAACCACTACAAACAAGATCACTGTAGCAACAGAAGTAAACAGTGAACCACTACAAACAAGAAGATCACTGTAGCAACAGAAGTAAACAGTGAACCACTACAAACAAGATCACTGTAGCAACAGAAGTAAACAGTGAACCACTACAAACAAGATCACTGTAGCAACAGAAGTAAACAGTGAACCACTACAAACAAGAAGATCACTGTAGCAACAGAAGTAAACAGTGAACCACTACAAACAAGAAGATCACTGTAGCAACAGAAGTAAACAGTGAACCACTACAAACAAGATCACTGTAGCAACAGAAGTAAACAGTGAACCACTACAAACAAGAAGATCACTGTAGCAACAGAAGTAAACAGTGAACCACTACAAACAAGAAGATCACTGTAGCAACAGAAGTAAACAGTGAACCACTACAAACAAGATCACTGTAGCAACAGAAGTAAACAGTGAACCACTACAAACAAGATCACTGTAGCAACAAAAGTAAACAGTGAACCACTACAAACAAGAAGATCACTGCAGCAACAGAAGTAAACAGTGAACCACCAGAGACGTCCCGCTGAGGTGCAGGTTATATAATCAGACAAAACTGTTCCTCTTTTTTTCTCCTCTTGGTTCAATCTTCTTCAGGTAAGAGGAGTGTCAGTTAACACCTGTGGGGGTTAATGTTGAACAAGTGTAAAAACAAGTGTTAGCAGCCTGAGAATTAGTAATAATGATGGAATTACCGAAAAATTGTTAGACAAATGAACACATACGCTAATTCTTTTCTTATTAATATAAATAAGATACCAGATTTATTAAACAAATTTCCTAAATTTACTTGTAACAGATAAGTGAACTGCAGATATAAATCCAAATGTACTCCTGTTAACCCTTTTGAGGTCTAGTTCCTAGACTTTTTGTGTATCCATATGCTACTGGGCTACAGTGTGTACTCTGTAGGATGACTACGGTGCACAGTGAACCAGCCACTTCGGCGGAAAAATCTAATCTAAAGCGATGCAGTTTATTTTACTGTGGAAATGTTTCGCTTTCCAGGAGCTTTGTCAAGTCATTACGTCTTGACAAAGCTTTTGGAGAGCGAAACGTTGTCACAATAAAATATCACATTAGTTACATCTGTGTCCATTTACTTAACAGTGTGAGAATTATGCAAAGTAGTGGAGGGAAATATTAGGTTTCTGTGGGAGTGAATTGTAGGAATTTTAAATTGTTGTGAGATGAGATGAACATGATGTTAGGTCGAGTTGTTACTGGTGTGTAATTAACATCTATTAGTATTATATGTATTAGGAAATTGCAACTCTTAATTAAGGATTATACCATGTTTAGGAATGGGAATTAAGTGTTTAATCCAGGGTAAGGGAAGGGAGCTCAAATTCCTTGGATGAAGAGCTCTTAAAGATCAAGGTACACCATCGAAGAGTTGTGAGTGTGGTAGAGAGTGAAGGATTGTGATGGAGTACATCCTTCCTGTCCTTGTCTCTCTCCATCACTACATCCTTCCTGTCCTTGTCTCTTCCTCCATCACTACATCCTTCCTGTCCTTGTCTCTCTCCTCCATCACTACATCCTTCCTGTCCTTGTCTCTCTCCTCCATCACTACATCCTCTCTATCATTGTCTCTCTCCATCACTACATCCTTCCTGTCCTTGTCTCCTCCTCCATCACTACATCCTTCCTGTCCTTGTCTCCTCCTCCATCACTACATCCTTCCTGTCCTTGTCTCCTCCTCCATCACTACATCCTTCCTGTCCTTGTCTCCTCCTCCATCACTACATCCTTCCTGTCCTTGTCTCCTCCTCCATCACTACATCCTTCCTGTCCTTGTCTCCTCCTCCATCACTACATCCTTCCTGTCCTTGTCTCCTCCTCCATCACTACATCCTTCCTGTCCTTGTCTCCTCCTCCATCACTACATCCTTCCTGTCCTTGTCTCCTCCTCCATCACTACATCCTTCCTGTCCTTGTCTCCTCCTCCATCACTACATCCTTCCTGTCCTTGTCTCCTCCTCCATCACTACATCCTTCCTGTCCTTGTCTCCTCCTCCATCACTACATCCTTCCTGTCCTTGTCTCCTCCTCCATCACTACATCCTTCCTGTCCTTGTCTCCTCCTCCATCACTACATCCTTCCTGTCCTTGTCTCCTCCTCCATCACTACATCCTCTCTATCATTGTCTCTCTCCATCACTACATCCTTCCTGTCCTTGTCTCCTCCTCCATCACTACATCCTTCCTGTCCTTGTCTCGTCCTCCATCACTACATCCTTCCTGTCTTTGTTTCTCTCCATCACTACATCCTTCCTGTCTTTGTCTCTCTCCATCACTACATCCTTCCTGTCTTTGTCTCTCTCCATCACTACATCCTTCCTGTCCTTGTCTCCTCCTCCATCACTACATCCTCTCTATCATTGTCTCTCTCCATCACTACATCCTTCCTGCCTTTGTCTCTCTCCATCACTACATCCTTTCTGTCCTTGTCTCTCTCATTCACTATATCCTTCCTGTCTTTGTCTCTCTCCATCACTACATCCTTCCTGTCTTTGTCTCTCTCCATCACTACATCCTTCCTATCCTTGTCTCTCTCCATCACTACATCCTTCCTGTCTTTGTCTCTCTCCATCACTACATCCTTCCTATCCTTGTCTCCTCCTCCATCACTACATCCTTCCTGTCCTTGTCTCTCTCCATCACTACATCCTTCCTGTCTTTGTCTCTCTCCATCACTACATCCTTCCTGTCCTTGTCTCCTCCTCCATCACTACATCCTTCCTGTCCTTGTCTCTCTCATTCACTATATCCTTCCTGTCCTTGTCTCTCTCCATCACTACATCCTTCCTGTCTTTGTCTCTCTCCATCACTACATCCTTCCCGTCTTTGTCTCTCTCCATCACTACATCCTTCCTGTCTTTGTCTCTCTCCATCACTACATCCTTCCTGTTTTTGTCTCTCTCCAACATTACATCCTTCCTGTCTTTGTCTCTCTCCATCACTACATCCTTTCTGTCCTTGTCTCCCTTCATCCTACATCCTCCCTGTCCTTGTCTCCCTCCATCTCTACGTCCTCCCTATCCTTATCACTCTCCATCACTACATCCTTCCTGTCTTTGTCTCTCTCCATCACTACATCCTACCTGTCTTTGTCTCTCTCCATCACTACATCCTTCCTGCCTTTGTCTCTCTCCATCACTACATCCTTCCTGTCTTTGTCTCCATCACTACATCCTTTCAGTCTTTGTCTTCCTCCATCACTACATCTTTTCTGTCTTTGTCTCTCTCCATCACTACATCCTTCCTGTCTTTGTCTCTCTCCATCGCTACATCCTCTCTGTCCTTGTCTCCCTTCATCCTACATCCTCCCTGTCCTTGTCTCCCTCCATCTCTACATCCTCCCTATCCTTGTCTCTCCCATCACTATATCCTTCCTGTCCTTGTCTCTCTCCATTACTACATCCCTCCTGTCCTTGTCTCCTCCATCACTACATCCTCCCTGTCCTTGTCTCTCTCATTCACTTCATCCTTCCTGTCCCTGTCTCCCTCCATCACTGCATCCTTCCTGTCCCTGTCTCTGTGGAAAATTGCATTTATCTGAATGTATCATTATGTGCATAACAGTAAATGAACAAAGATAATTATTATTTATCAGTTAGACAAGTAGGAATTTGGGACACCTAGGTCGCAAAAAATGTCCCCCTTCGATACCTACCACTGACATATCCACAAGTTGCTCTGGACCTATTAATTACAAATGAAATATACATACACCAGGAATTCTGGTAAATATATAAATTTGTGGACTGTACATTAAAATTAAAAAAAGGATTATATATATATATATACACATACACATAACAGAAGGAGAATATCTTAATATCACTCACCAATTTGACTGGAGATTAAGGTGTATCATACTCAGAAAACCTCACTAAATTTATGAAAACACTGGCCAGAATTATAACATAAATCTAAATAGCTTATCTGAGGTTCCTGGAGCTGTCTTGTCCAGTCGCCTGATATCTCAAGTTATGCAGAAATGCACATCCAACAATTTTGCCTCCTATTTGAGAGGTGTCAACCCAATTTTACCTCTAGAGCACGAAAATTCTTCACATTATTAACAAATGTCTGTGCCTCTCAATTCAAAACAAACAATGACCAGTCTCTTCTGCGCAGGTGCCGGGTTTCCCATTTTCGATAACATACTTCTTTTAAATACAGTATGGCCATCTATTTACATATAACTACTGTATTTCTGGAAAATATATACAGTATTTTCCACACTGCGGCCGGCCGGAGTTCAATGCTAAATGACTCAAATTACTTCTTCCTTTAGGAGACAATTCCAGCCGGTTCTGGCTTAAGTGGCTGTTCTCCTAGTAGGTCTTACTACGATTTCATTTTTTGGCATCACTTGGTCAGCGTTATCTTCCATATCACTCGTGTCACTTTCCCTCAGATTTTCATTTACGTTTGAGCACCTAATTCCAAGGGAATCAATTTATTAATTGTGCATAAACTTTCCTGGCCACGACACAACACTTTGACATTCCTGACAACACCTTGTGCATCTGGGTACAATGTCAATACTTTGCCCAGAGGCCACAATGTTCGATGTTGTTCAGTATCAATCAACACAATGTCACCTGGTTGAATGTTCTGTCGATTTACTGCCTCTGTCGCACCATAAAAGTGTTCACGTAGTGTAAGATATTCCTTACGCCACACATTAGACCAATGATCAATTACTTTATTTAACATTTTAAATTTATCACACAACACTGCCGCATCATTGTAATTTTCATCACTTTCTTCCGGATTATCTCTATAGACAGGGGCAGCTTCCAATTTCCTTCCACATATTAGGTGAGAAGATGTTAATACATCTGCATCAGGTGTATCACTCATGTACGAGAGAGGCCTATTATTTATACGATTTTCCGCCTCCACTAACACTGCACGGAATTCTTCCAAATTAATTCTCTTCCGGTGTAGTACTTTACGGAGACACCTCTTCACTGTGCCTATCAGTCTTTTGTACAGCCCCCTCTGCCAAGGGGCTCTAGGAGTAATAAATTTCCATGTACACCCTCGCTGGGTTAACAGAGATTGAACATCGTTACTATTATTTAATTCTATCAAGTGTTGAGCACCTGCTACAAAATTTGTGGCATTATCCGAAATCATCAATCTCGGACAGGATCTCCTAGCTGCAAATTTTCGAACTGTTCTGCAGACAAGTCCTGTGCCACTTCTAAATGAACTGCCCTAGTAGCAGTACAGGTGAATAAACAAACATACACTTTCAGTGGAACACCATCTGAAGTACCTGTTAAAATTATTGGACCACTATAGTCTACACCTGTTACATCAAATGGTTTCACTAATTGTACACGCTCCTTTGGCAATGGTGGAGGACCTGGGTACATATAGGATCTGGCATCCACACGGCGACATATTACACAAGATTTAATCACCCTTTTTACACTTTGCCGTCCTTGTGGAATCCAGAAAGTTTCCCTAATACAATTTAAGGTATCTTGTACCCCACCATGCATTACATTTTTATGGGCATTTAGAACAATCAAATTTGTTAGATGATGAGTTTTGGGCAGTAAGATAGGGTGTTTAGCATAATCACCCAATTCAGCATTTTGTAACCTACCTCTGCACCTAATTACACTGTTCTCTAAATACAGTCCCAATTTCTCTATTATGGAACCTTTCACAATTTTTCTTTCCATCATCAATTTAATCTCATTTCCATAGATTTCCTCCTGTGCCCTCTTTATCCAATATTCAAGAGGATGTGAAAACTTAAATGAAATATTCATCTTGTTTAGAAATTTAAACACCAACTTAGTTACATTGATTAGTTTGGGTAAAGAAGAATACCTATTTATATCACTGGCTAAGGAAGGACAAACTATTGGAGTGGTGGTCACAGTAATTTCAACAGGAGTAACATATGCCTTTTGTACAGGCCAATTAGCTTTATTTACCAACCAGCTCGGTCCTTTAAACCATGATACAGCATTTACAAATTTATCGTAAGGTAAACCTCGAGACAAGAAATCAGCTGGATTCTCCTCACCAGGTATATGATTAAATGTTAACATATGTTGACCCAAACTATTATACTTCTCTTGCATCTGATTAATTTCAGCGACTCTGTTTTGTACGTACACAATTTTACTGTTTCCATTACGAATCCATTATAAGGATACCTCATTATCAGACCAAATTACAGTGTCACTAATATTTATCTCCTGCAACTTATTTCTTATATAATTAGCTAATTTGACACCTACATAAATGGCTGTTAATTCCAACTGAGGCAAGGTATGTGATTTAATTGGAGACACTTTAGTCTTAGACATAACAAGAGAAATAACACTATTATATTGAAGGTAAGCAACTGCTCCATATGCCATTTTGAAGCATCACAAAAAATGTGGAGTACATTTTCCCCATTTGGATTGGCCACCTGGCGTGGGAACTCCAACATTGGAATTTTCTCATAATCACCAATTAATTCATCCCACCTGTTAATGAATTCCTCAGGTAGAATTTCATCCCAAGCACATTTAAGTTTCCATGCTTCCTGTGTTAATAATTTCTCTCTTATAGTAAGGGGTGACACTAAACCTAGTGGATCAAAATATTTGGAAACTTCAGCAAGCAAAACTCTCTTAGTTAATTTATTGGGCATACTGTAATTATTAGGTTTTAGCATTAACAAATCTCTCTCAGCATCCCAAATTAAACCCAATACATTACTACATTTTGGCACTTCATCTCCAGGGAAATCTTTACTTATTTGGTCCTTTAATTTGGACGAATTACTATTCCATTCCCTCAGAGGCATATTTGCACTTTGCTTTATTTCATTAGCCTCTCCATAAGTCATTAACAGTTCCTCTTCAGTTGACGTCACACCCAGGAAATTGTCCACATAAAATTGTTTGGTCATTACTTTACTCATTGGACTTCCCATACGTTTAAGGTGTGTATTTATCGTCGCTTGAAGTAGGAACGGACTGGATGTAGCACCAAATAATACGCTCCTAAAGCGAAAGGTTTTCAGAGTGCTAAGTGGGTCACTAGGATTCTCAGGCCATAAGAAGCGCGTACAATCCCGGTCAGCCTCTTGTAAATCCACTCTTAGAAAAGCTTTATTTATGTCAGCTGTAAAGGCATAATTCTTCATCCTGAAATTTAATAAGATATCTCCTAATTTTTCCGTCAACGACGGACCTGTCATCAAACAGTCATTTAAACTAGGTACATTTTTGTTACTCCTGGCACTACAATTAAACACAATTCTCAGAGGAGTGGTCTTAGAATCCTTCTTCACTCCGTGATGTGGCAAATAGTGACCATAAATTTTGGCTTGCTCAGGAGGTACCTCTTCTATAAATTTATTAATTAATTGTTCAGCAATTATATCATTATAGGCAGTTAACAATTCTGGTGTCTTACTCAGTTCGCGGAGCTGAGCTTTTAACTGTCCATATGCCATTCTGTAATTAGTGGGCAATTCTGGATGGTTCAGTCTCCACGGAAGTCGCACCCAGTATTGTCCAGATTCAAATTTTACATCTCTCATGTACTGTTCCTGAGTAAAATAATCGTCTGGACTTTCTGCATTTACATTTATTCCAATGCTGTCTAATTCCCACAATTTATGCACTGGCTCAACACCATCCTCTATGGAAGAATTATACTGGGGCACGATTTCATGAGTAAGACACACAGTTATGGTATTTGTAGTTTCCTCTAGTCATGAATTATTATTACGAGGAATCCTACCATACATTACATGGCCTCCAGCAGTCTTCAAAAGGTTGACACCACATTTCTTTACCATACCCTTTACAAAGGAGGCATAATAGTCACTACCTATCAAAATATTTATTGGGCCTACAGAATCATCACTTACACCAGAAGGTGCTAAATTTACATTATGTGAAAGTCTTTCTGTAGCTTTTCTAAGCCCTACTGTAGATATTTTCTCTGGAAGTCTATCTACAATTACTGCATTAACACGTTTTTTCTCATTGCCCAACCTGACAGTTACATAAACAGTGTCATACAATTGAGACCTTTTATCTGAGAGAAAACCAGATAATTTTAAAGTTGTGGGATCTCCCATCTGTACTTTCATACCATCAAGACATTTACGTTTTATCAAAGTACGCTGGGATCCCTGGTCCAATAATGCATTTACATTTTTTATTTATGCCTTTTATCATCAATTTTTACCTGTAACACAGGTAAGGCTACTTCAGCAAAACCATCATTATTAACATTAGCATCAATTTTTACATTAGCTACTGTTGTGTCAGGATTGTCAACATTATCATTATTATCAACATTATCATATAGACCTTTACACATGACTATATGGTGTCTTCCTTTGTGGCATTGATAACAGAAGTTTAATTTGGCATAACAGTCCTTTACATTGTGATTACTTAAACATCTGATACATCTGTCAAGTTCCTCCAATCTTTCAACTTTATCATTCCATGAAATGTATGCATTGCAATTCTTAGAAAAATGAGTGCCCTTGCAGAAGAGACAATCTCTCTTTTCTTTGACTGGTTTCTTATTAACTGGTCAACTCTTAGGAGGGTACTTATTCTTCTTACCTTGTGGAGAATCATTATTTCTGATTATTGATTGCTACTTGATATGCACCAATGAAACTATTTTTAGGAAATGAATTTTGATTATTACTATTGGGATAATTTTTCCCTTTGTGAAACTTGACAGATACCTCAGAGTTATTATGTGTTGCATCTTTAAAATGAGTTAGTTGGCTGGTCTGCAACTGAACAATTAATTCTTGCAGACCTAGTCTTATTTCCTCCAGTCCAAAATAACCCTTGTGATATTTGTTTGAGAGCCATTCAAATGTTTTACAGCTTAATTTATTCTGTACCATGGCACTCAATAACCAGTCTGATTCCTTCAGATTATATTTATTACTTAAAGTTTTGAGAGTGCTCTCCAGTTTAACTCTAAACTGCTGTAAACCTTTGTAAGTGTGATCTGGAGATTTTAAATTAACAATGATATTTACTAGATCCAACCTACTTTGTTCTATAATACCATAAGTGACCTTCAACAAGTCAACTGCTTCCTAGTAAGAGTCATCTACATTGGGAAAGGCTTATATTAGTATGTGAGCATCTCCTCTTACCTGTCCTTTGAGGTAAAATAATTTAGCTACACAGGCTAGGCCACTCCTGTCATCCACAGCTGCTTTAAAAATTGACCAAAATTCCTCCCAATTTTCTCCAGGGTTAAACACAGGTAAACACAATTCTGGGAGTTTTGGCAAAGACTTATTATTTGTTGGAGCAGACTGATTAACTGCCTGGTTTACACATTTTAATTTATTCAAGGCCTGACATTTACAAGAAAGAATCTTTTCCTCTAATTCATAATACTGATTAATCATAAGATCTACTTCAGTCTCATCTACACAGTTTACTAACAAATTTCCTTCATATTTGTTGTAATATAATTTGTATGAATCATATCTATTCCCTAAAGCAACTAAATACAATTTTAAATCATCAGTATTCACAGTTTCTTGATTCATTAATTCCAAACATTTATTGTATGCTTTTGTTACATGACCCTTTCTAGCTTGCAGTGATGCTTTCTTTGCTCTATATTCCATATGTTTGTCTTCTATATTAATTTCCTCATTTTCAGTCATGATGCAATGTATTAAATTCAACTCAATTAATAACACTGCATACAACTTACAACACTGATACAACTTACCTTTGAATAAATCCTAGCTACTTGAGCTTAGATTAGATTTAGATTTTGCCACCGAAGTTGCTAGTTTATTGTGCACTCCATATCCATCCTGTGGACGGTAGCGCGAGAGCATATGGATACACAAAAGGCCTAGGAACTAGGCCCCAAAGGGTTAACAGGAATACATATGGATTTATATCTACATATCTATAGTTCACTTATCTGTTACAAGCAAATTTAGGAAATTTGCTTAGTATATCTGGTATCTTATTTTCATTAATAAGATATCTTGACATGTCACATAGGTTATTATACTGTCTGTCTCTGTATTCCTCAATAAGTGGACAATTAAGCACATAGTGTTCAAGAGAGTGACCATATGCCTGATCACATAATTTACATTTAGTTTGATTATCATCTGTGTGTCTCCCAAACTGCCAGAAGTACTTGTAACCAAGCCTAAGCCTGGCCACTACAACATCAGTCAGTCTGTTCACATTGCAAGTTGCTCCATAAACATACTTATCTACGTTCATGTTATCATAGTGGGTTACAGATCTACTCAGGCTTCTAATTGCAATCCTATAACAATCATTTTCATTATTTACTTCTCTCCTAATATTATTCCTAATGCTAGACACAGTTATACCAAAGTTATATTCTACATTCTCCTTCTGGGTACTCTTAGCAATTACATGTATAATATAAATTTTAAATGTACATTAATACAAACTTGGCTCATCAAATTTAGTATTATACAAATTAATAAATCATTGCCAGAATTTGGCATAGCAAATTAATATTATACACATTAATAAGCTGCACTTGGCTTATCAATTACACATACACATATACACATTAATATAATATTTAGCCACACTTGACTTATCCAAATTAATATTATAATAATTATAATCCACTACACATTAAGTAAATTTGTGAACTTAACATCCACCTCCTTCTGTTATTTCACATATAATTATTAATTAACTAATTAATGACTTCACTAATTACATCCGGTTTGAAGGACCAACGGGCAAATTAAATGTGGAAAATTGCATTTACTGAATGTATCATTATTTACATAACAGTAAATGAACAAAGACAACTATTATTTATCAGTTAGACAAGTAGAAATTTGGGACACCTAGGTCGCCAAAAATGTCCCCCTTCGATACCTACCGCTGTCATATCCACAAGTTGCTCTGGACCTATTAATTACAAATGAAAAATACATCACCAGGAATACTGGTAAATATATAAATTTTGTGGTCTGTATATTAAAAATAATAAATGGTTATATATATACACAATTGCATAACCGAAGGAAAATATATCTTAATATCACTCACCAATTTGACTGGAGATTAAGTTGTATCATACTCAGAAAACCCCCCTGTCTACATTTATGATAATAATACTGGCCAGAACTATAAACATAATATAGACATGACTTAGCTGGGGTTCCTGGAGCTGTCTTGTCCAGTCGCCTGATATCTCAAGTTATGCAGGAATGCACATCCAACAATTTCTTCTCCTATTTGAGAGGTGTCAGCCTAATTTTAACCTCTAGAGCACGAAAATTCCTTCTCATTACACTAACGTTGTATCCAATTCAAAAAACAAAATGGCGACTGACTCCCCCAGCAGCAGGTTTCCCATTTTCGAAATCATACTTCTTTTAAAAATACAATATAGGGCATTGTGGCATGCAAAGAGTACGTAACCTTTATTCGGCGCATGTACACACCCTCATTTACAGGCTATCTCCCCCAACCAGCGAACCAGGTTGCTAAGAGTTGATGATGGGGCCCCGTCGTTCAACTAGTGACCAGGTTCTAGCCAATAAGATGGTTTTGGCAATCGCAGAGGTTATGTGGGTACCGCTCTCCTGTCTGCCCTTGTCATTCCCATTCTAGAGCTGGTTGAAGCACGGTCTGCTATCTTGTGGCTTCTATTTCTGCTTTGCTTACCGTGGAGTGCACTATACTTATCTCTGTACATAGTGTACATATTGCTGTTATAAATTGGTGAAGGATAATATAAGTCTATACTTTTTCTACTGTGTTTATTTGCTCCCATTACACCCGGGGTAACAGGCCATTTGGAATCCTGGGTTGTAATAGGCATCTATTTACCTATAAATTACCGTATTTCCGGAAAATATATACAGTATTTTCCACAGTTATGTTATGTTGCGCTAGGTTATGTTAGGTTGCACTATGTTAGTTGCGCTAGGTTATGTTATGTTGCGCTAGGTTATGTTAGTTGCGCTAGGTTATGTTATGTTGCGCTAGGTTATGTTAGTTGCGCTAGGTTATGTTGCGCTAGGTTATGTTATGTTGCACTAGGTTATGTTATGTTGCGCTAGGTTATGTTATGTTGCACTAGGTTATGTTATGTTGCACTAGGTTATGTTATGTTGCGCTAGGTTATGTTAGTTGCGCTAGGTTATGTTGCGCTAGGTTATGTTATGTTGCACTAGGTTATGTTATGTTGCACTAGGTTATGTTATGTTGCACTAGGTTATGTTATGTTGTGCTAGGTTATGTTAGTTGCGCTAGGTTATGTTATGTTGCGCTAGGTTATGTTATGTTAGGTTGCGCTAGGTTATGTTATGTTAGGTTGCGCTAGGTTATGTTATGTTAGGTTGCGCTAGGTTATGTTGGGTTTCCCTAGGTTATGTTATGTTGCGATAGGTTATGTTACGTTAGGTTGCGCTAGATTATGTTACGTTAGGTTGCGCTAGGTTATGTTGGGTTATGCTACGTTATGTTGGGTTACGCTATTTTATGTTGGGTTCGTTAAATTATGTTCAGTTATGTTGGGTTACGTTAGATTTAATTAGTAAGTTCTTCAGCAACTGAAGAGAAAATTGTCTCCATGACAAAACCCACTAAATATGTGACTTATTAAATTATAAATTATCGTCAAATATTCCAAGGACCAATATTTATTTATTACCTTGACTTAGTGTACAATTTATTTATAATATATTTGAAATCATTTATTATTAGTCAGCAGTGCAGCCAGTCGTATTTCCTTGCTCTCTCTCCACGCTCGAACCTTGTGGTGATGGGCTTTCTATCCAGTGAATTGAATCGAATGTCCACTTCCTTGGATCAAACCTGACTGCCTCTTTTTCCCAAGGCGCTCTATGGCTCATGCGGGTTTAACACTTCCCGATAAACATAATACTTTACTCTGACAAATGTTACCGAGAGCGGCTCCACACTCACGTTCAGTGTTGTGGCTTGGCTGGACAGTTACTGAGGTAGTCACTATACGTAGCCTCGAACTGAGGTAGTCACAATACGTAGCCTCGCTCTGAGGTAGTCACTATACGTAGCCTCGCTCTGAGGTAGTCACTATACATAGCCTCGCTCTGAGGTAGTCACAATATGTAGCCTCGCTCTAAGGTAGTCACTATACGTAGCCTCACTCTGAGGTAGTCACAATGCGTAGCCTCGCTCTGAGGTAGTCGCAATACGTAGCCTCGCTCTGAGGTAGTCACTATACGTAGCCTCGCTCTGAGGTAGTCACAATACGTAGCCTCACTCTGAGGTAGTCACTATATGTAGCCTCGCTCAGAGGTAGCCACAATATGTAGCCTCGCTCTAAGGTAGTCACAATATGTAGCCTCGCTCTGAGGTAGTCACTATACGTAGCCTCGCTCTGAGGTAGTCACAATACGTAGCCTCGCTCTAAGGTAGTCACTATACGTAGCCTCATTCTGAGGTAGTCACAATGCGTAGCCTCGCTCTGAGGTAGTCACAATACGTAGCCTCACTCTGAGGTAGTCACTATACGTAGCCTCGCTCTGAGGTAGTCACAATACGTAGCCTCGCTCTGAGGTAGTCACTATATGTAGCCTCGCTCAGAGGTAGCCACAATATGTAGCCTCGCTCTAAGGTAGTCACAATATGTAGCCTCGCTCTGAGGTAGCCACAATACGTAGCCTCGCTCTGAGGTAGCCACAATATGTAGCCTCGCTCTGAGGTAATCACAATACGTAGCCTCACTCTGAGGTAGTCACAATATGTAGCCTCGCTCTGAGGTAGTCACAATATGTAGCCTCGCTCTGAGGTAGCCACAATATGTAGCCTCGCTCTAAGGTAGTCACAATACGTAGCCTCGCTCTGAGGTAATCACAATACGTAGCCTCGCTCTGAGGTAGTCACAATACGTAGCCTCACTCTGAGGTAGTCACAATATGTAGCCTCGCTCTGAGGTAGTCACCATACGTAGCCTCGCTCTTAGGTAGTCACTAAATGTAGCCTCGGTCTGAGGTAGTCACAATACGTAGCCTCGCTCTGAGGTAGTCACAATACTTAGCCTCGCTCTGAGGTAGTCACAATACGTAGCCTCGCTTTGAGGTAGCCACAATATGTAGCCTCGCTCTGAGGTAGTCACAATACGTAGCCTCGCTCTGAGGTAGTCACAATACGTAGCCTCGCTCTGAGGTAGTCACAATACGTAGCCTCACTCTGAGGTAGCCACAATACGTAGCCTCGCTCTGAGGTAGTCACAATATGTAGCCTCGCTCTGAGGTAGTCACTATATGAAGCCTCGCTCTGAGATAGTCACTATACGTAGCCTCGCTCTGAGGTAGTCACTGTACGTAGCCTCACTGTGAGGTAGTCACAATACGTAGCCTCGTTCTGAGGTAGTCACAATACGTAGACTGGCACTGAGGTAGTCACTATACGTAGCCTCGCTCTGAGGTAGCCACAATACGTAGCCTCGCTCTGAGGTAGTCACAATACGTAGCCTCGCTCTGAGGTAGTCACAATACTTAGCCTCGCTCTGAGGTAGTCACAATACGTAGCCTCGCTTTGAGGTAGCCACAATATGTAGCCTCGCTCTGAGGTAGTCACAATACGTAGCCTCGCTCTGAGGTAGTCACAATACGTAGCCTCGCTCTGAGGTAGTCACAATACGTAGCCTCACTCTGAGGTAGCCACAATATGTAGCCTCGCTCTGAGGAAGTCACAATACTTAGCCTCGCTCTGAGGTAGTCACAATACGTAGCCTCCCTTTGAGGTAGCCACAATACGTAGCCTCGCTCTGAGGTAGTCACAATACGTATCCTGGCTCTGAGGTAGTCACAATACGTAGCCTCGTTTTTTTTTTTTTTTTTTTTTTTTTTTTTACATAGGGTTTGACAAGGTTAAGGATCCCTAGCTTTATTGACAGCTATATTACAGGTTAAGGATTTCTAACTTTATTGGCAAGCTAAGAGCTGTTACCTACATCAGCTCATTTGAAAGCATTTTTATTGTTATGTGACATACAAATAGGGAACAGGATGAAGTTGGAGCCATCTGTGGGCCAGCATTTTCATTTGATCAACTGACTTTATCTCGTTGACATCATTATGCTGTACGAATGTGTTCCATACTCGAGTCATCCTGGGTATGTATGATCTCAGATGGAGTGATGTTCTGGAGAAGGGTACAGCAAGAGTGAAGTTGCTGCTTTCTGCCCGTCTTGTGGCATAAAAGCTTGTTTCACGCTGTCCTCGAAGTGGATCCAAGTGTGGTATTTTGACAATATTGGCCTTGTACATAACAGTAAGGCCACCCACATCCCTCCTATGTTGAAGGCTCTGCTGAAATGACAGATCTATCCAGGATGGGTCCAGGCGAGAGATGAGACGTCTTGCTCTGTTCTCTACTCTGTCAAGCAGTCGCAGATGAGAGGGGGGGCAGGCAAACCAAGAAAGTGGAGCATACTCAAAGTGTGAGCGTACTTGTGCCTCGTACAGGATCTTGCAACCCCTACTGTCAAGCAGATGCAAGATACGGCGAAGTGCTGTAAGCTTCCTGGCTGCCTTGTTTGCAAGATTAACAACATGCTTCTTCATGGTTAGTTTGGAGTCAAATTTCACCCCAAGGATATCAACTTCTTCTCCAGGTGCCAACATCCTCCCATTCATCCTTACTACTGCACCAGCATTACCATCATGGTGCCTAGAGACGATCATCATTTGCGTTTTCTCAGGTGCAAATGTTACTTGCCATCTATTTCCCCAAGCTGATATAGCTCTCAGCTGGTGATGTAGCTTAGAGCAGCTGGCATTTCTTCTCTTGGATAAGTGAATGTCAGTGTACAGTCGTCTGCATATGCATGTGATTCTGGGATGAGATGAAGAAGGTCGTTGAAGTAGACATTCCATAACAATGGACCCAGCACGCTTCCTTGTGGAACGCTTGCCCCAATAGGATGCCTTGCTGATTCCGTTCCATTGAGGACTACACTTAGAGATCTACCATGAAGGTAATCACTGAGGAGGCCCTGGTGCCACACCCGGTCACAATACGTAGCCTCACTCTGAGGTAGTCACAATACGTAGCCTCGCTCTGAGGTAGTCACAATATGTAGCCTCGCTCTGAGGTAGTCACAATACGTAGCCTCGCTCTGAGGTAGTCACAATACATAGCCTCGCTCAGAGGTAGTCACAATACATAGCCTCGCTCTGAGGTAGTCACAATACGTAGCCTCGCTCATACGTAGTCACCATATGTAGCCTCGCTCTGAGGTAGTCACTATACGTAGCCTCGTTCTGAAGTAGTCACAATACGTAGCCTGGCTCTGAGGTAGTCACAATATGTAGCCTCGCTCTGAGGTAGTCACTATACGAAGCTCGATCTGAGATAGTCACTATACGTAGCCTCGCTCTGAGGTAGTCACTGTACGTAGCCTTACTCTGAGGTAGTCACAATACGAAGCCTCGTTCTGAGGTAGTCACAATACGTAGACTGGCACTGAGGTAGCCACTATACGTAGCCTCGCTCTGAGGTAGCCACAATACATAGCCTCGCTCTGACGTAGTCACAATACGTAGCCTCGCTCTGAGGTAGTCACAATACATAGCCTCGCTCTTAGGTAGTCACAATACGTAGCCTCGCTTTGAGGTAGCCACAATATGTAGCCTAGCTCTGAGGTAGTCACAATACGTAGCCTCGCTCTGAGGTAGTCACAATACGTAGCCTCGCTCTGAGGTAGTCACAATACTTAGCCACGCTCTGAGGTAGTCACAATACGTAGCCTCGCTTTGAGGTAGCCACAATACGTAGCCTCGCTCTGAGGTAGTCACAATACGTAACCTGGCTATGAGGTAGTCACAATACGTAGCCTCGTTCTGAGGTAGTCACAATACGTAGCCTCACTCTGAGGTAGTCACAATACGTAGCCTCACTCTGAGGTAGTCACAATACGTAGCCTCGTTCTGAGGTAGTCACAATACGTAGCCTGGCTCTGAGGTAGTCACTATACGTAGCCTCGCTCTGAGTCACAATACGTAGCCTCGCTCTGAGGTAGTCACAATACGTAGCCTCGCTCTGAGGTAGTCACAATACGTAGCCTCGCTCTGAGGTAGTCACAATACGTAGCCTCGCTCTGAGGTAGTCACAATACGTAGCCTCGCTCTGAGGTAGTCACAATATGTAGCCTCGCTCTGAGGTAGTCACAATACGTAGCCTCGCTCTGAGGTAGTCACAGTACGTAGCCTCGCTCTGAGGTAGTCACAATACGTAGCCTCGCTCTGAGGTAGTCACAATACATAGCCTCGCTCTGTGGTAGTCACAATACGTAGCCTCGCTCTGAGGTAGTCACAATACGTAGCCTCGCTCTGAGGTAGTCACAATACGTAGCCTCGCTCTGAGGTAGTCACAATACGTAGCCTCGTTCTGAGGTAGTCACAATACGTAGCCTCGCTCTGAGGTACTCATAATACGTAGCCTGGCTCTGAGGTAGTCGCAATACATAGCCTCGCTCTGATAGCATATGTTGTAGTGAATGAATATTGATCTGCTGAGCAGGTCCTGCCTTGGATGGTATTATAAATGACATTGACAGTATATTAAAAGTATTGACTTCAGCGCCACTTGGGGTGTCATTGTGGCTGTCAGGGATAAAACATGTAATTTCGACACTTTCCTACATTATGTAATCTTGCCAGTATAATTCACTACTTTTATTCAATAAACGTTTCGTCACGAGTGACTTCATTATGTCCTGGTAAGTAATTGTCTTATTCCACAATCTGTCGGTATCACCATACCATTTACAACCTCGCCTGTATAAGTTTTCATATATTGTCTAAGTATTAACGCAACTTCAATGGGAATAGATTATCTACCACTATCCTGACGTAATACCATTCCAGCTACCGGACGGTAACTGCACTACCATCGTAATAACTCTTAACAACAACTCTCAAGTATATAAGACAAAAGCAATACTTGCAGTTACTTCATCCACAGTTCAGCAGCATTAGTTATCTGATCTCTTCCTAACAAAGTCCAGAAGTCTAACTTCACAAACTTTTTCAACTCCATCATTCCACCTCTCGCTTACCAACTCCTAAATCTTTTTGGTTTCATGTATACTAAAAAAAATATTGTTTAAAAGTATTATTATTACATTTCTTGGGGTGAGGTGAGCGCTGGGGCGTACCTGGAGGGAATAGGCAGCTATCCGGTTGAATCCCAAAAATAAAAGGATAGGTTCAGTTCCTTGGATCAAGAGCCCGTCACCGGCATCAGGGAACCTCCCTAGAGATGAGTGAGATTTCTCTGGTTGCTAAATAAATGCATCGCAGCTTAGCAACAGCATATACACCGACAAGTGTCAATTTCTCAATGGATATACACAGAGAGTTTAATTTTAATCCGATTTTAGGGATTAAAATACACGTAATGGGTGGTGAATAGATCCCAGTCAACCTCCACCACCCTCGTATAGTCAACAGGAATTTAACCCTCGTATATCTTATAGCCCATAAACTTAAAGCAGACTAAGAAGACACCGTAACTCACCATAACCCCAGTCAGACACACGACTTTCATATTTCCGCTGTTCATTACTGCTTTTCTCAATTACTGGAAGCTTCATATTGCACCACTCATTACTAGGGAGTTCCATTCTCCCAGAACGAAAGACCCTAAAACTTCTCTTTAATCGCCTCGAAAGTTTAGAAGATTGTCAAAAACTTGTGTGTCGCCGTAACAAAATACAACCATAAGTTCATTCCCAACACTGTGTAAATTTCCCCAGGGTTGTTCCAATACAGAGTTCTTTTCTCACCATCACAATCCTCATCATGATCTTCCACACTCTGACACACATCTAAAACAATCTTTCGAGAACTTTTTAAAACCTGTTCTTACTTTATTTATTAGATTTAAAGTCTACTGACTGAATATTTGGTCACTGAGGCTGCAATTTATTTCCCCTCAAGGAAGGTTCCTTGATGTTGGTGAGGGGTTCTTGATTTAGGGAATTGGATCTGTACTCCAGTTCCCCGAATTAAGCCTGAATGCCTTCCACATCCCCCCCCCCCAGGCGCTGTATAATCCTCTGGGTTTAGCGCTTCCCCCTTGATTATAATAATAATAATGCAATTTATTTGTACACAACTCACGTCATTAGTACTTTAATCCTTAAAGCAGAATGACGTTAAACACATTGTATACATACTTCTTGGTATATACACGGATACACCTCTGTCAGCGTATATACACTGATACACCCTCCCAGCTTATACAAACATACACTTCCTGGTGTATGCATAATAAATCTCCAAACATGTGTATATACCTGGTGATATACGCCTGGGTGTATATACCTGGTGATATAGACCTGGGTGTATATACCTGGTGATATACGCCTGGGTGTATATACCTGGTGATATACGCCTGGGTGTATATACCTGGTGATATACGCCTGGGTGTATATACCTGGTGATATAGACCTGGGTGTATATACCTGGTGATATAGACCTGGGTGTATATACCTGGTGATATACGCCTGGGTGTATATACCTGGTGATATAGACCTGGGTGTATATACCTGGTGATATAGACCTGGGTGTATATACCTGGTGATATACGCCTGGGTGTATATACCTGGTGATATAGACCTGGGTGTATATACCTGGTGATATAGACCTGGGTGTATATACCTGGTGATATACGCCTGGGTGTATATACCTGGTGATATAGACCTGGGTGTATATACCTGGTGATATAGACCTGGGTGTATATACCTGGTGATATACGCCTGGGTGTATATACCTGGTGATATAGACCTGGGTGTATATACCTGGTGATATAGACCTGGGTGTATATACCTGGTGATATACGCCTGGGTGTATATACCTGGTGATATACGCCTGGGTGTATATACCTGGTGATATAGACCTGTGTGTATATACCTGGTGATATACGCCTGGGTGTATATACCTGGTGATATACGCCTGGGTGTATATACCTGGTGATATAGACCTGTGTGTATATACCTGGTGATATACGCCTGGGTGTATATACCTGGTGATATAGACCTGTGTGTATATACCTGGTGATATACGCCTGGGTGTATATACCTGGTGATATAGACCTGTGTGTATATACCTGGTGATATACGCCTGGGTGTATATACCTGGTGATATAGACCTGGGTGTATATACCTGGTGATATAGACCTGGGTGTATATACCTGGTGATATAGACCTGGGTGTATATACCTGGTGATATAGACCTGGGTGTATATACCTTGCTTGTTTGCTTAATTCATACTTGTCTAAAATTGCTGAAACTTTCCTTAAGGAACTAAAAAAATGTGTAAATTTGAACGTAAGAGCAGCAGTCTCCTGCTGCTTACGACGACGTTTCGGTCCGGTCCGACTTGGACCATTTACCAAGTCACACGAACACAAAAGAGTGAGGGAGCCAGTATAAATGGTTCAAGTAGGACCGGACCGAAACACCGTCGTAAGCTTTTCTCTATCCTATATGTGAGTTATATAGTCACGGTATTGTGTCTGTTCTTTACTCAGATCACATCGACGCGTCAACATGTGTTGTCTCTATATCTCAAGAGAGAAAGATTTCAGTCCTTCAAGACTGAGGGAAATGAGCACTTCCTCTCCAGGCTGAGGGACTGATGATCGTCTCAAAGTACTTCATCTCCTTCACCGTCTCAGCAATTATTTTCTTTGTTGGATTAATATAACCACTGGTCGACTAATTTGTTTTTTACATAGATACCCAAATGTCACACATGTGTCTTATTCATCAAATTGTCAGTTTTATAAAATGCCATTAATATAATATAATAAATGTCTTTGAGCATCAAATTATATGTAGCAATACTGAAAACGTTATTTATGCATCACTGCTCGATGAATCAGTAAATAAATTTGTTCAATGTCTTAAAAATAATAAAATAACCAATATTATAAACACGGAAAGAACGATAAATTTGCAGAGGTTTACCTGGAGATAGTTCCGGGGGTCAACGCCCCCGCGGCCCGGTCTGTGACCAGGCCTCATTCAACGTCCACGGCGCCTGGGTATTGGAAGTCAGTAAGGTACACATAAATACAGTTACATAAATTATCGTAAATAACAGCATATGTGTAGGTTACCTAGGATAACCCAGAGTCAAAGTGAATTATTTCCATTGAGGTTCAGTTCCTTGGATCAAAAGATCAACAGCGGCATCATGGCTCCTCCCTCAAAGGGAATGAAAAAAATTAATGATTGCGAATCATTTCTTTGTGTTAAAACTTGAAATTATAGCTGTTATCAGAGAACTGTCTGTTAACAAGGAATATTCTCGCTAGATAGGCGTCGTGGACTCGTGGATCCCACTACCTGTGTACCTCATGGTGGGAAGAATACCCGAAATATCTCAAAACTTTCATATGCACTTCACATATAAGAACTGCACCTTGTAACAGACATACACCTTGTAACAGACATACACCTTGTAACAGACATACACCTCAGGCATTACAACCTCACCTCGTCACTGAGATAAATTACTGTAACATCAGAAGACAAGAAGAAGGTAGCAGCAGCAGCTGGGTGATAAGGGTGTGTGAGGGTGGACCACTGTCTCAGGTCTTGTGACCAATCATGATCAAGAAGCTCCAGGAGACCAATAAAGAAATCTCAGAACCACTGACTCACACTACTAATTTGCGAAAACAATTCTTGACTTCAAAAAAAGCGCTGGAACAAATACGGAGCCAGTAGTGAGATCATCTTGTTGTTGTTGTTGTTGTCCAGACCAGAGCTTTGGTAAGATGGGTAAGGAAGAAGGATGGGTAAGGATAGAAATTTTGGAAAAGGGTGGGAGGGGGGAGAGAGGTAGGATATAAAAGGTAAGTGGCCCAACCACTTTGGTGTAATTTAAAAAGTGTATGTGAAATGATAAGATATTCTTTAAGGGGTATAAGACTAACCTCAAGGCATTAACCATGCAACTTCCAGTACCAAATTGTTCTTTAAAATAAAATGAAAAGAAAACACGTTTTTAAATATAAATTAAAATGCCTACTTACCAATGACCCTGAATCACTTGATGATGGAGTCCAGCTTTGAGTGGCCTAGTGCCTGACTAAGACATCACCAACTCATTTTTCTGCCTAATTAGCCGGGAGTTTTCGAATTTCCTCAAAAACAGTTAGGGCTTATAGCCTGTGATTTAACACAAACGCCATATATGGCTTAAAATTCGAAGAAATTTGCTCCGAGTTCGTTGGGTTGCATTGTGCTAGTGATATCTGTACCACCAGTGAAATCTTCTATGTAAATCTTGTTTACGATAGCATCTGTTTGTCCTGCGTCACCGTTCATGTTATGTGATGTTCCACCTCTCGTGCACACTATGTGTTCTTAATTACCTTACATTTGTAATATTATTTTTGACCCTTCCACACCTATCCAATGTTTTTTTTTTCCTGCTGGTTTGTTGCATCAACTATGACTTCCCATAATAATAAGTAGACACATCGTTGAGTTTTAAGATGATAATATTCTCAGGCCTACGTTATGCTTTTTACACTAAGCTTGCAGGCTTAGCTTATAAAGCAATTATAATAATAATTATAACAATAACAGTAGTAGTAATAATAATAATAATAATAATAATAATAATAATAATAATAATAATAATAATAATAATAATATTATTATTATTATTATTATTATTATTATTATTATTATTATTATTATTATTATTAAAATTATTATTAAAATTATTATTGTTGTTGTGGAAAATACTGTATATATTTTCCAGAAATACAGTAGTTATTAAATGTAAATAGATGTTAGTTTAGTTTAATATGTTTATTATGCACCCCATACCCATCCTGTGGGCGGTAGTCAAAAGATTACAGAGGTACATAATTGGTCCAGGGACTGGGCCTCAAAGTTTTGATAGCTGAGCAAGTTACAGAGGTAATGAATTCACAATTTACAAAGGTAAATAGATGGCCATACTGTATTTAAAATTTATGTAATCGAAAACGGGAAGCTGCGCCTGCGCAGACGGGACTCACCATCTTGGTTTTGAATTGGATACAACGTTAATATAATGGGAAGAATTTTCGTGCTCTAGAGGTTAAAATTGGGCTGACACCTCTCAAATAGGAGGCGAAATTGTTGGATGTGCATTCCTGCATAACTTGAGATATCAGACGACTGGACAAGACAGCTCCAGGAACCTCAGATAAGCTCTCTAGATTTGTGTATAATTCTGGCCAGTGTTTTCATAAATTTAATGTTGGTGAGGGGCTCTTGATTTAGGGAATTGGATCTGTGCTCCAGTTCCCCGAATTAAGCCTGAATGCCTTCCACATCCCCCCTCCCCTGGGCGCTGTATAATCCTACGGGTTTAGCGCTTCCCCCTTGATTATAATAATAATAATTCATAAATTTAGTTAGTGAGGTTTTTCTGAGTATGATACAACTTAATATCCAGTCAAATTGGTGAGTGATATTAAGATATATTTTCCTTTCGTTATGTAATTGTGTATATATATAACCATTTATTATTTTTAATATACAGTCCACAAAATTTATATATTTACCAGCATTCCTGGTGATGTATATTTCATTTAATTAATAGGTCCAGAGCAACTTGTGGATATGACAGTGGTAGGTATCGAAGGGGGACATTTTTTGCGACCTAAGTGTCCCAAATTCCTACTTGTCTAACTGATAAATAATAGTTATCATTGTTCATTTACTGTTATGTATATAATTATACATCCAAGTAAATGCAATTTTCCACAGTTGTTGTTGTTGTTTTTGTCAATATCATTATTGTTGTTCCTCCTTTTGTTGTTATTATTATTGTTGTTATGATTATTGCTGTTGTTGTTATTATTGTTATTAATATTATTATTATTATTATTATTATTATTATCATCATCATCATCATCATCATCATAGCTAAGCGCTAAACTCGTAAGGGTCACAAAGCTCTGCTAAGGCTGTTTTATATTTTGCTATATATTTTTACAACAAGCTAAGTTCAATTTTTTGTATGTTGAAAATTGAAAAAAAGTGTAGTATATTAATTATGAACATAGATGAGTTCATCAGTGTAGAGAAAGTTTGTGTAAACAGCTGTTTTTAGGAGAGATGAGTTTGTTGAATATAAGTCTATATTAGGTGGTTCAACAGCTCTGTTATAACAACCCTCTTGTTATTATTATTAGTGTCATTATTATTATTATTATTACTATTATTATTATTATTATTATTATTATTATTATTATTATTATTATTATTATTATTATTATTATTATTATTATTGTTATTATTATTATTATTATTATTATTATTATTATTATTATTATTATTATTATTATTATTGTTGTTATTATTATTATTGTTATTAATTATTATTATTATTAATTATTATTATTATTATTATTAATTATTATTATTATTATTATTATTATTAGTTAATTATTATTATTATTATTAGTATTATTATTATAATGCTCAAAGTGGCTCTTTATAATAAAGGGCCACTTTGAGAATTATTATATTAATTTACATTGTTTTTACACTGTGAAAATATGTTCACTTAATATCTGTGGTAATGAATTATTTTTCCTAGTGTGAGTACTGGTGTGTATATACAACAATACTTGTGGAAAATACTGGATAAATTTTCCGGAAATACGGTAATTTATAGGTATATAATGATATATTCAGATAAATGTAATTTTCCACAATACTGGTATTCAGAAGCTCCCACCGAAAATAGTGTTATAATTTTATTTAAAATCCTTTTTAAACAGTATTGACCATTCCCGCGAGGCCGACAACGAGTAATAATTTGTTTAAGTATTTAGTCGTATTTAAGATCCGTCGAAGTTATTTTAAACCAGCTGTTGGTGGCACCGACCTAATCCACGTAAATTGACGCAATTTTCTCCACACTAATATTCTAACTTCAGAGACATATGTGATAGATGGTGTTTTTGACGTACCTGGGTCATAGCTCGGCCATACCAACCTTCTAAGGTAGCGCACTATTTTATACTTAGCAAACCTTGATACATCAGCAATGCGCTCCTATGCTATTCTGTGTGAAAGTGGGAATAAAAGCTATCTACTGCATGTTTCCCTGTTACATTTCATCCCACAGTCTCGCCCATTCAGTCTCATTGCTCGAATTCTGGCAATATCTTTTAATTTACAACGCTCCACGTCCACCCCACATCATAGTTTTCCCAGCCTCCTGGGGAAGTTCCCATGATTTAGGTTCGTTCTTTCCACATTCTGAATTGAAGCTTTTTCTTCCTTAAACATTTTCAGTTTAATTCCCATGTTACTGCAGTGTACACCTGATAAATCCCAGATAAGTAGGCTTCCTGCCTTTTTCTTCATAATTTATTTTCAATATCTATAACGCTCTCAGGTGCTAACTGTAATTGCCTTCTTAGCCATGATCACGGCCTCTCTCTTTCACTTGTTTTAATAGAACTTAATCTATTGCGTCTGCTACCTGGAGTATACCTGGACGGCATTCTGAGGGTCAACGCCTCTGTGGCCCGGTCCATGACCAAGCCTCGTGGTGGTTCAGGGCCTGATCAACCAGGCTGTTACTGCTAGCAGCACGCAAACCGACGTAAGAACCACAGCCCGGCTGGTCAGGTAATGACTTTAGGTGCCTGTCTACCTCCCTCTTGAAGACAGTCAGGGGTCTACTGGTAATCCCCTTTATGTATGCGGGGAAGCAGTTGAACAGTCTTGGGCCCCTGACATTTCTTATCTTCTCTCTTACCGTACCCATGACGCTCTGCTTTTCATTGTCGGGATGTTGCACCACCTGCCGAGTCTCTTGCTTTCGCTATGACATTAATTTTGCACCCTCGCTAACTCCCAGCTTTGTTAACTCCGTATCCTCACACATCCCTGTTGTGTATGATCCCTAAATGGATGAATAAGACACATGTTCAATACTTGGGTATCGTCGTTACCGAAACGTTTCGCCTGCACACTGGGCTTCACCAGTCGAACACAAGCGCACATAACATTGGAGACAGTTAAAGTGATTTTGAAATAATGAATCCGTCAACCATTGTAGGAGGTAGTGAGTCCGTCAGAGCTTGAGAGACTGTCCTAGTGAACATTGTAGGAGGTAGTCAGTCCGTCAGAGCTTGAGAGACTGTCCCAGTGAACATTGTAGGAGGTAGTGAGTCCGTCAGAGCTTGAGAGACTGTCCCAGTGAACATTGTAGGAGGTAGTGAGTCCGTCAGAGCTTGAGAGACTGTCCCAGTGAACATTGTAGGAGGTAGTGAGTCCGTCAGAGCTTGAGAGACTGTCCCAGTGAACATTGTAGGAGGTAGTCAGTCGGTCAGAGCTTGAGAGACTGTCCCAGTGAACATTGTAGGAGGTAGTGAGTCCGTCAGAGCTTGAGACTGTCCCAGTGAACATTGTAGGAGGTAGTGAGTCCGTCAGAGCTTGAGACTGTCCCAGTGAACATTGTAGGAGGTAGTGAGTCCGTCAGAGCTTGAGAGACTGTCCCAGTGAACATTGTAGGAGCTAGTGAGTCCATCAGAGCTTGAGAGACTGTCCCAGTGAACATTGTAGGAGGTAGTCAGTCGGTCAGAGCTTAAGAGACTGTCCCAGTGAACATTGTAGGAGGTAGTGAGTCCGTCAGAGCTTGAGAGACTGTCCCAGTGAACATTGTAGGAGCTAGTGAGTCCATCAGAGCTTGAGAGACTGTCCCAGTGAACATTGTAGGAGGTAGTCAGTCGGTCAGAGCTTAAGAGACTGTCCCAGTGAACATTGTAGGAGGTAGTGAGTCCGTCAGAGCTAGAGAGATTGTCCCAGTGAACATTGAAAGAGGTAGTGAGTCCGTCAGAGCTTGAGAGATTGTCCCAGTGAACATTGTAGGAGGTAGTGAGTCCGTCAGAGCTTGAGAGACTGTCCCAGTGAACATTGTAGGAGGTAGTGAGTCCATCAGAGCTTGAGAGACTGTCCCAGTGAACATTGTAGGAGGTAGTGAGTCCGTCAGAGCTTGAGAGACTTTCAGTGAACATTGTAGGAGGTAGTGAGTCCGTCAGAGCTTGAGAAACTGTCCCAATGAACATTGTAGGAGGTAGTGAGTCCGTCAGAGCTTGAGAGACTGTCCCAGGGAACACTGAAAGAGGTAGTGAGTCCGTCAGAGCTTGAGAGACTGTCCCAGTGAACATTGTAGGAGGTAGTGAGTCCGTCAGAGCTTGATAGACTGTCCCAGTGAACATTGTAGGAGGTAGTGAGTCCGTCAGAGCTTGAGAGACTGTCCTAGTGAACATTGTAGGAGGTAGTGAGTCCGTCAGAGCTTGAGAGACTGTCCCAGTGAACATTGTAGGAGGTACTGAGCCCGTCAGAGCTTGAGAGACTGTTTCAGTGAACATTGTAGGAGGTAGTGAGTCCGTCAGAGCTTGAGAAACTGTCCCAGTGAACATTGTAGGAGGTAGTGAGCCCGTCAGAGCTTGAGAGACTGTCCCAGTGAACATTGGAGGTAGTGAGTCATTCAGAGCTTGAGAGACTGTCCCAGTGAACATTGTAGGAGGTAGTGAGTCCGTCAGAGCTTGAGAGACTGTCCCAGTGAACATTGTAGGAGGTAGTGAGTCCGTCAGAGCTTGAGAGACTGTCCCAGTGAACATTGTAGGAGGTAGTGAGTCCGTCAGAGCTTGAGAGAGTGTCCCAGTGAACATTGAAAGAGGTAGTGAGTCCATCAGAGCTTGAGAGACTGTCCCAGTGAACATTGTAGGAGGTAGTGAGTCATTCAGAGCTTGAGAGACTGTCCCAGTGAACATTGTAGGAGGTAGTCAGTCCGTCAGAGCTTGAGAGACTGTCCCAGTGAACATTGTAGGAGGTAGTCAGTCCGTCAGAGCTTGAGAGACTGTCCCAGTGAACATTGTAGGAGGTAGTGAGTCATTCAGAGCTTGAGAGACTGTCCCAGTGAACATTGTAGGAGGTACTGAGCCCGTCAGAGCTTGAGAGACTGTTTCAGTGAACATTGTAGGAGGTAGTGAGTCCGTCAGAGCTTGAGAAACTGTCCCAGTGAACATTGTAGGAGGTAGTGAGCCCGTCAGAGCTTGAGAGACTGTCCCAGTGAACATTGTAGGAGGTAGTGAGTCATTCAGAGCTTGAGAGACTGTCCCAGTGAACATTGTAGGAGGTAGTGAGTCCGTCAGAGCTTGAGAGACTGTCCCAGTGAACATTGTAGGAGGTATTCAGTCCATCAGAGCTTGAGAGACTGTCCCAGTGAACATTGTAGGAGGTAGTCAGTCCATCAGAGCTTGAGAGACTGTCCCAGTGAACATCATGTATACAATGTTGGTTCACTCCCAGTGAACATCATGTATACAATGTTGGTTCACTCCCACGGTGTACACGCCGCGCTCCACATGCATTTTAAGTCACTATCTGGCCCGGTGGCCTGGTGGCTAAAGCTCCCGCTTCACACACGGAGGGCCCGGGTTCGATTCCCGGCGGGTGGAAACATTTCGACACGTTTCCTTACATCTGTTGTCCTGTTCACCTACCAGCAAATAGGTACCTGGGTGTTAGTCGACTGGTGTGGGTCGCATCCTGGGGGACAAGATTAAGGACCCCAATGGAAATAAGTTACAGTCCTCGATAACGCACTGACTTTCTTGGGTTATCCTGAGTGGCTAACCCTCCGGGGTTAAAAATCCGAACGAAATCTTATCTATCTTAATAAATAGTATCATCCCTATTTTCTAATCATGGGGGGGGGGAATGACAGTCATTCAGATTTGATTTAAGGAAGGAGAAGATAACTTCGGCTCCTTGGATCAAGAGCTCATCACTGGCATAAAAGTATCTCCCTTTCGAAAAAGTACGCTTAAAATAGATAATAATGACGACCTAAATTCTGTATCAAACAAAAGCTTTAGTTAGTATCTTCGTCTGGATACTAGTGTGAAAGTCTATGGAGATATAACCCCGCATTTCACTACGTGTAATTTAACATGGTGTTCTGTACTACAACACAGATTCCTTATATGCATTTGTGCATTTGAGGTTGAATTGATGATTCTAAACGTCGTATACTTGATTTAGGTCTGGGAACACTTAGCGAACCACTGCTGAGTCACCCTGGTGGTCACCCAGGTAATGTACTGCTGAGTCACCCTGGTGGCCACTCAGGTAACGTACTGCTGAGTCACCCTGGTGGCCACCCAGGTAATGAACTGCTGAGTCACCCTGGTGGTCACCCAGGTAACGTACTGCTGAGTCACCCTGGTGGCCACCCAGGTAACGTACTGCTGAGTGACTATTACAACCTAGGATTTCAAAGGCCTGTTATCCCAGGTGTAATGGGAGCAAAAGAAACACAGTAGAAAAAGTTCTTATATTATCCTTCACCAATTTAGAACAGCAATATGTACACTATGTACAGTAATAAGTATAGTGCACGTCACGGTAAGCAAGGCAGAAATAGAAGCCACAAGATAGCAGACCGTGCTCAACCAGCTCTAGAATGGGAATGACAAGGGCAGACAGGAGAGCGGTATCCACATAACCTCTGCGATTGCCAATCCCACCTTCTTATTGGCTAGAACCTGGTCACTAGTTGAACGATGGGGGCCCCATCACCAACTCTTAGCAACCTGGTTCGCTGGTTGGGGGAGATAGCCTGTAAATGAGGGTGTGTCCATGCGCCGAATAAAGGTTACGTACTCTTTGCATGCCACACCCCCACCCCCGAGAAGGCTCAGGATTAGGCTGCCACCTCCCAGTGGTAACCGTGCCGCCATGGCACAAAATAATGGGACCGCCTATCCTCTCCACCATCCAACTCTTAGATAGAGCTCAGCTTTCCTAGTGACCAAAGCCAAACCCTAAACTTAGAGTGAGACAGCAGTCAGACAGGCTAGCATAGGTCCAAGATACAGGCGGACGGTAGCCCGCATCCCCTCACTAAAAAAAACTCCCACATCAGGGGATAAAAAAAAGAGCTTGAAAGGGGTTACCACAAATACATCCTAACCTAAATAAAATATTAAACTAGACTCTTGACAAAGAGTCTGCCAACACATTTTCTTTGCCGGCAATATATTTAATTTTTATGTTGTAGGGCTGCAGCCTGAGCGTCCAACGCATAAGCCTTGTGTTGTGATTCTTCATGGCTTGGAGATAGACTAACGGGTTGTGATCACTGTAGACTGACCACCTGCGATGTCTGGCCCACATAAACATCGAAATGCTCCAAAGCCAGTACCAGCTCGAGGGCTTCTTTTTCAATGGTAGAGTAAGCTCTCTGATGTGGCTGGAACTTGGCTGAAAAGTATGCGATTGGCTGCAGCTCCTTGTTCCCGATTTGTAATAGTACCGCCCCAACCCCAGACTCACAAGCATCAACCTGTAATGAAAAAGGTTTGGAGAAGTCTGGAGACAGGAGAATGGGTGCAGAGCACAATAATCTTTTTGCTTTATTAAAAGCAGTGTTACAATGTGACGTCCAATTAAAGGGAACTTTATGACTGGTAAGAGAGGTAAGAGGGGCTACAATATCTGAGAAATTCTTACAGAATCTTCTGTAAAATCCGATCATGCCTAGGAAACGTTGAAGAGATTTCCTATCATGAGGAACTGGATATTCTTTAATCGAAAGAACTTTAGCAAGTTTAGGTGCAACATTACCACTACCTACTTCATGGCCTAGAAAAGTGACAGTGGCCTGGCCAAAGGAAGATTTAGATAAATTAACTGTTAATTGGGAATTCTTAAAGGTCTCAAACAGAGCTTTAAGTCTAAGTAGGTGTTGATCCCAAGTATCAGACACCACAACAATATCATCTAGGTATGCTGCCGTGCCTTCAAGTCCTTTAATAGCCTGATGGATGAGTTTCTGGAATGAAGAGGGGGAATTTTTCATTCCGAAGGGGGTAACTGTATACTGATAATGACCTCCTGGAATTACGAAGGCAGAGATTTCCTTCGCCTTATCTGTCAAAGGTACCTGATAGTAACCTTTAAGGAGATCTAATTTGGACACAAGTAGCCTTACCCACAAAGTCAATTACGTCATCCAGACGAGGAAGAGGGTAAGCATCTGTAATTGTGACCTCGTTCACTTTACGGTAGTCTGTGCACATACGAAACCCTCCATCAGCTTTTTACTAGGATGCACGGTGAAGCCCATGGACTAGATGACTCCTCCACTAAACCATGTTCTAACAAGAAGTCTACTTCCTGCTGAAGTAGCCTTTGCTTTTCAGGATTAGCTCTGTAGGGGGAGAGTTTAATTGGTTTAGATTTTCCCACATCTACATCATGGTAACCTAACGTACATTTTTTCGGCACATCCGAAAAAATATTAGGATATGACTGTAGAAGCTCAGTTAAATTGGTTGCTTGTATTTCAGATAATCCATCCATTAACGGGCTAGGATCCTTGAGGACAGAATTTGAAAGTTTAGTATTAATTTCAGAGATAGAGTGCAAAGAGTCAGAGTCGTCCTCAGAGGTAGAGGACAGTCATTACTGGGACTATCTGGTGTATGAAAGGCCTTGATTTGATTAATGTGGTAAGTTTTTGAGGTCTTATCAATGGGAGCTACCACATAATTTAAATCAGATAATCTACTTACTATCTGCATAGGTCCCGTAAATCTAGCTTTCAAGGTGTGGCCAGGTATAGGTTCCTGCACCAACACCTTGTCTCCTGGATGGAAGGAGCGGAATTGTGCACTTCTGTCATACCTCTGTTTCATCTTACTTTGAGCTGTCTTTAGGTTAGCCTTGGCTAACTCACGTGCCACCTGCAACCTTGAAGACGGGTTGTAGAGTGCTGAGCTTACGTCTTCTCCCATCCATCCTTCTTTGAGCACCCGAAGAGGACCTCGTACATTGTGCCCAAAGATCAGCTCAAACGGACTATACCCTGTAGACTCTTGCACCGTCTCTCGTACTGAGAACAGCAACAACGGTAGAGATTCATCCCAATCTGTCGGAAAGTGCATGCAAAAACTTCTCATCATTGTTTTTAATGTTTGGTGGAATCTTTCCAAGGCGCCTTGGGACTGAGGGTGATAGGCAGTGGATAAGTTGTGAATTATCCCTAACCTAGTTAATACTTCCCTAAATGCTTTGGCAGTGAAGTTAGTACCTTGATCACTTTGTATAGTTTTAGGAATGCCAAAACAAGAAATGAATTTTGTTAAAGCTTTGAGAATAGCTTTAGTATTGATACTACGCATAGGGATTGCTTCAGGATATCTGGTTACTTTATCCATAATTGTAAATAAATACTGGTTTCCAGACTTTGACTTAGGTAGTGGACCTACACAATCTATAATTAAATCTGCAAAAGGTTCTCCATCAGCAGGTATGGGTTGGAGAGGTGCAGGTTTAATGGAATGTCCAGGTTTTCCAACTTACTGACATTCTCGGCAACACCTAATATGATTCTTCACATCTTTCTTTAATTTTGGCCAATAAAATTCTTTTGTGATTCTATACAAGGTTTTTGTAATTCCTAAGTGACCTCCTAATGACGTATTATGAGCTATATTTAATATCCGAGGTCTATACTTGGTTGGAACCACTAACCTGTCGTATAATTGCCGGCCCTCTATCTCCTTACCAGTCTCAGTGCAGACCAAATACATTTTTAACTTCATACTTGACTGGATGACCCAAAGAGGATTTACCCATGGCTGCCTCAAAAGCGAATTTTAAAGAAGGGTCCTTTCGTTGTTCCTCCCGGAAGGACAGTCCCTCGGGCATGGAAACAGAGACATCTGGCAATCCTGCAACCTGGGAATAGGAAGGCTTGATCGGGGTCTGTTCACTTTATCTACGAGGCTCTGGCCAGTTTTCCTCGTAAAACAATGTGGCTATTCCGAGATCGGAGTCGTCCAAGGATAGGTCAACATTCTCTCCAGACAACCCTTGGGATGTTGCCCGAGTTATGGCCAACACCGGAGAAGAATTAATCATTATAGGTTCAGGACACGAACTAACAGTAGTAATGTTATTACCCAGTAATAACATGGCATTTTTCATGGGAAATCCTTTTGAGACACCTACAGTCAAGTACCCAGTGTAATATTTGCACTGTACATAAATTTTATGCAAAGGAACAGAATATATAGCTCCTCCAAATGCTTCCAATAAAACTGAGGAATTCAAAGAAGTATTCTCTGAAAGGGGTAATATTCCTTCTCTGACAAGTGAGCAATATGCTCCAGTATCTCTAAAGGTATTTACTTTAGTTGGTTCTGAGTTTTCCTGAAGGGAAATAAGACTTTCGCAATAATAAGGGGCCATACCTTTTTCTACTTCTCTAGGGGACATGTTACTAGGGATATTAGAGATTTTCCCGATGGGTTGAGGTTTTTGGGGGCAGTTGGAACTGATGTGACCTACTTTATTACACCTGAAGCAGACGACAGGCTTGCCCTTTACTCCCTGATGACGTTGCAAGTGGTGTCGTTCTGGCTGGTGCCTCTCTGGATATTGTTGTCGAGATGCTCCATAAGTAGTTTGCCTCTCCGCAGGGGGACCATATGTTGAGAAGCGTGGCTCACCAGGTGACTTAGTTGGATGACGTAGACGCTCTCCCTCCGGCTGGCACTTCATTCTCCAATGTTGTCGATCTCTGCTCACGCCAGACTGTTGAAAAGAGAGACGGGACCGCTCGGACAAGGAGCGGTTCGTTTCGAAGGTATCAGCCCACCTGGCTGCCTCCAATGCAGTGGTTAAGTCACGATCCTGCAGAAAGACACGAACCTCTGGTCCCACAGACTCCAGCAGGTTATCAATCAGAATAAGCTGCACCAGCTCCTCAAAGTTAGAGACACCACTCGCTTTATACCAGCTGGTAAAAGCTTTGGTTTGCTGTCTCACAAAGTCCACCAGGGATTGACCAAGCTGCCGCCTGTTCAATTTGAAGGTCTTACGATATTTAGCTGGGATACATGTATATGCTCCCAACACTGTGGTCTTCACTATTTGATAATCAGAGAATTCAGCGTCAGTTAATACCGACGTAAATTCCTGTGCCTTACCCAATAATGCTGTATGAACCAACGCTGCCCAGTGCTGTTCCGGCCACCTCAAGGCTCGAGCCTGATTTTCGAAGCTTTCGAAAAATTGCTCTGGTTCGGCCTCATTGAAGCGGGGAACAAGCTGTACTGCTTTTTGTAAACTGAAATCGTTTACAGAATGCGAAAACTGCCTCCTTTCTCTTTCCCTATCAAATTCTTCCCTTGCGAATGCTCTCTGTTCCCTAGTTTGCTCCAGCGTGATTTTTGCCAGCTCAAGTGCCAAGGACGCTGATTCACCTCGAGACAACCCAGCTGCACTGTACTGACCATCTTGCTCCGTAGGTGTATCATCTTCCTCCTGCGAGAACATAAGAGTTTTTTTCCCTAGCTCCAGTAGAGGGAGGAGTTTGATGTGCCATCTCTTCTTCAATAAGTTTGTCAGCAATAAGTGAACGCAGTTGCGCAGCTGTAAGAGTGCGTTTATAGGGAATGCCAATGGAACGAGCAATTTGCCAACAACGCTGTAGGGACAATTTAGGTAGGTTATGCAAAGTATATGCCGACACCAGGCGTCTGACTCGTCTAGGTGGCATAAGTTATTCGCTATGCACAGTACGAATACCCCAACGTAAAACGTTAATTTGCAGAACACGCTTAGCTATGCACAGTACGATTCCAGAATACGCATACAAGCAAAGCCGACTGCACACAAGATTGACCGTAGCGAAGCGAGCACACTGAACAAGCTAGTAGCGAGCTGTTGAACGATCACACAATAGCAAGGCTGATCATAAGCAACTGACACGCAAAATTTGTAAAGCGAAGCGAGACAGCAAGCTACACAATGTTCCTGCTGCAAGCTTCACCCTAAGCTCAACCGTTTCTCTAAGTCCAGCTCCAGCTCTCGGACAGGCTACCCATATTACAACCTAGGATTTCAAAGGCCTGTTATCCCAGGTGTAATGGGAGCAAAAGAAACACAGTAGAAAAAGTTTAGACTTATATTATCCTTCACCAATTTAGAACAGCAATATGTACACTATGTACAGTAATAAGTATAGTGCACGTCACGGTAAGCAAGGCAGAAATAGAAGCCACAAGATAGCAGACCGTGCTCAACCAGCTCTAGAATGGGAATGACAAGGGCAGACAGGAGAGCGGTATCCACATAACCTCTGCGATTGCCAATCCCACCTTCTTATTGGCTAGAACCTGGTCACTAGTTGAACGATGGGGCCCCATCACCAACTCTTAGCAACCTGGTTCGCTGATTGGGGGAGATAGCCTGTAAATGAGGGTGTGTCCATGCGCCGAATAAAGGTTACGTACTCTTTGCATGCCACAGTGACAGTTCTGGTCACCCACGTAACGTACTGCTGAGTGACCCTGGTGGTCACCCATTTAACGTACTGCTGAGTGACCCTGGTTGTCACCCAGGTAACGTACTGCTGAGTGACCCTGGTGGTCACCAGATAACGTACTGCTGAGTGACCCTGGTGGTCACCCATTTAACGTACTGCTGAGTGACCCTGGTGGTCACCCAGATAACGTACTACTGAGTGACCCTGGTGGTCACCCAGATAGCGTACTGCTGAGTGACCCTGGTGGTCACCCAGACAACGTACTGCTGAGTGACCTTGGTGGTCACCCAGGTAACGTACTGCTGAGTGACCCTGGTGGTCACCCAGGTAACGTACTGCTGAGTGACCCTGGTGGTCACCCAGGTGACGTACTGCTGAGTGACCCTGGTGGTCACACAGGTAACGTACTGCTGAGTGACCCTGGTGGTCACCCAAATAACGTACTGCTGAGTGACCCTGGTGGTCACCCAGGTAACGTACTGCTGAGTGACCCTTCTGGTCACCCAGATAACGTACTGCTGAGTGACCCTGGTGGTCACCCAGATAGCGTACTGCTGAGTGACCCTGGTGGTCACCCAGACAACGTACTGCTGAGTGACCTTGGTGGTCACCAGGTAACGTACTGCTGAGTGACCCTGGTGGTCACCCAGGTAACGTACTGCTGAGTGACCCTGGTGGTCACCCAGGTAACGTACTGCTGAGTGACCCTGGTGGTCACCCAGGTGACGTAGTGCTGAGTGACCATGGTGGTCACACAGGTAACGTACTGCTGAGTGACCCTGGTGGTCACCCAGGTAACGTACTGCTGAGTGACCCTGGTGGTCACCAGATAACGTACTGCTGAGTGACCCTGGTGGTCACCCATTTAACGTACTGCTGAGTGACCCTGGTGGTCACCCAGATAACGTACTACTGAGTGACCCTGGTGGTCACCCAGATAGCGTACTGCTGAGTGACCCTGGTGGTCACCCAGACAACGTACTGCTGAGTGACCTTGGTGGTCACCCAGGTAACGTACTGCTGAGTGACCCTGGTGGTCACCCAGGTGACGTACTGCTGAGTGACCCTGGTGGTCACACAGGTAACGTACTGCTGAGTGACCCTGGTGGTCACCCAAATAACGTACTGCTGAGTGACCCTGGTGGTCACCCAGGTAACGTACTGCTGAGTGACCCTTCTGGTCACCCAGATAACGTACTGCTGAGTGACCCTGGTGGTCACCCAGATAGCGTACTGCTGAGTGACCCTGGTGGTCACCCAGACAACGTACTGCTGAGTGACCTTGGTGGTCACCAGGTAACGTACTGCTGAGTGACCCTGGTGGTCACCCAGGTAACGTACTGCTGAGTGACCCTGGTGGTCACCCAGGTAACGTACTGCTGAGTGACCCTGGTGGTCACCCAGGTAACGTACTGCTGAGTGACCCTGGTGGTCACCCAGGTGACGTAGTGCTGAGTGACCATGGTGGTCACACAGGTAACGTACTGCTGAGTGACCCTGGTGGTCACCCAAATAATGTACTGCTGAGTGACCCTGGTGGTCACTGCTGAGTGACCCTGGTGGTCACCCAGGTAACGTACTGCTGAGTGACCCTTCTGGTCACCCAGATAACGTACTGCTGAGTGACCCTGGTGGTCACCCAGGTGACGTAGTGCTGAGTGACCATGGTGGTCACACAGGTAACGTACTGCTGAGTGACCCTGGTGGTCACCCAAATAATGTACTGCTGAGTGACCCTGGTGGTCACCCATTTATTTATTTTTTTATTTATTTATTTATTTATTTATAATTTGAGCACACTTACAGAGGTACAAAAAAAATACAGATAAGAGCAGCATGCCAAAGCCACTTATACTATGCATAACATTACGGGCTGGCTTAAAATTAACTTAAGATTGACTAAGCAATGATGAAATCAGTGATAAAACATTAATGTAAACAGATTACTATAAAGCACAAGTGAGTATTACAAAGACAGGTCATATGGTTGCATGCATTGTTGTACATTCAGTAGAATGGAGTATTCTGTTAGGTAGTGTATTTAAAAAATAATAAAGTTAGATTGGGTTTTAGGTTTAACATTTATGTGATATAATTGTGAGAAACATTTAAGATATACAATTTATAAGGTTCAGTTATTCAGTATTTATTTGGTTTTGGGTGAGTAAGTGATCTTTGAGAAGAGACTTGAATTTATAAACAGGTAGTGTTTCTTTTATATTTACAGGTAATGAATTCCAGATTTTAGGGCCTTTTATGTGCATTGAGTTTTTGCATAGCGTGAGATGGACACGAGGAATATCAAAGAGTGATCTGTGCCTTGTGTTATGGTCATGTGTTCTGTTGAGGTTGGCAAGGAGATGTTTGAGGGGAGGGTTAATATCAGAGTTGAGTGTTCTATGTATGTAATAGGTGCAGTAATAAGTATGGATGTTTTGTATGGTGAGTAGGTTGAGTGTATTGAATATTGGTGGAGTGTGCTGCCTGTAGTGAGAATTTGTTATCATTCTAACTGCAGCCTTTTGTTGGGTAATTAGTGGTCTGAGATGGTTACTTGTTGTTGAGCCCCATGCACAAATTCCATAGGTGAGATAGGGGTAAATAAGAGAGTGATATAGGGCCAGGAGGGCTGACTGTGGAGCATAGTACCGTATCTTCGATAGTATGCCTACAGTCTTGGAAATTTTCTTAGAAATTTGTTGTATATGTGTATGAAATTTGAGTCTATTATCAAGGTGGATTCCTAAGAATTTTCCCTCTGTTAGCTTTGTGATAGGTGATCCGTTTATCATTATGTTAAGAGGGACATCTGTAGCTCTGTTACCAAACTGAATGAAGTAGGTTTTGTCAATGTTTAGTGTAAGTTTGTTAGTACTCATCCAGGTAGATATTTTCTGTAATTCGGTATTTACAGTATTGGCTAGCGTGACTGGGCTCGGGTGGGAGAAGACGTATGTTGTGTCATCAGCAAATAGTGTGGGTTTGAGTAATTGAGAAGCATTTGGTAGGTCATTTATGTATAGGAGAAAGAGAAGAGGGCCAAGGACACTTCCCTGTGGGACACCAACTGTAATTGGTTGTGCAGAAGAGTTTGCCCCATTTGCGTACACATATTGGCTTCTGTTGCTGAGGTATGACTTGAGGTAGTTGAGGGAGTGCCCTCTTATACCATAGTGTGACAATTTTACGTGGAGCAAGTCATGGTCAACTGTATCAAAAGCTTTACGTAAGTCAATGAAGATCCCCAGTGGGACTTCTTTTTTCTCTATTGCAGTGTATATATTTTCTAGCATGTGTATAATAGCATCATTAGTATTTTTATTAGGCCTGAATCCAAATTGGCAGGGGTTGAGTATGTTTTGGGAGATAAGGTAGGAGTAGATTCGTTTATGAATTAATTTTTCGAAGATTTTTGAGAGAGGGTGTAAGTTGGATATTGGCCTATAGTTATTCAACTCTGTTTGGTCTCCTCCTTTGTGGATCGGGGTGACCCTTGCTATTTTGAGTACTGTAGGGAAGGTGGAGGATTCAGTGGATTTGTTAAAGAGTGTTGCAATGATTGGGGATAGCACTTGTGACACTTTTTTGTATATAAAGGGTGGTAAGGTATTTAAATCTCCTGCCTTGTTTTTTAGTGCGTTGATAATAAGGGAGACTTCGTATGGGTTAGTCGGAGCTAGGAACAGTGTGTTCGGGTAGTTGCCGGTGAGGTAGTCATTTGGTGGGGTATCTGAGCTTGGGATTTTATTGGCAAGGTTTTGTCCTATAGTGGAGAAGAAATCATTGAGTCTGTTTGCTGTTTCTGTTGGTGGGAGTTGGGGTTCATCTGATTTTGCTAATTTTATTTCGCTATTTCGTGATATCTTTTTTGTTCCCAGAATTTCTGATAGGGTTTTCCAGGTCTTTTTTATATCACCTCGTAAGTTGGATAATCTGTTCTCATAATACAATTTTTTTGCCCTTCTTATCAGGCTGGTTAGGATTGACGAGTAACGTTTTGTTTGGTCTCTGGTTATGTGACCCATTCTGTACTGTTTTTCATATTGGTGTTTTGTATTTATGGATTTGAGAATGCTGGGTGTTAGCCAGGGACTGTTCAGTCTCTTAGCTGTCATCTGCTTAGTTTTTTTAGGGCAGTGCTTGTTATAGAGGTATTGAGTCTTTTTTAGAAAATTATTAATACATTCGTCAATATCTGTATTGATTTCTAGCTCAGTGTGCCAGTCAATGTTTGCTACTGCTGTTGTGAAGTTATTAATGGCTGCCTCATTGTGAAGTCTGAAGGTGACTTTAGTAGTGTCTTGGGGTAATTTACCAAGAGTTGTTATGAGGAAAGTAGGGTAGTGGTCTGTGGTATTATCTGTAATTATGCCTGATTTTAAAGGGGATATGGTGTTGGTCCAGATGTGGTCAAGTAGGGAAACACTAGTCTCTGTAACTCTTGTAGGTTTTGTTACTGTTGGTAGCAACATACAGTTACTCATTGTGTTTGTGAATTCAGTAACGTGTGGGTCCTGGTCTTGCAGGAGATTTATATTGAAGTCACCTGAGAGTAGTAAGTGATCTTTGTTCATGCGTGCATCAGTTATCATACTTCCTAGGTTTTGACTAAATTGGCTAATGTTTGACTGTGGAACTCTGTAGATGTTTATCAATGTGAGAGGTTTTTGTAGGTATTTGGATTTGAATTTGGCTATTATATATTCCCCATGTTCATCTCTTGTGCAAGTATTAGTGATACATTCTAGTTGGTCTGAGTAGTATATGGCTGTGCCACCCCCTTGCTGGTCTGGCCTACAGTTATGTATGGCTGTGTAACCAGGAATGGCATAGACATCTGTACTATCAGGCTTTAGCCAGGTTTCAGTTAGTGTAATGATGGACATATTGGCATGTAAGGAATTTAGTAATGCTATGAGGTCATCGTAATGCTTGCTTAAAGATCTGATATTGTAGTTAAAGATAGTTATGTTGTTGTTGGCACTGAGAAGTGCCTTTGATTGTTCTGCAGTGTAGTAATTACAGTAACTGTTTGATTCATTTAAGTCATTAAATAAGAGGTTGGTATCTGGATCAATGCTTGTAATCATAAGATTTGTAGTGAATCTATAGTTAGAATTAAGTATAAAACAAAGTAAATAGTCTTAAGCTAAAAAATAGCACCTGAATTATTTAACAAATGTAAAATAATGAGCTAAGGTAGTTTTTTTTTTTTTTTTAAAGCTAAAATAAAGGAGACAATATAAAAGGGACTAGTACAAATAAAGTGATGATCAAATAATGGAGCTTGGGAATATGATAGTAGGTAGTACTATAAAATAAATGAGCTTTGGAATATAATGGCAAAATTGTGAACTTGTTCTACTTTAGCACCTGAGAATAGCACCTTGATTATTTTAACAATTGTGAATGTATAAGCTAGGGTAGTTATATAAAGCTAAAATAAAGGAGAAAATATATAAGGGACTAAAATTAAGTAATGGTAAACAAAGTTAAATGGACAGATGGTCACTATGAAATAATATTGGTTTAGGAGTAAGATCTGATTTGTAATATTAGATAAATTGAGCAGTTTATTGCACAATAAAAGTAAAAAAAAATGAGGTAGTTGGTACTAGCTAGCAAAAGATAGTTTTGGTACTTGCAAAAAAGTAATTGGAAAATACACTAATTGCATACACAATGTAAAGTGACTAAAAAAACAAGTAGTGATAAACAAAATTAAATGGACAGGTAAGAAAAAATGAATATTATTAATTTGGAGTAAGATTTGACTTTTAATTTAAAATTAAGAGCAATTAATAGCAGTAAGAAAGTTATAGAGTATTGGAGGTAGTTGGCATTAGCTAGTGATGAAAAATAATAAAAATAATAATGTACAATATAACAGTAACGTACACTATATGCACCACACGTATATATGTATTAAGGGCACTATCTAATCTGTTACAGAAATGTCAGCTTTTCTAAGGAAGGTAGAGAAATCATGTTCGTTTGAGATGGTATATTGTTGTCCTGTTGATGTTTTCCTTACTAGTATTTTCCCATCTCGCGTGAAACACTGGTGGTCACCCAGATAGCGTACTGCTGAGTGACCCTGGTGGTCACCCAGACAACGTACTGCTGAGTGACCTTGGTGGTCACCAGGTAACGTACTGCTGAGTGACCCTGGTGGTCACCCAGACAACGTACTGCTGAGTGACCTTGGTGGTCACCAGGTAACGTACTGCTGAGTGACCCTGGTGGTCACCCAGGTAACGTACTGCTGAGTGACCCTGGTGGTCACCCAGGTAACGTACTGCTGAGTGACCCTGGTGGTCACCCATATAACGTACTGCTGAGTGACCCTGGTGGTCACCCAGGTAACGTACTGCTGAGTGACCCTGGTGGTCACCCAGATAACGTTCTGCTGAGTGACCCTGGTGGTCACCCAGATAACGTTCTGCTGAGTAACCGTGGTGGCCACCCAGATAACGTACTACTGATTGACACCGGAGGTCACCCAGGTAACGCACTGCTGAGTAACCCTGGTGGTCACCCAGATAACGTACTGCTGTGTGACCCTGGTGGTCACCCAGATAACGTACTGCTGAGTGACCCTGGTGGTCACCCATGTAACGTACTGCTGAGTGACCCTGGTGGTCATGCAGATAAAGTTCTGCTGAGTGACCCTGGTGGTCACCCAGATAACCTACTACTGAGTGACCCTGGTAGTCACCAGGTAATGTACTGCTGAATGACCCTGGTGGTCACCCAGGTAACGTACTGCTGAGTGACCCTGGTGGTCACCCAGGTAACGTACTGCTAAATGACCTTGGTGGCCACCTAGATAATATACTGCTGAGTGACCCTGGTGGTCACCCAGATAACGTTCTGCTGAGTGACCCAAGTGGTCACCCAGATAACGTAACGCTTAGTAACCCTGGTGGTCACCCAGATAACGTACTGCTGAATAACCCTGGTGGTCACCCAGATAACGTACTGCTGAGTGGCCCTGGTGGTCACCCAGATAACGTACTGCTGAGTGGCCCTGGTGGTCACAAAGATAACGTACTGCTGAGTAACCCTGGTGGTCACTCAGATAACGTACAGCTGAGTGACCCTGGTGGTCACCCAGGAAATGTACTGCTGAGTAACCCTGGCGTCCACCCAGATAACGTACTGAGTGACCCTGGTGGTCACCCAGATAACGTACTGCTGAGTGACCCTAGTGGTCACCCAGGTAACGTACTACTGAGTGACCCTGGTGGTCACCCAGATAACGTACTGCTGAGTGGCCCTGGTGGCCACCCAGATAACGTACTGCTAAGTGACCCTGGTGGACACCCAGGTAACGTACTGCTGAGTGACCCTGGTGGTTACCCAGGTAACGTACTGCTGAGTGACCCAGGTGGTCACCTAGATAACGTACTGCTGAGTGACCCTAGTGGTCACCCGGGTAACGTACTGCTGAGTGACCCCCATGGTCACCCAGGTAACGTACTGCTGAGTGACCCTGGTGGTTATCCAGGTAACGCACTGCTGAGTGACCCTGGTGGTCACCCAGATAACGTTCTGCTGAGTGACCCTGGTGGTCACCCAGATAACGTTCTGCTGAGTAACCGTGGTGGCCACCCAGATAACGTACTACTGATTGACCCCGGAGGTCACCCAGGTAACGCACTGCTGAGTAACCCTGGTGGTCACCCAGATAACGTACTGCTGTGTGACCCTGGTGGTCACCCAGATAACGTACTGCTGAGTGACCCTGGTGGTCACCCATGTAACGTACTGCTGAGTGACCATGGTGGTCATGCAGATAAAGTTCTGCTGAGTGACCCTGGTGGTCACCCAGATAACCTACTGCTGAGTGACCCTGGTAGTCACCAGGTAATGTACTGCTGAATGACCCTGGTGGTCACCCAGGTAACGTACTGCTGAGTGACCCTGGTGGTCACCCAGGTAACGTACTGCTAAATGACCTTGGTGGCCACCTAGATAATATACTGCTGAGTGACCCTGGTGGTCACCCAGAAAACGTTCTGCTAAGTGACCCTAGTGGTCACCCAGATAACGTACTGCTTAGTAACCCTGGTGGTCACCCAGATAACGTACTGCTGAGTAACCCTGGTGGTCACCCAGATAACGTACTGCTGAGTGGCCCTGGTGGTCACCCAGATAACGTACTGCTGAGTGGCCCTGGTGGTCACCCAGATAACGTACTGCTGAGTAACCCTGGTGGTCACTCAGATAACGTACAGCTGAGTGACCCTGGTGGTCACCCAGGTAACGTACTGCTGAGTAACCCTGGTGTCCACCCAGATAACGTACTGCTGAGTGACCCTGGTGGTCACCCAGATAACGTACTGCTGAGTGACCCTAGTGGTCACCCAGGTAACGTACTACTAAGTGACCCTGGTGGTCACCCAGATAACGTACTGCTGAGTGGCCCTGGTGGCCACCCAGATAATGTACTGCTAAGTGACCCTGGTGGACACCCAGGTAACGTACTGCTGAGTGACCCTGGTGGTTACCCAGGTAACGTACTGCTGAGTGACCCTGGTGGTCACCTAGATAACGTACTGCTGAGTGACCCTGGTGGTCACCCGGGTAACGTACTGCTGAGTGACCCCCATGGTCACCCAGGTAACGTACTGCTGAGTGACCCTGGTGGTTATCCAGGTAACGTACTGCTGAGTGACCCTGGTGGTCACCCAGATAACGTACTGCTGAGTGACCCTCGTGGTCACCCAGGTAACGTACTACTGAGTGACCCTTTTGGTCACCCAGGTAACGTACGGCTGAGTGACCCTTGTGGTCACCCAGATAACGTACTGCTGAGTGACCCTGGTGGTCACCCAGATAACGAACTGCTGAGTTACCCTGGTGGTCACACAGAAAACGTACTGTTGAGTAACCCTGGTGGTCACAAAGATAACGAACTGCTGAGTTACCCTGGTGGTCACCCATGTAACGTACTGCTAAGTGACCCTTCTGATCACCCAGGTAATGTACTGCTGAGTGACCCTGGTGGTCACCCAGGTAACGTACTGCTGAGTGACCCTGGTGGTCACCCATATAACGTACTGCTGAGTGACCCTGGTGGTCACCCAGGTAACGTACTGCTGAGTGACCCTGGTGGTCACCCAGAAAACGTTCTGCTGAGTGACCCTGGTGGTCACCCAGATAACGTTCTGCTGAGTAACCATGGTGGCCACCCAGTTAACGTACTACTGATTGACCCCGGAGGTCACCCAGGTAACGCACTGCTGAGTAACCCTGGTGGTCACCCAGATAACGTACTGCTGTGTGACCCTGGTGGTCACACAGATAACGTACTGCTGAGTGACCCTGGTGGTCATGCAGATAAAGTTCTGCTGAGTGACCCTGGTGGTCACCCAGATAACCTACTGCTGAGTGACCCTGGTAGTCACCAGGTAATGTACTGCTGAATGACCCTGGTGGTCACCCATGTAACGTACTGCTGAGTGACCCTGGTGGTCATGCAGATAAAGTTCTGCTGAGTGACCCTGGTGGTCACCCAGATAACCTACTGCTGAGTGACCCTGGTAGTCACCAGGTAATGTACTGCTGAATGACCCTGGTGGTCACCCAGGTAACGTACTGCTGAGTGACCCTTGTGGTCACCCAGGTAACGTACTGCTAAGTGACCTTGGTGGCCACCTAGATAACATACTGCTAAGTGACCCTGGTGGTCACCCAGATAACGCTCTGCTGAGTGACCCTAGTGGTCACACAGATAACGTACTGCTTAGTAACCCTGGTGGTCACCCAGATAACGTACTGCTGAGTAACCCTGGTGGTCACCCAGATAACGTACTGCTGAGTGGCCGTGGAGGTCACCCAGATAACGTACTGCTGAGTGGCCCTGGTGGTCACCCAGATAACGTACTGCTGAGTAACCCTGTGGTCACTCAGATAACGTACTGCTGAGTGACCCTGGTGGTCACCCAGGTAACGTACTGCTGAGTAACCCTGGTGTCCACCCAGATAACGTACTGCTGAGTGACCCTGGTGGTCACCCAGATAACGTACTGCTGAGTGACCCTAGTGGTCACCCAGGTAACGTACTACTGAGTGACCCTGGTGGTCACCCAGATAACGTACTGCTGAGTGGCCCTGGTGGCCTCCCAGATAACGTACTGCTAAGTGACCCTGGTGGACACCCAGGTAACGTACTGCTGACTGACCCTGTTGGTTACCCAGGTAACGTACTGCTGAGTGACCCAGGTGGTCACCTAGATAACGTACTGCTGAGTGACCCTAGTGGTCACCCGGGTAACGTACTGCTGAGTGACCCCCATGGTCACCCAGGTAACGTACTGCTGAGTGACCCTGGTGGTCACCCAGATAACGTACTGCTGAGTGACCCTCGTGGTCACCCAGGTAATGTACTACTGAGTGACCCTGGTGGTCACCCAGGTAACGTACGGCTGAGTGACCCTTGTGGTCACCCAGATAACGTACTGCTGAGTGACCCTGGTGGTCACCCAGATAACGAACTGCTGAGTTACCCTGGTGCTCACCCAGAAAACGTACTATTGAGTAACCCTGGTGGTCACAAAGATAACGAACTGCTGAGTTACCCTGGTGGTCACCCAGAAAACGTACTGCTGAGTGACCCTGGTGGTCACCCAGGTAACGTACTGCTGAGTGACCCTGGTGGTCGCCCAGATAACGTACTGTTGAGTAACCCTTGTGGTCACCCAGGTAACGATCTGCTGAGTTACCCTGGTGGTCGCCCAGATAACGTACTGCCTGGTGACCCTGGTGGTCACCCAGGTAATGTACTGCTGAGTGACTCTCGTGGTCACATAGGAAACGTAGTGCTGAGTGACCCTGGTGGTCACCCAGATAACGTACTGCTGAGTAACCCTGGTGGTCGCCCAGATAACGTACTTCCTGGTGACCCTGGTGGTCAACAAGGTAATGTACTGCTGAGTGACCCTGGTGGTCACATAGGAAACGTAGTGCTGAGTGACCCTGGTGGTCACCCAGGTAACGTACTGCTGAGTAACACTGGTGGCCACCCAGGTAACGTATTGCTGAGTAACCCTGATGGTCACCCAGGTAACGTACCGCTGAGTAACCCTGGTGGCCACCCAGGTAACGTACTGCTGAGTAACCCTGGTGGGCACCCAGGTAACTTACTGCTGAGTAACACTGGTGGCCACCCAGGTAACGTACTGCTAAGTAACCCTGGTGGACACCCAGGTAACTTACTGCTGAGTAACCCTGGTGGTCACCCAGGTAACGTACTGCTGAGTGACCCTGGTGGTCACCCATATAACGTACTGCTGAGTGACCCTGGTGGTCACCCAGGTAACGTACTGCTGAGTGACCCTGGTGGTCACCCAGATAACGTTCTGCTGAGTGACCCTGGTGGTCACCCAGATAACGTTCTGCTGAGTAACCGTGGTGGCCACCCAGATAACGTACTGCTGATTGACCCCGGAGGTCACCCAGGTAACGCACTGCTGAGTAAAACTGGTGGTCACCCAGATAACGTACTGCTGTGTGACCCTGGTGGTCACCCAGATAACGTACTGCTGAGTGACCCTGGTGGTCACCCATGTAACGTACTGCCGAGTGACCCTGGTGGTCATGCAGATAAAGTTCTGCTGAGTGACCCTGGTGGTCACCCAGATAACCTACTGCTGAGTGACCCTGGTAGCCACCAGGTAATGTACTGCTGAATAACCCTGGTGGTCACCCAGGTAACGTACGGCTGAGTGACCCTTGTGGTCACCCAGATAACGTACTGCTGAGTGACCCTGGTGGTCACCCAGATAACGAACTGCTGAGTTACCCTGGTAGTCACCCATGTAACGTACTGCCGAGTGACCCTGGTGGTCATGCAGATAAAGTTCTGCTGAGTGACCCTGGTGGTCACCCAGATAACCTACTGCTGAGTGACCCTGGTGGTCACCCAGATAACGTACTGCTGAGTGACCCTGGTGGTCACCCATGTAACGTACTGCTGAGTGAACCTGGTGGTCACCCAGGTAATGTACTGCTAAGTGACCTTGGTGGCCACCTAGATAACATACTGCTGAGTGACCCTGGTGGTCACCCAGATAACGTTCTGCTGAGTGACCCTAGTGGTCACCCAGATAACGTACTGCTTAGTAACCCTGGTGGTCACCCAGATAACTTACTGCTGAGTAACACTGGTGGTCACCCAGATAACGTACTGCTGAGTGGCCCTGGTGGTCACCCAGATAACGTACTGCTGAGTGGCCCTGGTGGTCACCCATATAACGTACTGCTGAGTAACCCTGGTGGTCACTCAGATAAAGTACTGCTGAGTGACCCTGGTGGTCACCCAGGTAACGTACTGCTGAGTAACCCTGGTGTCCACCCAGATAACGTACTGCTGAGTGACCCTGGTGGTCACCCAGATAACGTACTGCTGAGTGACCCTAGTGGTCACCCAGGTAACGTACTACTGAGTGACCCTGGTGGTCACCCAGATAACGTACTGCTGAGTGGCCTTGGTGGCCACCCAGATAACGTACTGCTAAGTGACCCTGGTGGACACCCAGGTAACGTACTGCTGAGTGACCCTGGTGGTTACCCAGGTAACGTACTGCTGAGTGACCCAGGTGGTCACCTAGATAACGTACTGCTGAGTGACCCTGGTGGTCACCCGGGTAACGTACTGCTGAGTGACCCCCATGGTCACCCAGGTAACGTACTGCTGAGTGACCCTGGTGGTTATCCAGGTAACGTACTGCTGAGTGACCCTGGTGGTCACCCAGGTAACGTACTGCTGAGTGACCCTGGTGGTCACCCAGGTAACGTACTGCTGAGTGACCCTCGTGGTCACCCAGGTAACGTACTACTGAGTGACCCTGGTGGTCACCCAGGTAACGTACGGCTGAGTGACCCTTGTGGTCACCCAGATAACGTACTGCTGAGTGACCCTGGTGGTCACCCAGATAACGAACTGCTGAGTGACCCTGGTGGTCGCCCAGATAACGTACTGTTGAGTAACCCTGGTGATCACCCAGATAACGAACTGCTGAGTTACCCTGGTGGTCACCCAGAAAACGTACTGCTGAGTGACCCTTGTGGTCACCCAGGTAACGTACTGCTGAGTGACCCTGGTGGTCGCCCAGATAACGTACTGCCTGGTGACCCTGGTGGTCACCCAGGTAATGTACTGCTGAGTGACCCTGGTGGTCACATAGGAAACGTAGTGCTGAGTGACCCTGGTGGTCACCCAGATAACGTACTGCTGAGTAACCCTTGTGGCCACCCAGATAACGTACTGCTGAGTAACCCTGGTGGTCGCCCAGATAACGTACTTCCTGGTGACCCTGGTGGTCAACCAGGTAATGTACTGCTGAGTGACCCTGGTGGTCACATAGGAAACGTAGTGCTGAGTGACCCTGGTGGTCACCCAGGTAACGTACTGCTGAGTAACACTGGTGGCCACCCAGGTAACGTATTGCTGAGTAACCCTGGTGGTCACCCAGGTAACGTACTGCTGAGTAACCCTGGTGGCCACCCAGGTAACGTACTGCTGAGTAAACCCTGGTTGACACCCAGGTAACTTACTGCTGAGTAACACTGGTGGCCACCCAGGTAACGTACTGCTGAGTAACCCTGGTGGACACCCAGGTAACTTACTGCTGAGTAACCCTGGTGGTCACCCAGGTAACGTACTGCTGAGTGACCCTGGTGGTCACCCATATAACGTACTGCTGAGTGACCCTGGTGGTCACCCAGGTAACGTACTGCTGAGTGACCCTGGTGGTCACCCAGATAACGTTCTGCTGAGTGACCCTGGTGGTCACCCAGATAACGTTCTGCTGAGTAACCGTGGTGGCCACCCAGATAACGTACTGCTGATTGACCCCGGAGGTCACCCAGGTAACGCACTGCTGAGTAACCCTGGTGGTCACCCAGATAATGTACTGCTGTGTGACCCTGGTGGTCACCCAGATAACGTACTGCTGAGTGACCCTGGTAGTCACCCATGTAACGTACTGCTGAGTGACCCTGGTGGTCATGCAGATAAAGTTCTGCTGAGTGACCCTGGTGGTCACCCAGATAACCTACTGCTGAGTGACCCTGGTAGTCACCAGGTAATGTACTGCTGAATGACCCTGGTGGTCACCCAGGTAACGTACTGCTGAGTGACCCTGGTGGTCATCCAGGTAACGTACGGCTGAGTGACGCTTGTGGTCACCCAGATAACGTACTGCTGAGTGACCCTGGTGGTCACCCAGATAACGAACTGCTGAGTTACCCTGGTAGTCACCAGGTAATGTACTGCTGAATGACCCTGGTGGTCACCCAGGTAACGTACTGCTGAGTGACCCTGGTGGTCACCCAGGTAACGTACTGCTAAGTGACCTTGGTGGCCACCTAGATAACATACTGCTGAGTGACCCTGGTGGTCACCCAGATAACGTTCTGCTGAGTGACCCTAGTGGTCACCCAGATAACGTACTGCTTAGTAACCCTGGTGGTCACCCAGATAACGTACTGCTGAGTAACCCTGGTGGTCACCCAGATAACGTACTGCTGAGTGGCCCTGGTGGTCACCCAGATAACGTACTGCTGAGTGGCCCTGGTGGTCACCCAGATAACGTACTGCTGAGTAACCCTGGTGGTCACTCAGATAACGTACTGCTGAGTGACCCTGGTGGTCACCCAGGTAACGTACTGCTGAGTAACCCTGGTGTCCACCCAGATAACGTACTGCTGAGTGACCCTGGTGGTCACCCAGATAACGTACTGCTGAGTGACCCTAGTGGTCACCCAGGTAACGTACTACTGAGTGACCCTGGTGGTCACCCAGATAACGTACTGCTGAGTGGCCCTGGTGGCCATCCAGATAACGTACTGCTAAGTGACCCTGGTGGACACCCAGGTAACGTACTGCTGAGTGACCCTGGTGGTTACCCAGGTAACGTACTGCTGAGTGACCCAGGTGGTCACCTAGATAACGTACTGCTGAGTGACCCTGGTGGTTACCCGGGTAACGTACTGCTGAGTGACCCCCATGGTCACCCAGGTAACGTACTGCTGAGTGACCCTGGTGGTTATCCAGGTAACGTACTGCTGAGTGACCCTGGTGGTCACCCAGGTAACGTACTGCTGAGTTTACCTGGAGTTTACCTGGGAAGAGTTTCGGGGGTCAATGCCCCCGCGGCCCGGTCTGTGACCAGGCCTCCTGGTGGATCAGCGCCTGATCAACCAGGCTGTTGCTGCTGGCTGCACGCAAACCAACGTACGAGCCACAGCCCGGCTGATCAGGAACTGACTTTAGGTGCTTGTCCAGTGCCAGCTTGAAGACTGCCAGGGGTCTGTTGGTAATCCCCCTTATGTGCGCTGGGAGGCAGTTGAACAGTCTCGGGCCCCTGACACTTATTGTATGGTCTCTTAACGTGGTAGTGACACCCCTGCTTTTCATTGGGGGGATGGTGCATCGTCTGCCAAGTCTTTTGCTTTCGTAGTGAGTGATTTTCGTGTGCAAGTTCGGTACTAGTCCCTCTAGGATTTTCCAGGTGTATATAATCATGTATCTCTCCCTCCTGCGTTCCAGGAAATACAGGTTTAGAAACCTCAAGCGCTCCCAGTAATTGAGGTGTTTTATCTCCGTTATGCGCGCCGTGAAAGTTCTCTGTACATTTTCTAGGTCGGCAATTTCACCTGCCTTGAAAGGTGCTGTTAGAGTGCAGCAATATTCCAGCCTAGATAGAACAAGTGACCTGAAGAGTGTCATCATGGGCTTGGCCTCCCTAGTTTTGAAGGTTCTCATTATCCATCCTGTCATTTTTCTAGCAGATGCGATTGATACAATGTTATGGTCCTTGAAGGTGAGATCCTCCGACATAATCACTCCCAGGTCTTTGACGTTGGTGTTTCGCTCTATTTTGTGGCCAGAATTTGTTTTGTACTCTGATGAAGATTTAATTTCCTCATGTTTACCATATCTGAGTAATTGAAATTTCTCATCGTTGAACTTCATATTGTTTTCTGCAGCCCACTGAAAGATTTGGTTGATGTCCTCCTGGAGCCTTGCAGTGTCTGCAATGGAAGACACTGTCATGCAGATTCGGGTGTCATCTGCAAAGGAAGACACGGTGCTGTGGCTGACATCCTTGTCTATGTCGGATATGAGGATGAGGAACAAGATGGGAGCTAGTACTGTGCCTTGTGGAACAGAGCTTTTCACCGTAGCTGCCTCGGACTTTACTCTGTTGACGACTACTCTCTGTGTTCTGTTAGTGAGGAAATTATAGATCCATCGACCGACTTTTCCTGTTATTCCTTTAGCACGCATTTTGTGCGCTATTACGCCATGGTCACACTTGTTGAAGGCTTTTGCAAAGTCTGTATATATTACATCTGCATTCTTTTTGTCTTCTAGTGCATTTAGGACCTTGTCGTAGTGATCCAGTAGTTGAGACAGACAGGAGCGACCTGTTCTAAACCCATGTTGCCCTGGGTTGTGTAACTGATGGGTTTCTAGATGGGTGGCGATCTTGCTTCCCTGGTGGTCACCCAGATAACGTACTGCTGAGTGACCCTCGTGGTCACCCAGGTAACGTACTACTGAGTGACCCTGGTGGTCACCCAGGTAACGTACGGCTGAGTGACCCTTGTGGTCACCCAGATAACGTACTGCTGAGTGACCCTGGTGGTCACCCAGATAACGAACTGCTGAGTTACCCTGGTGGTCACCCAGAAAACGTACTGTTGAGTAACCCTGGTGGTCACAAAGATAACGAACTGCTGAGTTACCCTGGTGGTCACCCAGAAAACGTACTGCTGAGTGACCCTGGTGGTCACCCAGGTAACGTACTGCTGAGTGACCCTGGTGGTCGCCCAGATAACGTACTGTTGAGTAACCCTGGTGATCACCCAGATAACGAACTGCTGAGTTACCCTGGTGGTCACCCAGAAAACGTACTGCTGAGTGACCCTTGTGGTCACCCAGGTAACGTACTGCTGAGTGACCCTGGTGGTCGCCCAGATAACGTACTGCCTGGTGACCCTGGTGGTCACCCAGGTAATGTACTGCTGAGTGACCCTGGTGGTCACATAGGAAACGTAGTGCTGAGTGACCCTGGTGGTCACCCAGATAACGTACTGCTGAGTAACCCTGGTGGCCACCCAGGTAACGTATTGCTGAGTAACCCTGGTGGTCACCCAGGTAACGTACTGCTGAGTAACCCTGGTGGCCACCCAGGTAACGTACTGCTGAGTAACCCTGGTGGACACCCAGGTAACTTACTGCTGAGTAACACTGGTGGCCACCCAGGTATCGTACTGCTGAGTAACCCTGGTGGACACCCAGGTAACTTACTGCTGAGTAACCCTGGTGGTTACCCAGGTAACGTACTGCTGAGTAACCCTGGTGGCCACCCAGGTAACGTATTGCTGAGTAACCCTGGTGGCCACCCAGGTAACTTACTGCTGAGTAACCCTGGTGGTCACCCAGGTAACGTATTGCTGAGTAACCCTGGTGGACACCCAGGTAACATACTGCTGAGTAACCCTGGTGGTTACCCAGGTAGCGTACTGCTGAGTAACCCTGGTGGTTACCCAGGTAGCGTACTGCTGAGTAACCCTGCTGGTCACCCATATAACGTACTGGTGAGTAACCCTGGTGGTTACCCAGGTAACGTACTGCTGAGTAACCCTGGTCACCCATATAACGTACTGCTGAGTAACCCTGGTGGTCACCCAGGTAACGTACTGCTGAGTAACGCTGGTGGTCACCTAGGTAACGTACTGCTGAGTAACCCTGGTGGTCACCAAGGTTACGTACTGCTGAGTAACCCTGGTGGTCACCAAGGTAACGTACTGCTGAGTAATCCTGGTGGTCACCCATATAATGTACTGCTGAGTAACCCTGGTGATCACCCAGGTAACATACTGCTGAGTAACCCTGGTGGTCACCAAGGTAACGTACTGCTGAGTAACCCTGGTGGTCACCAAGGTAACGTACTGCTGAGTAACCCTGGTGGTCACCCATATAATATACTGCTGAGTAACCCTGGTGGTCACCCAGGTAACGTACTGCTGAGTAACCCTGGTGGTCACCAAGGTAACGTTCTGCTGAGTAACCCTGGTGGTCACCAAGGTAACGTACTGCTGAGTAACCCTGGTGGTCACCAAGGTAACTTACTGCTGAGTAACCCTGGTGGTCACCCATATAATGTACTGCTGAGTAACCCTGGTGGTCACCCTGGTGACGTACTGCTGAGTAACCCAGATGGTTACCCAGGTAACGTACTGCTGAGTATCCCTGGTGGTTACTTAGGTAACGTACTGCTGAGTAACCCTGGTTGTCACCCAGGTAACGTACTGCTTAGTAACCCTGGTGGTCACCCAGGTAACTTACTGCTGAGTAACCCTGGTGGTTACCCAGGTGACGTACTGCTGAGTAACCCTGGTGGTTACCCAGGTAACGTACTGCTGAGTAACCCTGGTGGTTACTCAGGTAACGTACTGCTGAGTAACCCTGGTGGTCACCAAGGTAACGTACTGCTGAGTAACCCTGGTGGTCACCCAGGTGATTATTACCTGGAGATTACCTGGAGAGAGTTCCGGGGGTCAACGCCCCCGCGGCCCGGTCTGTGACCAGGCCTCCTGGTGGATTAGAGCCTGATCAACCAGGCTGTTGTTGCTGGCTGCACGCAAACCAACGTACGAGCCACAGCCCGGCTGGTCAAGAACCGACTTTAGGTGCTTGTCCAGTGCCAGCTTGAAGACTGCCAGGGGTCTGTTGGTAATCCCCCTTATGTATGCTGGGAGGCAGTTGAACAGTCTCGGGCCCCTGACACTTATTATATGGTCTCTTAACGTGCTAGTGACACCCCTGCTTTTCATTGGGGGGATGTTGCATCGTCTGTCAAGTCTTTTGCTTTCGTAGTGAGTGATTTTCGTGTGCAAGTTCGGTACTAGTCCCTCTAGGATTTTCCAGGTGTATATAATCATGTATCTCTCCCGCCTGCGTTCCAGGGAATACAGGTTTAGGAACCTCAAGCACTCCCAGTAATTGAGGTGTTTTATCTCCATTATGCGCGCCGTGAAGGTTCTCTGTACATTTTCTAGGTCAGCAATTTCACCTGCCTTGAAAGGTGCTGTTAGTGTGCAGCAATATTCCAGCCTAGATAGAACAAGTGACCTGATGAGTGTCATCATGGGCTTGGCCTCCCTAGTTTTGAAGGTTCTCATTATCCATCCTGTCATTTTTCTAGCAGATGCGATTGATACAATGTTATGGTCCTTGAAGGTGAGATCCTCCGACATGATCACTCCCAGGTCTTTGACGTTGGTGTTTCGCTCTATTTTGTGGCCAGAATTTGTTTTGTACTCTGATGAAGATTTAATTTCCTCGTGTTTACCATATCTGAGTAATTGAAATTTCTCATCGTTGAACTTCATATTGTTTTCTGCAGCCCACTGAAAGATTTGGTTGATGTCCGCCTGGAGCCTTGCAGTGTCTGCAATGGAAGACACTGTCATGCAGATTTGGGTGTCATCTGCAAAGGAAGACACGGTGCTGTGGCTGACATCCTTGTCTATGTCGGATATGAGGATGAGGAACAAGATGGGAGCGAGTACTGTGCCTTGTGGAACAGAGCTTTTCACCGTAGCTGCCTCGGACTTTACTCTGTTGACGACTACTCTCTGTGTTCTGTTAGTGAGGAAATTATAGATCCATCGACCGACTTTTCCTGTTATTCCTTTAGCACGCATTTTGTGCGCTATTACGCCATGGTCTCACTTGTCGAAGGCTTTTGCAAAGTCTGTATATATTACATCTGCATTCTTTTTGTCTTCTAGTGCATTTAGGACCTTGTCGTAGTGATCCAATAGTTGAGACAGACAGGAGCGACCTGTTCTAAACCCATGTTGCCCTGTGTTGTGTAACTGATGGGTTTCTAGATGGGTGGTGATCTTGCTTCTTAGGACCCTTTCAAAGATTTTTGATATGGGATGTTAGTGCTATCGGTCTGTAGTTCTTTGCTGTTGCTTTACTGCCCTCTTTGTGGAGTGGGGCTATGTCTGTTGTTTTTAGTAACTGTGGGACGACACCCGTGTCCATGCTCCCTCTCCATAGGATGGAAAAGGCTCGTGATAGGGGCTTCTTGCAGTTCTTGATGAACACGGAGTTCCATGAGTCTGGCCCTGGGGCAGAGTGCATGGGCATGTCATTTATCGCCTGTTCGAAGTCATTTGGCGTCAGGATAACATCGGATAGGCTTGTGTTAACCAAATTTTGTGGCTCTCTCAAAAAATTCATTTTGATCTTCGACTCTCAGTCTGGTTAGCGGCTTGCTAAAAACTGAGTCATACTGGGACTTGAGTAGCTCACTCATTTCCTTGCTGTCATCTGTGTAGGACCCATCTTGTTTAAGTAGGGGCCCAATACTGGACGTTGTTCTCGACTTTGATTTGGCATAGGAGAAGAAATACTTTGGGTTTCTTTCGATTTCATTTATGGCTTTTAGTTCTTCCCGCGATTCCTGACTCCTATAAGATTCCTTTAGCTTAAGTTCGATGCTTGCTATTTCTTTGACCAGTGTCTCCCTACGCATTTCAGATATATTGACCTCTTTTAGCCGCTCTGTTATTCTTTTCCGTCGCCTGTAAAGGGAGCGCCTGTCTCTTTCTATTTTACATCTACTCCTTTTTCTTAGAGGAATAAGCCTTGTGCATACATCGAGTGCTACCAAGTTAATCTGTTCTAGGCATAAGTTGGGGTCTGTGTTGCTTAGTATATCTTCCCAGCTTATATCGGTTAGGACTTGGTTTACTTGGTCCCACTTTATGTTTTTGTTATTGAAGTTGAATTTGGTGAATGCTCCCTCGTGACTAGTCTCATTATGTCGGTCTGGGGCTCCACGCATACATGTCTGAAGCTCAATTATGTTGTGATCTGAGTATATTGTTTTTCATATGGTGACATTTCTTATCAGATCATCATTGTTAGTGAAGATGAGGTCTAGTGTATTCTCCAGTCTAGTAGGCTCTATTATTTGCTGGTTTAAATTGAATTTTGTGCAGAGATTTAAAAGCTCGTGTGAGTGTGAATTTTCATCAGAGCTGCTTCCTTGTGTTATTACTGCAATAATATTATTTGCTATATTCCTCCATTTTAGGTGCCTTAAGTTGAAATCCCCCAGGAGCAAGATGTTGGGTGCAGGAGCTGGAAGATTTTCCAAACAGTGGTCAATTTTTAACAGCTGTTCCTGGAATTGCTGGGATGTTGCATCCGGAGGCTTGTCGACTACCACAATGACTAGGTTTTGGTCCTCGACCTTTACTGCTAAAACTTCCACTACATCATTTGAGGCATTAAGCAGTTCTGTGCAATGTACAGGCCAACCCCCCTTCCTTTTGCCTGTTCACTCTGTCACATCTGTATAGGTTGTAACCTGGGATCCATATTTCGTTGTCCAAGTGATCCTTTATGTGGGTCTCAGTGAAAGCCGCGAACATTGCCTTTGCCTCTGCAAGCAGTCCACGGATGAAAGGTATTTTGTTGTTTGTTGCTGGCTTTAGACCCTGTATATTTGCAAAGAAGAATGTCATCGGACTGGTGGTATTGTTGGTACTGGGGGGACGGGATTTTTTTTCCGGCATTAGTATCTGTATCTGTTGGTTTGGAGTGGAGGCCATCGACTGTGGTTCCACTCCAGGAATGACTGGATTTGGTGTACGATTTCTGCCATTTCCTGCCAGTTTTTTTTTCCTTCCTGGCACTAAAAAAACCTCTCCCTCTTGAGTGGCTGTGGCTACTGCTGAGTAACCCTGGTGGTCACCCAAGTAGAGTACTGCTGAGTAACCCTGGTGGTCACCCAGGTGACGTACTGCTGAGTAACCCTGGTGGTCAACCAGGTAATGTACTGCTGAGTAACCCTGGTGGTCACCCAGGTGACGTACTACTGAGTAACGCTGGTGGTCACCCAGGTAACGTACTGCTGAATAACCCTGGTGGTCACCCAGGTAACGTGCTACTGAGTAACCCTGGTGGTCACCCAGGTGACGTACTGCTGAGTAACCCTGGTGGTCACCCAGGTGACATACAACCGGGTAACCCTGGTGGTCACCCAGGTACCTGGGGATTTGTTAAGCTTTAGTTTCTCTATTTGTCTGAGGACCATGTCACTAGTTACTCTAATCGTACATAGTTTATTATCGTCCTGTTCTACTTAATTTATAATTTCTGAAATTTTGCTAGTGTCTTCCTGTGTAAAAGCTAAGAGGAAATAAGAGTTAACAATTCACACATTTCCTTATCACTCTCAGTGATTTGACAGTGATAAAGAGATAGCGGTTATTGAAGAAGTGTCAGGTGTTGTGTAATAAATGTGGCCAACTTGAGGCCTAAGCCCAACCCGAGTACTTCAATTTCTGTGTTCGACAGAAGTAAACTTACTTAGGTACAGGTACTCATATTTAGTTGAAGATTGAGACACTTATGCAACATATAGGAATCTTTATTCAGGAAACGTTTCGCCACACAGTGGCTTCATCAGTCCAATACAAAGCAGAAGGTGAAAGGAGAGGAGGAGTTTGAGGTAATCAGTCCCTCAGCCTGGAGTCGATGTGTTCAGTCCATCAATCTTGTAGAATGTACAGCACAGGGCCGTAGACGTGGCTTATATACTGTAGTCAGGTGACCCCGCCTCCTCCTGCTTCACCTCACCTGACTACGGCCTATGCTGTACATTCTCTAAGATTGATGGACTAAACACATCGACTCCAGGTTGAGGGACTGATTACCTCAAACTCCTCCTCTCCTTTCACCTTCTGCTTTGTATTGGACTGATGAAGCCACTGTGTTTCCTGAATAAAGATTCCCATATGTTGCTTAAGTGTCTCAATCTTCAACTTGTCGGTTTTTCAAATCATTCATCACACTCATACCTAGTAACACATGTGTAAATTACCAAGGATAACCCCAAAAAATAGACAAAGTGACTATTTCTATTGGGACTCTTGAGGGCGAAGCTAGAAGGTTTGAATAGTTTTCGTTTTCCCTAATTTTTTTTTAATTGACTATTTTCTCAGAGGACTTGGAGTTTCTTAGTGAGTCTGATTTTCTGTCACTACCGCTCGGCTCCAGCTGAGATACAAGTATCTTTGGCAGGTTAAATCACCACCACCAGATGTATACCAAACGAAATGTAAATTTTGCCGGATGGACGTACTCACCTAATTGTGGTTGCAGGGGGGTCGATTCATAGCTCCTGGTCCCGCCTCTTCAATAAAATTCACGACGCTCTAATCACTACTGTATATGTGTGTGTACTCACCTAATTGTACTCATCTAATTGTGGTTGCATGGGTCGAGTGTGTGGGGGGAAGGGGGGGGGGGCCGTGGCCTGGCGGCAAAAGCTCTCACTTCACACGCTGAGGGTCAGGTTTCGATTCCCGGCAATGGATGGAAACATTGGGCATGTTTCCTTACAACGGTTGTCTATGTTCACCCATCAGTATGGGTACCTCAGTGTTAATCGACTGGTGTCGGTCGCATCCTAGGACAACACTGACCTAATTTGCCCAAAATGCTATGCAAATATACAGGATCTAAAACCAGCAACGAAAAACAAAATACATTTCATCTGTGGACTGCTTACAAAGTCAAACGTAATGCTCGCGGTTGTCACAGAGACCCACATAAAGGATCACTTTGACAATGACATATGGATGCCGGGTTATAACCTATAGACATGTGACAGTGAACAGGCAAAAGGAAGGGAAAAGAGAAAGGTTGGCCTGTATGTTACAGAGTCACTGATATGCTCGGAACTGCTAAACACCTCAAATGATGCTGTTGATGTTTTGGCAGAAAAAGATCGAGAACCAGAACCTGGTCATTGTGGTTGTATACAAGCCTCAGGATGCAACTTCCCAACAACTCCAGGAACAGCTTTTGAAAATAGATATCTGTCTGGGAAATCTTCCAGTTCCTGCCCCATACATCCTGCTCCTGGGGGATTTCAACCGAAGGCACCTAAAAATGGAGGAATATAACAAAAAATGCTTTAGCAGAGACAACTCCAGGAGGCAGCTCGGATGAAAACTCGCACACACACGAGCTTTTAAATCTCTGCACTAAATTCATCTTAAACCAGCAAATAATAGAGCTAGTAAGACTGGAGAATACACTGGACCTCATCTTCACTAGCAATGATGATCTGATACGAAATATTACCATATCAAAAATAATATACTCAGATCACAAAGCAATAGAGGTTCAGACTTGTATGTGCGGGGCCCCAGATCAACATAATGTGATCAGTCACGAGGAAGCCTTCACCAAATTCAACTTCAGTAACAAAAACATTAGTCAACCAGGTCCTAATGATATAAACTGGGAAGATATCCTAAGCAACATGAATCCAAACCTATGTCTAGAAAAAAAATAACACTGTGGCACTCGAGATATGCCCAAAACATATTCCTCTAAGGAAAAGGAAGAGAAGATGTAAACTAGAAAGAGAAAGGCACTCCCTATACAGGTGAAGGAGAAGAATAACAGACCAGCCAAATCTAAGTCGAGAACAACATCCAGTACTGGGCCCCTACTTAGACGAGATGGGTCCTACACAGATGACAGCAAGAAAATGAGTGAGCTACTCAAGTCCCAGTATGACTCGGTTTTTTGCGACCGCTAACCAGACTGAGAGTCGAAGACCTAAATGATTTTTTTTTATGAGCGAGACGCAGAATTTGGCAGATACAAACCTATCTGATATTATTCTGACGCCAAATGACTTCGAAAAGGCGATCAATGACATGCCCATACTCTGTCCCAGGCCCAGACTCATGGAACTCTGTGTTCATCAAGAACTACAAGAAACCCCTTTCATGTGCTTTTAACATCCTATGGAGAGGGAGCATGGACACAGGGGTCGTCCCACACCTGCTAAAAACAACAAACATAGCCTCACTTCACAATGAAGGCAGTAAAGCAAAGAACTACAGACCGATAGTACTAACATCCCATACAAAAATCTTTGAAAGGATTCTAAGAAGCAAGATCGCCACTCATCTAGATAACCATTAGTTACACAACCCAGGGCAACATGGGTTTAGAGCAGGTCGCTCCTGCCTGTCCCAACTACTGGAGTAACTGGACCACTATGACAATGTCCTGGATGCTCTAGAAGACAATCAAAACGTTGATGTGATATACACAGACTTTGCAAAAGCCTTTGACATGTGTAACCATGGTGAAATAGCGCACAAAATGCATGATAAAGGAATATCAGGAAAAGTTGGTATATGGATCTATAATTTCGTAACAAACAGAACACAAAGAGTAGTGGTAAACAGAGAACAGTCTGATGCGGCTACTGTGAAAAGCTCTGTTCCATAAGGCACAGTACTCGCTCCCATCCTGTTCCTCATCCCTATATCTGACATAGACAGGGATGTAAGCCACAGCACATATCTTCCTTTACAGGTGACACCCAAATCTGCATGACGGTGTCTTCCATTGAAGACACTGCAAGACTCCAAGCGGACATCAACCAAATCTTTAGATGGGCCACAGAAAGCAATATGAAGTTCAATAATGAGAAATTTCAATTACTCCGATATGGCAAACGTGAGGAAATTAAAACTTTATCGGAGTAGAAAACAAACTCCAACCATACAATAGAGCGAAAAATTAATGTAAAAGACATGGGAGTGATAATGTCAGAGGATCTCACTTTTAAAAACCACAACATTGTATCAATCGCATCTGCTAGAAAATGACAGGATAGATAATGAGAACCTTCAAAGCCAGGGATGCCAAGCCCATGATGACACTCTTCAGGTCGCTTGTTCTATCTAGGCTGGAATATTGCTGCACACTAACAGCACCTTTCAAGGCAGGTGAAATTGCTGACCTAGAAAATGCACAGAGAACTTTCACGGCACACATAAGTGCGGTAAAACACCTCAATTACTGGGAATATTTGAAGTTCCTCGACCTGTACTCCCTGGAATGCAGGCAGAAGAAATACATGATTACCTGGAGTTTACCTGGAGAGAGTTTCGGGGGTCAACGCCCCCGCGGCCCGGTCTGTGACCAGGCCTCCTGGTGGATCAGCACCTGATCAACCAGGCTGTTGCTGCTGGCTGCACGCAAACCAACGTACGAGCCACAGCCCGGCTGATCAGGAACTGACTTTAGGTGCTTGTCCAGTGCCAGCTTGAAGACTGCCAGGGGTCTGTTGGTAATCCCCCTTATGTGTGCTGGGAGGCAGTTGAACAGTCTCGGGCCCCTGACACTTATTGTATGGTCTCTTAACGTGCTAGTGACACCCCTGCTTTTCATTGGGGGGATGGTGCATCGTCTGCCAAGTCTTTTGCTTTCGTAGTGAGTGATTTTCGTGTGCAAGTTCGGTACTAGTCCCTCTAGGATTTTCCAGGTGTATATAATCATGTATCTCTCCCTCCTGCGTTCCAGGGAATACAGGTTTAGAAACCTCAAGCGCTCCCAGTAATTGAGGTGTTATATCTCCGTTATGCGTGCCGTGAAAGTTCTCTGTACATTTTCTAGGTCGGCAATTTCACCTGCCTTGAAAGGTGCTGTTAGAGTGCAGCAATATTCCAGCCTAGATAGAACAAGTGACCTGAAGAGTGTCATCATGGGCTTGGCCTCCCTAGTTTTGAAGGTTCTCATTATCCATCCTGTCATTTTTCTAGCAGATGCGATTGATACAATGTTATGGTCCTTGAAGGTGAGATCCTCCGACATAATCACTCCCAGGTCTTTGACGTTGGTGTTTTGCTCTATTTTGTGGCCAGAATTTGTTTTGTACTCTGATGAAGATTTAATTTCCTCATGTTTACCATATCTGAGTAATTGAAATTTCTCATCGTTGAACTTCATATTGTTTTCTGCAGCCCACTGAAAGATTTGGTTGATGTCCGCCTGGAGCCTTGCAGTGTCTGCAATGGAAGACACTGTCATGCAGATTCGGGTGTCATCCGCAAAGGAAGACACGGTGCTGTGGCTGACATCCTTGTCTATGTCGGATATGAGGATGAGGAACATGATGGGAGCTAGTACTGTGCCTTGTGGAACAGAGCTTTTCACCGTAGCTGCCTCGGACTTTACTCTGTTGACGACTACTCTCTGTGTTCTGTTAGTGAGGAAATTATAGATCCATCGACCGACTTTTCCTGTTATTCCTTTAGCGCGCATTTTGTGCGCTATTACGCCATGGTCACACTTGTCGAAGGCTTTTGCAAAGTCTGTATATATTACATCTGCATTCTTTTTGTCTTCTAGTGCATTTAGGACCTTGTCGTAGTGATCCAGTAGTTGAGACAGACAGGAGCGACCTGTTCTAAACCCATGTTGCCCTGGGTTGTGTAACTGATGGGTTTCTAGATGGGTGGTGATCTTGCTTCTTAGGACCCTTTCAAAGATTTTTATGATATGGGATGTTAGTGCTATTGGTCTGTAGTTCTTTGCTGTTGCTTTACTGCCCCCTTTGTGGAGTGGGGCTATGTCTGTTGTTTTTAGAGACTGAGGGACGACCCCCGTGTCCATGCTCCCTCTCCATAGGATGGAAAAGGCTCGTGATAGGGGCTTCTTGCAGTTCTTGATGAACACAGAGTTCCATGAGTCTGGCCCTGGGGCAGAGTGCATGGGCATGTCATTTATCGCCTGTTCGAAGTCATTTGGCGTCAGGATAACATCGGATAGGCTTGTGTTAATCAAATTTTGTGGCTCTCTCATAAAAAAATCATTTTGATCTTCGACTCTCAGTCTGGTTAGCGGCTTGCTAAAAACTGAGTCATATTGGGACTTGAGTAGCTCACTCATTTCCTTGCTGTCATCTGTGTAGGACCCATCTTGTTTAAGTAGGGGCCCAATACTGGACGTTGTTCTCGATTTTGATTTGGCATAGGAGAAGAAATACTTTGGGTTTCTTTCGATTTCATTTATGGCTTTTAGTTCTTCCCGCGATTCCTGACTCCTAAAGGATTCTTTTAGCTTAAGTTCGATGCTTGCTATTTCTCTGACCAGTGTCTCCCTACGCATTTCAGATATATTGACCTCTTTTAGCCGCTCTGTTATTCTTTTCCGTCGCCTGTAAAGGGAGCGCCTGTCTCTTTCTATTTTACATCTACTCCTCCTTTTTCTTAGAGGAATAAGCCTTGTGCATACATCGAGTGCCACCGAGTTAATCTGTTCTAGGCATAAGTTTGGGTCTGTGTTGCTTAGTATATCTTCCCAGCTTATATCGGTTAGGACTTGGTTTACTTGGTCCCACTTTATGTTTTTGTTATTGAAGTTGAATTTGGTGAATGCTCCCTCGTGACTAGTCTCATTTTGTCGGTCTGGGGCTCCACGCATACATGTCTGAACCTCAATTATGTTGTGATCTGAGTATATTGTTTTTGATATGGTGACATTTCTTATCAGATCATCATTGTTAGTGAAGATGAGGTCTAGTGTATTCTCCAGTCTAGTAGGCTCTATTATTTGCTGGTTTAAATTGAATTTTGTGCAGAGATTTAAAAGCTCGTGTGAGTGTGAGTTTTCATCAGAGCTGCCTCCTGGTGTTATTACTGCAACAATATTATTTGCTATATTCCTCCATTTTAGGTGCCTTAAGTTGAAATCCCCCAGGAGCAAGATGTTGGGTGCAGGAGCTGGAAGATTTTCCAGACAGTGGTCAATTTTTAACAGCTGTTCCTGGAATTGCTGGGATGTTGCATCCGGAGGCTTGTAGACTACCACAATGACTAGGTTTTGGTTCTCGACCTTTACTGCTAAAACTTCCACTACGTCATTTGAGGCATTAAGCAGTTCTGTGCAAACAAGTGACTCTGCAATGTACAGGCCAACCCCCCCCCCCTTTTGCCTGCTCACTCTGTCACATCTGTATAGGTTGTAACCTGGGATCCATATTTCGTTGTCCAAGTGATCCTTTATGTGGGTCTCAGTGAAAACCGCGAACATTGCCTTTGCCTCTGCAAGCAGTCCATGGATGAAAGGTATTTTGTTGTTTGTTGCTGGCTTTAGACCCTGTATATTTGCAAAGAAGAATGTTATCGGACTGGTGGTATTGTTGGTACTGGGGGGGGATTTTTTTTCCGGCATTAGTATCTGTATCTGTTGGTTTGGAGTGGAGGCCATCGACTGTGGTTCCACTCCAGGAATGACTGGATTTGGTGTACGATTTCTGCCATTTCCTGCCAGTTTTTTTTCCTTCCTGGCACTAAAAAACCTCTCCCTCTTGAGTGGCTGTGGCTACCCAGGTTTTCCCATGGCCTGGATGTTTTGTATCTTTTTGTCCCCTTTAGATGGTATGCCTGGCAATTTAAGTTATAGCACAGTCTTTCCTGTACTGAAGAGGTACACATTTCAGGGTGAAAAAGCTTACAGGAAGGGAGTTTGTATTTTCCTGTTGTCATATGGGCATGGCATTTTCTAGGGTGGTCATAGTTGCATGTCCCATCTGTTTTTCCAGATTTCCCATGCCAGCAGATACCAAGTGCATAGTATGTGCACAGGCTTGGTTTCCGCTTGCCTTGGGTTTCTGTGACTGTATTCCCTGTTGGTGCATGTTTCCCTGTCTTACTTCTATCCTCCCTAGCACCAACAATGGAGCTCCCACCAGTTGTTTTTGGTAATTTATCCTCACTATTGCTATTGGAGTCCTCTTGTTTGCTATTTCCTGCGGTATTTCTAGTTTGCAATATTGGTTTTATCTTATCTTTGACTACACTTGTTTCCCTACTATGGCTCCTGTCCCCTATGAGGTCATTTATATGTATTCCTTCCTGCGTATAATTCCCGACTACCTGGACAAAATCTCCAGCTTCACCATTACTGTCTCCCAGGACAGTATCTCCAGCTTCACCATTTCTGTCTCCCAGGACAGCACCTCCAGCTTCACCATTACTGTCTCCCAGGACAGCACTATCAGCCCCACATTTACTGACTACCAGGACATCACCTCCAGCCTTACAGTTTGTGACTACATGGCCAGTATCAAGGGCAGTACCATTCAGCCCAGACTTTTTATGTTCCCATCTGGTGTAGAAAGCTTCCAGGTTTTCTATGAAAGTAGCTTTGATGTTGTCCTCTTTTAATACCCTTGTGATTTTAGTCCACAGATTTTCCTCATTTGGGCATACCCAAAAACACTTCTCTGTTTTAATACTGCTTGTAGCTAGTTCTGGGATATCTGCACAAGGAGCGTGACACCAATTTCCACAAAAAAGACAATTTATCCATGTGGAAGCCCGTTTGTTTGACTGACCACAGACTACACACAGCTTCATAATGATTTGAATGGTCGATTTACTGCAATTCTACTAGCAACCTCTTGAATATTATATTAATAACCTTAAATGAAGCTCTAGCTATTTGTATTTCTGTTTCTAACTCTTTTTGTATATTGGACAGCTTACCGTCACGTTCCTGATTTTTAATGTTTGTGTTTATAAGGGCGCCTACAACCCCATCCGTTTACAGTCTGCTTTATTGTCCAACGAAACTGTTTGAAACCAGTCCCGGGATTAGTACCAAATTTGCACATTAAAATTACTCTCTATGAAAGCAAAAGATTTGGCAGATGATGCAACATCCCCCCAATGAAAAGCAGGGGTGTCACTTGCACGATAAGAGACAACACAATAAGTGTCAGGGGCCCAAGACTTTTCATCTGCCTCCCATCATACATAAGGGAGAATTATCAATAGACCCTTGACTGTCTTCAAGAAGACGCTGGACAGGCACCTAAAGTTAGTACCTGACCAGCCGGGCTGTGGTTCGTACGTCGGGTTGTTTGCGGCCAACAGTAACAGCCTGGTTGATCAGGTACTGATCCGCCACGTGGCCTGGCCATAGACCTGTCCGCGGGGACGTTGTCCCCTGGAACACCCTCCAGGTACAGTGTTTCCGCCTGAAATGCTCTGCATAACAGGATCCTTTCTATAAAGGACTTTTTACTTTAGTTCTAAGCGTAATCTAATTTTGCCAGAAATGCTGTTCATGATTTCGAGTTTTTCGAGGAACTTCATTAAGCCGTCTGCTTCATAAAGTTCCTGGAGAGCGAAACGTCATCACAATAAAATATCATATTAGTTGCACTTGTGTCCTTTTACTCTACATAAAGACGGTAATTCTACCAACATTAATACAGTTTGTCAATTCTTTAGATTTTATTTATACATGATTAAAAAAAATGAGTTATACTTTATTAACACACGCTTTAAAATTAAAAAAAAGAGATGTAATTGTTTTTGAACTCAAAATATAAATAAAAGTTTATAATGATAATGAAAATATTTTAGGCTCGAGTTACAGTATGACAACAATGGCAGCTGGACTGAGGTTGTTGAGATGTTGTCAAGGTGTTTCCTTGCAGGATGTACACTTGTACAAGGTAAGTCACACTCATACACTACCACATGATGAGTCTACATACTGACACATAATACCTTTGTATGTTGTTTAACTCTTAATTATATAATTTTTGTATATCGAGGACCATAATGGAAATACGTAAGTCACTTTGATTTTTTTTTTTTTTTTGGGGGGGGGGGTTATTCTCGGTAATTTACATATATTACTAGGTATGATAATTGTACTTATGTGTACCTGTACCTAAGTAAACTTATTCATGTTACAGCAGTAATTGATATTGACTAAATTTACTGACAATGAAACTGACGCGTCACTTTTCTAAAAAAAAAAAAAAGTGCGAAGCCTCAATAATAGACTTTATAATAGACTTCGTCCAATAAAAAAACAGATCACAGCAAAGAGATCAATTAGCCTATGATCAACAAATGTCGTACTTGGGTCCATTGATGAAAAAAAAAAAATCAGATTGATATTAAACAAAAAAGGGGAAAAAATTGCACATCAGTACCTACTTACTGCTAGGTGAACAATGTTAGCAGATGTAAGAAAACATGCCCAATGTTTCCACCATGCCAAACTACCTCAACAACACCTCAGCCCTCTGGATAATAGTTTTAGGTAATCCCGCACCTCCTAATTTCCTAACTACGAATTCTCTGCATTATATTCACACATTGCCCTTGGACACAACATCTCCACTGCCTCCAGCTGCCTTGTTGCAACATTCACCACCTATGCTTCACACTCATGTAAGTGTTGGTATCACTATACATGTACTCTCATACATTCCCCTCTTTGCTTCCATGAACAAAGTTCTTTGTCTCCACAGACTCCTCAGTGCACTACTCACCTTTTTTACCTCATCAATTCTATCATTCACCTCTTCTTTCATAGACCTATCCGCTGACACATCCACTCCTAAATATCTGAATGCATTCATCTCTTCCATACTCTCTCCCTCCAATCTGATATCCAATCTTTTGTTAGGTAATTTTTTTATTATCCTCATCACCTTACTCTTTCCTATATTCACATTTAAATTTCTTCTTTTACATACCCTGCCAAATTTATCCACCAACCTCTGCAACTTCTCTTCAGAATCTCCCAAAAGCACAGTGTCATCAGCAAAGAGCAACTGTGACAACTCCCACTTTGTGGGAGAAAATATCTGCCTGGATGATGACTAATAAACTTACCCTGAATACTGATAAAACCTATTTCATTCAGTTTGGAAACAAAGCTGCAAATGATCCAATTAACATTACACTAAATGAATCATCAGTCACAAGACTCACAGAGGGACAATTCCTAGGTATCCACCTTGACAGTAGCCTTAAGTTCTGGACACACATACAACAAATCACCAAGAAAATCTCCAAGACTGTAGGCATACTATCAAAGATAAGGTACTACGTTCCACAATCAGCTCTCCTGGCACTGTACCATTCACTCATATACCCTTATCTTACATATGGAATTTGTGCATGGGGATCAACAACATCCAATCACCTAAAACCCCTAATAACCCAGCAAAAGGCAACAGTAAGAATGATAACAAATTCCCACTCCCGCCAGCATACTCCACCAATTTTCAAAAGTCTGAATCTGCTTACCATTAAGAACATCCATACTTATTCATGTGCCTACTACATACACAGAACAATACCCACAAATATAAACCCTCCTCTCAAACTTTTCCTCACCAACCTAAACAGGACACATGACCACAACACAAGACACAGATCTCTTTTTGATATACTTCGTGTCCATATCACACTGTGTAAAAACTCTATGCACATAAAGGGCCCCAAAATATGGAATTCATTACCAGAAGATATTAAAGTAACCTGGTCTGAAAATAGATTTAAGCCTCTTCTCAAAAGCCACTTAATCACCCTAGACTAAATGCTAAATACTCAGTACACACTTACTCACTTATGTACTCCCACATCATAATTTCAACAATCACTTTGAACCTTTTATCCATTGTTGACAGGAATATAATTGAATCATTGTTTTCACAAAAAGCATTTTTGAATATATGAATATAGCTTTTGTCTTATACAAATTAGATTCACTTATAATTAATAATCTACTGTACAACTATGAAATAATTACTATCCTACTGTACAACTATGATATAATCCTTAGTGTTAAGTAGACTGTAAGCTAATAATGTTAAGTTGGCCCATAATGCCTAGGCATAATAGAGGTTCTCTTTGCATTGCAACCCACTATTGTAAATACAAAATCTCGGTGTACTGTTTGCAAAGACATAAAATAAATAAATAAATAAATAAATAAATAAACCCCACACCTCCTGCCAACACCTGAGCATTCACTTCTCTTACAACCCCATCTATAAATATATTGAACAACCACGGTGACATCACACATCCTTGTCTAAGGCCTACTTTTACTGGGAAATAATCTCCCTCTCTCCTACACACACTAACCTGAGCCTCATTATCCTCGTAAAAATTCTTCACTGCTTTCAGTAACCTACCTCTTATTCCATTCATTTGCAACATGTGCCACATTGCCCCCCTATCCACTCTCTCATATGCCTTTTCCAAATCTATCTATATATATATATATATATATATATATATATATATATATATATATATATATATATATATATATACACACACACACACACACACACACACACACACACACACACACACACACACACACACACACACACACACACACACACACACACACACACACACACACACACACACACACACACACACACACACACACCTACCTACCTACCTACCTACCTACCTACCTACCTACCTTTTGGTACATACTCGCCAGTCTACTGGTTCTTGGGATTAATAATGGGAAGGCTTTAGAAGTTCATCTAATTTAATTTTAGTTAGTATTTTGCTATAAACCATTAAACATTTTCCTGTCTCAAGTTTAAATTTGCACTGATTTTACACACACACACACACACACACACACACACACACACACACACACACACACAGGACTACAAAGAGACCTGGACAGGCTATAAGCCTGGTCCAGCAACTGGCTCCTTGAATTTAACCCTGCCAAATGCAAAGTCATGAAGATTGGGGAAGGGCAAAGAAGACCGCAGACACAATATAGTTTAGATGGCCAAAGACTGCAAACCTCACTCAAGGAAAAAGATCTGGGGGTGAGCATAACACCGAGCATATCTCCTGAGGCGCACATCAATCAGATAACTGCTGCAGCATACGGGCGCCTGGCAAACCTACGGATAGCGTTCCGATACCTGAGTAAGGATTCGTTTAAGACTCTGTATACCATTTACGTCAGGCCCATACTGGAGTATGCAGCACCAGTTTGGAATCCACACCTAGTCAAGCACGTCAAGAAATTAGAGAAAGTGCAAAGGTTTGCAACAAGACTAGTCCCAGAGCTACGGGGATTGTCCTACGAAGAAAGGTTGAGGGAAATCGGCCTGACGACACTGGAGGACAGGAAGGTCAGGGGAGACATGATAACGACATATAAAATACTGCGCGGAATAGACAAGGTGGACAAAGACGGGATGTTCCAGAGAAGGGACACAGACACAAGAGGTCACAATTGGAAGTTGAAGACTCAGATGAATCAAAGGGATGTTAGGAAGTATTTCTTCAGTCATAGAGTAGTCAGGCCGTGGAATAGCCTAGAAAGTGACATAGTGGAGGCGGGAACCATACATAGTTTTAAGGCGAGGTATGATAGAGCTCATGGGCCAGGGAGAGAGAGGACCTAGTAGCAATCAGCGAAGAGGCAGGGCCAGGAGCTGTGACTCGACCCGTGCAACCACAAATAGGTGAGTAAAAATAGGTGAGTGTACACACACACAGGAGCTAAGACTCGACCCCTGCAACCACAAATAGGTGAGTACACACACACACACACACACACACACACACACACACACACACACACACACACACACACACACACACACACACACACGACCCCTGCAACCTCAACTAGGCGAGTACACACACACACACACACACACACACACACACACACACACACACACACACACACACACACACACACACACACACACACACACACACTCTTATATACAACAGGCCAAGTGTCTAATTGACATGTGCCTAGGACAAAATGGTAACTAACACACACACACACACACTTATGTACAACAGGCCAAGTGTCTAATCGACGTGCCTAGGACAAAATGGTAACTAACACACACACACACACACACTTATATACAACAGGCCAAGTGTCTAATTGACATGTGCCTAGGACAAAATGGTAACTAACACACACACACACACACACACACACACACACACACACACACACACACACACACACACACACACACACACACACACACAGTGGACCCCCGGTTAATGATTTTAATCCGTGCAAGAGGGGTAATTGTTATGCGAAATAATCGTTATGTGAATGAATTTTCCCCATAAGAAATAATGGAAATAAAATTAATCCGTGCAAGACACCCAAAAGTATGAAAAAAAATTTTTTTTACCACATGAAATGTTAATTTTAATACACACAAACTGAAAAAGGCATGCACAATTACATGACACTTACTTTTATTGAAGATCTGGTGATGATTGATGGGATGGGAGGAGGGGAGAGAGAGTGTTAGTGTTTAGAAGGGGAATCCCCTTCCATTAGGACTTGAGGTAGCAAGTCCTTTTCTGGGGTTACTTCCCTTCTTCTTTTAATGCCACTAGGGCCAGCTTCAGAGTCACTGGACTTCTTTCGCACAAGATATCTGTCCATAGTGGCCTGTACCTCTCGTTCCTTTATGACTTGCCTAAAGTGTTTCACAACATTGTCAGTGTAATAATCACCAGCACGGCTTGCAATAGCTGTGTGAGGGTGATTTTCATCCATGAAGGTTTGCACTTCAAGCCACTTTGCACAGATTTCCTTTATCTTTGTAGTAGGCAACTTCTTCAATTTCTCTCTCCCCTCCTCTGAACCAGTTTCCCCAGGTCTGGCCTCTTGCTCTTGAAGTTGATCTATCAGCTCATCAGTGGTTAGTTCTTCATTGTCCTCCTCCACCAACTCTTCCACATCCTCCCCACTAACCTCCAACCCCAAGGACTTTCCCAATGCCACAATGGATTCCTCAACTGGCACAGGATTCTCAGGGTTAGCCTCAAACCCTTCAAAATCCCTTTTGTCTACACATTCTGGCCACAGTTTCTTCCAAGCAGAGTTCAAGGTCTTCTTAGTCACTCCCTCCCAAGCCTTACCTATAAGGTTTACACAATTGAGGATATTAAAGTGCTCTCTCCAAAACTCTCTTAGAGTCAGTTGAGCTTCTGAGGTCACTACAAAGCACCTTTCAAACAGAGCTTTTGTGTACAGTTTTTTGAAGTTTGCAATAACCTGCTGGTCCATGGGCTGCAGGAGAGGAGTGGTATTAGGAGGCAAAAACTTCACCTTAATGAAGCTCATGTCCCCATAAAGTCGCTCTGCCACGTCTGTAGGATGACCAGGGGCATTGTCTAACACCAGGAGGCACTTAAGGTCTAATTTCTTTTCAGTTAGGTAATCTTTCACATTGGGGGCAAATGCATGGTGTAACCAGTTATAGAAAAAGTCCCTAGTGACCCATGCCTTACTGTTTGCCCTCCACAGCACACACAAATTATCCTTGAGGACATTCTTTTGCCTGAACGCTCTGGGAGTTTCAGAGTGATACACTAATAAAGGCTTAACTTTGCAATCACCACTAGCATTGGCACACATCAACAAAGTAAGCCTGTCTTTCATAGGCTTATGTCCTGGGAGTGCCTTTTCCTCCTGAGTAATGTAGGTCCTGCTTGGCATTTTCTTCCAGAACAGGCCTGTTTCATCACAATTAAACACTTGTTCAGGTTTCAGTCCTTCACTGTCTATGTACTCCTTGAATTCCTGCACATATTTTTCAGCCGCTTTGTGGTCCGAACTGGCAGCCTCACCATGCCTTATCACACTATGGATGCCACTACGCTTCTTAAATCTCTCAAACCAACCTTTGCTGGCCTTAAATTCACTCACATCATCACTAGTTGCAGGCATTTTTTTAATTAAATCCTCAAGCAACTTCCTAGCCTTTTCACATATGATCGCTTGAGAGACGCTATCTCCTGCTAGCTGTTTTTCATTTATCCACACCAATAAGAGTCTCTCAACATCTTCCATCACTTGCGATCTTTGTTTCGAAAACACAGTTAAACCTTTGGCAAGAACAGCTTCCTTGATTGTCTTTCTGGTGCCCACAATAGTAGCGATGGTTGATTGGGGTTTCTTGTACAACTTGACTAGGTCGGCGATACGCACTCCACTTTCATACTTATCAATGATCTCTTTCTTCATTTCAATGGGAATTCTCACCCTTATTGGTGTACGGTTGGCACTAGAAGCTTTCTTGGGGCCCATGGTCACTTATTTTCCAGAAACAGCACCGAAAACACTGTAATAATACGAAATATTCCGAGTGTATGCTTGGATGTTACCGCGGAGGCTGGCTGGTAAACAATGGCACGGGCGGCACATGTGAGGCTGGCTGAGGGCGCACATTGGACGCGTCTCGGACGAAAATCGGTGAGCGGGTTTTTAATCGGTATGCGCGGCAAAATTTTTGCGATTAAAGTAAGCGGTATGCGGATTAATCGCTATGTGATGCCATCGTTATGCGGGGGTCCACTGTATATATATATATTACCTGGAGTTTACCTGGAGAGAGTTCCGGGGGTCAACGCCTCCGCGACCCGGACTGTGACCAGGCCTCCTGATGGATCAGAGCCTGATCAACCAGGCTGTTACTACTGGCTGCACGCAAACCAACGTACGAGCCATAGCCCGGCGGGTCAGGAACCGACTTTAGGTGCTTGTCCAGTGCCAGCTTGAAGACTGCCAGGGGTCTGTTGGTAATCCCCCTTATGTATGCTGGGAGGCAGTTGAACAGTCTCTGGCCCCTGACACCTATTGTATGGTCTCGTAACATGCTAGTGACACCCCTTTTCATTGGGGGGATGTTGCATTGTCTGCCAAGTCTTTTGCTATCGTGGTGAGTGATTTTCGTGTGCAAGTTTGGTACTAGTCCCTCTACGATTTTCCAGGTGTATATAATCATGCATCTCTCCCGCCTGTGTTAAAGGGAATACAGATTCAGGAACCTCAAGCGCTCCCAGTATATATACATATATATATATACAAAAATATATATATATATATATATATATATATATATATATATATATATATATATATATATATATATATATATATATATATATATATACATATATATATATATATACACACATACATACATACATACATACATACATACATACATACAGTGGACCCCCGATTTACGATCAGCTCCCAATGCGACCAATTATGTAAGTGTATTTATGTAAGTGTGTTTGTACGTGTATGTTTGGGGGTCTGAAATGGACTAATCTAATTCACAATATTCCTTATGGGAACAAATTCGGTCAGTACTGGCACCTGAACATACTTCTGGAATGAAATAATATCTGAAACCGGGGATCCACTCTGTATATATATATATATATATATATATATATATATATATATATATATACATGTATACAGTATATATATATATATATATATACATGTATACAGTATATATATATGTCGTGACGAATATGTAAAACTGGTCAATTAGCAAGAACTCATTTAAAATTAAGTCCTTTCTAAAATTTTCTCTTATACGTTTAAAGATATATTTTTTTCATTAATGTTAATGTAAAAATTTTTAATTTTGCTCCAAAAGAATCTTAGAAAACTTACCTAACCTTATTATAACAAGAAAAATTTATTTTAGCCTAACCCAACTAAATATATTTTAGATTTGTTTACAGTAATTTAATACTAAACAAACACAGTGAAATATATTTTTTTCGTTAGGCTCAGAATGATTTTGGCAAAATTATTGCATACACAAATTTTCGCTTGTCCTATATGACAAGATGAGCATTGCTATTTAAGCCAAGATCGCAAGTTCTGCCTATTCGGCACGACATATATATATATATATATATATATACATACACATACATACATACACATACATACATACATACATACATACATACATACATACATACATACATACATACATACATACATACATACATTGGACCCCCGATTTACGATCAGCTCCCAATGTGACCAATTATGTAAGTGTATTTATGTAAGTGTGTTTGTACATGTATGTTTGGGGGTCTGAAATGGACTAATCTAATTCACAATATTCCTTATGGGAACAAATTCGGTCAGTACTGGCACCTGAACATACTTCTGGAATGAAATAATATCGTAAACCGGGGGTCCACTCTGTATATATATATATATATATATATATATATATATATATATATATATATATATATATATATATATATATATATATATATATATATATACATGTATATATATATATGTCGTGATGAATATGAAAAACTGGTCAATTAGCAAGAACTCATTTAAAATTAAGTCCTTTCTAAAATTTTCTCTTATACATTTAAAGATATATTTTTTTCATTAATGTTAATGTAAAAATTTTTAATTTTGCTCCAAAAGAATCTTAGAAAACTTACCTAACCTTATTATAACAAGAAAAATTTATTTTAGCCTAACCCAACTAAATATATTTTAGATTTGTTTACAGTAATTTAATACTAAACAAACACAGTGAAATATATTTTTTTCGTTAGGCTCAGAATGATTTTGGCAAAATTATTGCATACACAAATTTTCGCTTGTCCTGTATGGCAAGATGAGCGTTGCTATTTAAGCCAAGATCGCAAGTTCTGCCTATTCGGCACGACATATATATATACATATATATATATATATATATATATATCTATATATATATATATATATATATATATATATATATATATATATATATATATACATACATACATACATACATACAGTGGACCCCCGATTTACGATCAGCTCCCAATGCGACCAATTATGTAAGTGTATTTATGTAAGTGTGTTTGTACGTGTATGTTTGGGGGTCTGAAATGGACTAATCTAATTCACAATATTCCTTATGGGAACAAATTCGGTCAGTACTGGCACCTGAACATACTTCTGGAATGAAATAATATCGTAAACCGGGGGTCCACTGTATATATATATATATATATATATATATATATATAATGATGAAGTAAAGGATGTGATAAAAGAGAAAAAGGTAGCTTATGAGAGGTTTTTACAAAGCAGAAGTGTTATAAGAAGAGCAGACTATGTATATGGAGAGTAAAAGAAAGGTGAAGAGAGTGGTGAGAGAGTGCAAAAGGAGAGCAGATGAAAGAGTGGGAGAGGCACTGTTAAGAAATTTTATTGAAAATAATAAAAAATTTTGGAGTGAGTTAAACAAGTTAAGAAAGCCTAGGGAAAGTATGGATTTGTCCGTTAAAAACAGAGTAGGGGAGTTAGTAGATGGGGAGAGGGAGGTATTAGGTAGATGGCGAGAATATTTTGAGGAACTTTTAAATGTTGAGGAAGAAAGGGAGGCGGTAATTTCATGCACTGGCCAGGGAGGTATACCATCTTTTAGGAGTGAAGAAGAGCAGAATGTAAGTGTGGTGGAGGTACGTGAGGCATTACGTAGAATGAAAGGGGGTAAAGCAGCTGGAACTGATGGGATCATGACAGAAATGTTAAAAGCAGGGGGGAATATAGTGTTGGAGTGGTTGGTACTTTTGTTTAATAAATGTATGAAAGAGGGGAAGGTACCTAGGGATTGGCGGAGAGCGTGTATAGTTCCTTTATATAAAGGAGAAGGGGACAAAAGAGATTGTAAAAATTATAGAGGAATAAGTTTACTGAGTATACCAGGAAAAGTATACGGTAGAGTTATAATTGAAAGAATTAGAGGTAAGACAGAATGTAGAATTGCGGATGAGCAAGGAGGCTTCAGAGTGGGTAGGGGATGTGTAGATCAAGTGTTTACATTGAAACATATATGTGAACAGTATTTAGATAAAGGTAGGGAAGTTTTTATTGCATTTATGGATTTAGAAAAGGCATATGATAGAGTGGATAGAGGAGCAATGTGGCAGATGTTGCAAGTTTATGGAATAGGTGGTAAGTTTTTAAATGCTGTAAAGAGCTTTTATGAGGATAGTGAGGCTCAGGTTAGGGTGTGTAGAAGAGAGGGAGACTACTTCCCGGTAAAAGTAGGTCTTAGACAGGGATGTGTAATGTCACCATGGTTGTTTAATATATTTATAGATGGGGTTGTAAAAGAAGTAAATGCTAGGGTGTTCGGGAGAGGGGTGGGATTAAATTATGGGGAATCAAACTCAAAATGGGAATTGACACAGTTACTTTTTGCTGATGATACTGTGCTTATGGGAGATTCTAAACAAAAATTGCAAATGTTAGTGGATGAGTTTGAGAATGTGTGTAAAAGTAGAAAGTTGAAAGTGAACATAGAAAAGAGTAAGGTGATGAGGGTATCAAATTATTTAGATAAAGAAAAATTGGATATCAAATTGGGGAGGAGGAGTATGGAAGAAGTGAATGTTTTCAGATACTTGGGAGTTGACGTGTCGGCGGATGGATTTATGAAGGATGAGGTTAATCATAGAATTGATGAGGGAAAAAAGGTGAGTGGTGCGTTGAGGTATATGTGGAGTCAAAAAACGTTATCTATGGAGGCAAAGAAGGGAATGTATGAAAGTATAGTAGTACCAACACTCTTATATGGATGTGAAGCTTGGGTGGTAAATGCAGCAGCGAGGAGACGGTTGGAGGCAGTGGAGATGTCCTGTCTAAGGGCAATGTGTGGTGTAAATATTATGCAGAAAATTCGGAGTGTGGAAATTAGGAGAAGGTGTGGAGTTAATAAAAGCATTAGTCAGAGGGCAGAAGAGGGGTTGTTGAGGTGGTTTGGTCATTTAGAGAGAATGGATCAAAGAATGACATGGAAAGCATATAAATCTATAGGGGAAGGAAAGAGGGGTAGGGGTCGTCCTCAAAAGGGTTGGAAAGAGGGGGTAAAGGAGGTTTTGTGGGCGAGGGGCTTGGACTTCCAGCAAGCGTGCATGAGCGTGTTAGATAGGAGTGAATGGAGACGAATGATACTTGGGACCTGACGATCTGTTGGAGTGTGAGCAGGGTAATATTTAGTGAAGGGATTCAGGGAAACCGGTTATTTTGTTATAGTCGGACTTGAGTCCTGGAAATGGGAAGTACAATGCCTGCACTTTAAAGGAGGGGTTTGGGATATTGGCAGTTTGGAGGGATATGTTGTGTATCTTTATACGTATATGCTTCTAAACTGTTGTATTCTGAGCACCTCTGCAAAAGCAGTGATAATGTGTGAGTGTGGTGAAAGTGTTGAATGATGATGAAAGTATTTTCTTTTTGGATATTTTCTTTCTTTTTTGGGTCACCCTGCCTCGGTGGGAGACGACCAACTTGTTGAAAAATATATATATATATATATATATATATATGCAAAACAACCACTCTGAAAGAATAGAGAAATTCCAAGCGCTTTCGTGACTACTCACATTATCAAGGAACTATGAAAGTGAAGCATCCAAGGAAGCTATATAAGGGGTCGGCCAGCACCTCACTATCAGATCCCACAACGGTTAAACATGTGACGCGCAGTTTTGACAATAATATGAATATTTCCTTTGGTTTATATAAATTAGATCCATTTATAATTAATAGAATTTGGGTAGAATTTAATAATACACTGGACAAATAAATAGCTTGGGGGTGAGTTTTGCAAAGGACCTATCCAAGTTGGCTCGCCGCGCGTCACGTGTTTAACCGTTGTGGGATCTGATAGTGAGGTGCTGGCCGACCCCTTATATAGCTTCCTTGGATGCTTCACTTTCATAGTTCCTTGATAATGTGAGTAGTCACGAAAGCGCTTGGAATTTCTCTATTCTTTCAGAGTGGTTGTTTTGCATATTTTGAAATCACCTGTTTACTGTGATCTTATTGCATATATATATATATATATATATATATATATATATATATATATATATATATATATATATATATATATATATATATATATATATATTATTTTTTATTAACATGCTGGCCGATTCCCACCAAGGCAGGGTGGCCCGAAAAAGAAAAACTTTCACCATCATTCACTCCATCACTGTCTTGCCAGAAGGGTGCTTTACACTACAGTTTTTAAACTGCAACATTAACACCCCTCCTTCAGAGTGCAGGCACTGTACTTCCCATCTCTAGGACTCAAGTCCGGCATGCTGGTTTCCCTGAACCCCATCATAAATGTTACTTTGTTCACACTCCAACAGCACGTCAAGTATTAAAAACCATTTGTCTCCATTCACTCCTATCAAACACGCTCACGCATGCCTGCTGGAAGTCCAAGCCCCTCGCACACAAAACCTTCTTTACCCCCTCCCTCCAACCTTTCCTAGGCCGACCCCTACCCCGCCTTCCTTCCACTACAGACTGATACACTCTTGAAGTCACTCTGTTGCGCTCCATTCTCTCTACATGTCCGAACCACCTCAACAACCCTTCCTCAGCCCTCTGGACAACAGTTTTGGTAATCCCGCACCTCCTCCTAACTTCCAAACTACGAATTCTCTGCATTATATTCACACCACACATTGCCCTCAGACATGACATCTCCACTGCCTCCAGCCTTCTCCTCGCTGCAACATTCATCACCCATGCTTCACACCCATATAAGAGCGTTGGTAAAACTATACTCTCATACATTCCCCTCTTTGCCTGCATGGACAAAGCTCTTTGTCTCCACAAACTCCTAAGTGCACCACTCACCCTTTTCCCCTCGTCAATTCTATGATTCACCTCATCTTTCATAGACCCATCCGCTGACACGTCCACTCCCAAATATCTGAATACATTCACCTCCTCCATACTCTCTCCCTCCAATCTGATATCCAATCTTTCATCACCTAATCTTTTTGTTATCCTCATAACCTTACTCTTTCCTGTATTCACTTTTAATTTTCTTCTTTTGTACACCCTACCAAATTCATCCACCAATCTCTGCATCTTCTCTTCAGAATCTCCCAAGAGCACAGTGTCATCAGCAAAGAGCAACTGTGACAACTCCCACTTTATGTGTGATTCTTTATCTTTTAACTCCACGCCTTTTGCCAAGACCCTGGCATTTACTTCTCTTACAACCCCATGTGTATATATATATATATATATATATATATATATATATATATATATATATATATATATATATATATATATATATATATATATATATATATATATATATTTATTTATTTATTATCACACCGGCCGATTCCCACCAAGGCAGGGTGGCCCGAAAAAGAAAAACTTTCACCATCATTCACTCCATCACTGTCTTGCCAGAAGGGTGCTTTACACTACAGTTTTTAAACTGCAACATTAACACCCCTCCTTCAGAGTGCAGGCACTGTACTTCCCATCTCCAGGACTCAAGTCCGGCCTGCCGGTTTCCCTGAATCCCTTCATAAATGTTACTTTGCTCACACTCCAACAGCACGTCAAGTATTAAAAACCATTTGTCTCCATTCACTCCTATCAAACACGCTCACGCATGCCTGCTGGAAGTCCAAGCCCCTCGCACACAAAACCTCCTTTACCCCCTCCCTCCAACCCTTCCTAGGCCGACCCCTACCCCGCCTTCCTTCCACTACAGACTGATACACTCTTGAAGTCATTCTGTTTCGCTCCATTCTCTCTACATGTCCGAACCACCTCAACAACCCTTCCTCAGCCCTCTGGACAACAGTTTTGGTAATCCCGCACCTCCTCCTAACTTCCAAACTACGAATTCTCTGCATTATATTCACACCACACATTGCCCTCAGACATGACATCTCCACTGCCTCCAGCCTTCTCCTCGCTGCAACATTCATCACCCACGCTTCACACCCATATAAGAGCGTTGGTAAAACTATACTCTCATACATTCCCCTCTTTGCCTCCAAGGACAAAGTTCTTTGTCTCCACAGACTCCTAAGTGCACCACTCACTCTTTTTCCCTCATCAATTCTATGATTCACCTCATCTTTCATAGACCCATCCGCTGACACGTCCACTCCCAAATATCTGAATACGTTCACCTCCTCCATACTCTCTCCCTCCAATCTGATATTCAATCTTTCATCACCTAATCTTTTTGTTATCCTCATAACCTTACTCTTTCCTGTATTCACCTTTATATATATATATATATATATATATACATATATAATATACATATATAAATATATATATATAATATACATATATATATATATATATACAGTGGACCCCCGGTTAACGATATTTTTTCACTCCAGAAGTATGTTCAGGTGCCAGTACTGACCGAATTTGTTCCCATAAGAAATATTGTGAAGTAGATTAGTCCATTTCAGACCCCCAAACATACACGTACAAACTCACTCACATAAATACACTAACATAATTGGTCGCATTCTGAGGTAATCGTTATGCGGGGGTCCACTGTATATATATATATACAGTGGACCCCCGGTTAACGATATTTTTTCATTCCAGAAGTATGTTCAGGTGCAAGTACTGACCGAATTTGTTCCCATAAGGAATATTGAGAAGTAGATTAGTCCATTTCAGACCCACAAACATACACGTATAAACGCACTTACATAAATACACTTGCATAATTGGTCGCATTGGGAGGTGATCGTTATGCGGGGGTCCACTGTGTGTATATATATATATATATATATATATATATATATATATATATATATATATATATATATATATATATATATATATATATAATTGTGGTAGGGGACCTGAATGCTAAAGTAGGAGAAACTCTTAGAGAGGGTGTGGTAGGTAAGTTTGGGGTGCCAGGTGTAAATGATAATGGGAGCCCTTTGATTGAACTTTGTATAGAAAGGGGTTTAGTTATAGGTAATACATATTTTAAGAAAAAGAGGATAAATAAGTATACAAGATGTGATGTAGGGCGAAATGACAGTAGTTTGTTGGATTATGTATTGGTAGATAAAAGACTGTTGAGTAGACTTCAGGATGTACATGTTTATAGGGGGGCCACAGATATATCAGATCACTTTCTAGTTGTAGCTACACTGAGAGTAAAAGGTAGATGGGATACAAAGAGAATAGAAGCATCAGGGAAGAGAGAGGTGAAGGTTTATAAACTAAAAGGAGGCAGTTAGGGAAAGATATAAACAGCTATTGGAGGATAAATGGGCTAATGAGAGCATAGGCAATGGGGTCGAAGAGGTATGGTGTAGGTTTAAAAATGTAGTGTTAGAGTGTTCAGCAGAAGTTTGTGGTTACAGGAAAGTGGGTGCGGGAGGGAAGAGGAGCGATTGGTGGAATGATGATGTAAAGAGAGTAGTAAGGGAGAAAAAGTTAGCATATGAGAAGTTTTTACAAAGTAGAAGTGATGCAAGGAGGGAAGAGTATATGGAGAAAAAGAGAGAGGTTAAGAGAGTGGTGAAGCAATGTAAAAAGAGAGCAAATGAGAGAGTGGGTGAGATGTTATCAAAAAATTTTGTTGAAAATAAGAAAAAGTTTTGGAGTGAGATTAACAAGTTAAGGAAGCCTAGAGAACAAATGGATTTGTCAGTTAAAAATAGGAGAGGAGAGTTATTAAATGGAGAATTAGAGGTATTGGGAAGATGGAGGGAATATTTTGAGGAATTGTTAAATGTTGATGAAGATAGGGAAGCTGTGATTTCGTGTATAGGGCAAGGAGGAATAACATCTTGTAGGAGTGAGGATGAGCCAGTTGTGAGTGTGGGGGAAGTTCGTGAGGCAGTAGGTAAAATGAAAGGGGGTAAGGCAGCCGGGATTGATGGGATAAAGATAGAAATGTTAAAAGCAGGTATGGATATAGTTTTGGAGTGGTTGGTGCAATTATTTAATAAATGTATGGAAGAGGGTAAGGTACCTAGGGATTGGCAGAGAGCATGCATAGTTCCTTTGTATAAAGGCAAAGGGGACAAAAGAAGAGTGCAAAAATTATAGGGGGTTAAGTCTGTTGAGTATACCTGGTAAAGTGTATGGTAGAGTTATTATTGAAAGAATTAAAAGTCAGACGGAGAATAGGATAGCAGATGAACAAGGAGGCTTTAGGAAAGGTAGGGGGTGTGTGGACCAGGTGTTTACAGTGAAACATATAAGTGAACAGTATTTAGATAAGGCTAAAGAGGTCTTTGTGGCATTTATGGATTTGGAAAAGGCGTGTGACAGGGTGGATAGGGGGGCAATGTGGCAGATGTTGCAGGTGTATGGTGTAGGAGGTAGGTTACTGAAAGCAGTGAAGAGTTTTTACGAGGATAGTGAGGCTCAAGTTAGAGTACGTAGGAAAGAGGGAAATTATTTCCCAGTAAAAGTAGGCCTTAGACAAGGATGTGTGATGTCACCGTGGTTGTTTAATATATTTATAGATGGGGTTGTAAGAGAAGTAAATGCGAGGGTCTTGACAAGAGGCGTGGAGTTAAAAGATAAAGAATCACACACAAAGTGGGAGTTGTCACAGTTGCTCTTTGCTGATGACACTGTGCTCTTGGGAGATTCTGAAGAGAAGTTGCAGAGATTGGTGGATGAATTTGGTAGGGTGTGCAAGAGAAGAAAATTAAAAGTGAATACAGGAAAGAGTAAGGTTATGAGGATAACAAAAATATTAGGTGATGAAAGATTGGATATCAGATTGGAGGGAGAGAGTATGGAGGAGGTGAATGTATTCAGATATTTGGGAGTGGACGTGTCAGCAGATGGGTCTATGAAAGATGAGGTGAATCATAGAATTGATGAGGGGAAAAAGGTTAGTGGTGCACTTAGGAGTCTGTGGAGACAAAGAACTTTGTCCTTGGAGGCAAAGAGGGGAATGTATGAGAGTATAGTTTTACCAACACTCTTATATGGGTGTGAAGAATGGGTGATGAATGTTGCAGCGAGGAGAAGGCTGGAGGCAGTGGAGATGTCATGTCTGAGGGCAATATGTGGTGTGAATATAATGCAGAGAATTTGTAGTTTGGAAGTTAGGAGGAGGTGCGGGATTACCAAAACTGTTGTCCAGAGGGCTGAGGAAGGGTTGTTGAGGTGGTTCGGACATGTAGAGAGAATAGAGCGAAACAGAATGACTTCAAGAGTGTATCAGTCTGTAGTGGAAGGAAGGCGGGGTAGGGGTCGGCCTAGGAAAGGTTGGAGGGAGGGGGTAAAGGAGGTTTTGTGTGCGAGGGGCTTGGACTTCCAGCAGGCGTGCATGAGCGTGTTTGATGGGAGTGAATGGAGACGAATGGTTTTTAATACTTGACGTGCTGTTGGAGTGTGAGCAAAGTAACATTTATGAAGGGGTTCAGGGAAACCGGCAGGCCGGACTTGAGTCCTGGAGATGGGAAGTACAGTGCCTGCACTCTGAAGGAGGGGTGTTAATGTTGCAGTTTAAAAACTGTAGTGTAAAGCACCCTTCTGGCAAGACAGTGATGGAGTGAATGATGGTGAAAGTTTTTCTTTTTCGGGCCACCCTGCCTTGGTGGGAATCGGCCGGTGTGATAATAAATAAAAAAAAAATATATATATATATTATATACACACACACACACACCATACATAGTTTTAAGGTGAGGTATGATAGAGCTCATGGGGCAGGGAGAGAGAGGACCTAGTAGCAATCAGCGAAGAGGCGGGGCCAGGAGCTGTGACTCGACCCCTGCAACCACAAATAGGTGAGTACAAATAGGTGAGTACACAGTGGACCCTCGCACAACGTTGGCATCACATAACGTTAAATCCACATAGCGATACATTTTATCGCTAAAATTTTGCCTCGTATAGCGCTAAAAGACGCGCTCAGCGCTCTTTGTCCGAGATGCGTCTATGTGCGGCCTGAGCCAGCCTCGCATGTTCTGTCGGTGGCATTGTTTACAAGCCAGCCTCCGCAGTAACATCGAAGCATGCAATCGGAACATTTCGTATTATTACAGCGTTTTTGGTGATTTCCTCTGCAAAATAAGTGACCATGGGCCCCAAGAAAGCTTCTAGTGCCAACCCTACAGGAATAAGGGTGAGAATTACTATAGAGATGAAGAAAGAGATCATTGCTAAGTATGAAAGTGGAGTACGTGTCTCCGAGCTGGCCAAGTTGTATAGTAAACCCCAATCAACCATTGCCACTATTGTGTCCAAGAAAACGGCAATCAAGGAAGCTGTTCTTGCCGAAGATTCAACTGTGTTTTCGAAACAGAGATCGCAAGTGATAGAAGATGTTGAGAGACTCTTATTGGTGTGGATAAACGAAAAACAGATAGCAGGAGATAGCATCTCTCAAGCGATCATAAGTGAAAAGGCTAGGAAGTTGCATCAGGATTTAATTAGAAAAATGCCTGCAACTAGTGATGATGTGAGTAAATTTAAGGCCAGCAAGGGTTGGTTTGAGAGATTTAAGAAGCGTAGTGGCATACATAGTGTGATAAGGCATGGTGAGGCTGCCAGTTCGGACCACAAAGCAGCTGAAAAATATGTGCAGGAATTCAAGGAGTACATAGAAAGTGAAGGACTGAAACCTGAACAAGTGTTTAATTGTGACAAAACAGGCCTGTTTTGGAAGAAAATGCCAAGCAGGACCTACATTACTCAGGAGGAAAAGGCACTCCCAGGACATAAGCCTATGAAAGACAGGCTTACTCTGTTAATGTGTGCCAATGCTAGTGATGATTGCAAAGTGAAGCCTTTATTAGTGTATCACTCTGAAGCTCCCAGAGCGTTCAGGCAAAAGAATATCCTCAAGGCTAATTTGTGTGTGTGTTGTGGAGGGCAAACAGTAAGGCATGGGTCACTAGGGACTTTTTCTATGACTGGTTACACCAAGCATTTGCCCCCACTGTGAAAAATTACCTAATTGAAAATAAATTAGACCTTAAGTGCCTCCTGGTGTTAGACAATGCCCCTGGTCATCCTACAGACTTGGCAGAGCGACTTTGTGGGGACACGAGCTTCATTAAGGTGAAGTTTTTGCCTCCTAATACCACTCCTCTCCTGCAGCCCATGGACCAGCAGATCATTTCAAACTTCAAAAAACTGTACACAAAAGCTCTGTTTGAAAGGTGTTTTGTAGTGACCTCAGAAACTCAATTGACACTAAGAGAGTTTTGGAGAGATCACTTTAATATCCTCAATTGTGTAAACCTTATAGGTAAGGCTTGGGAGGGAGTGACTAAGAGGACCTTGAACTCTGCTTGGAAGAAACTGTGGCCAGAATGTGTAGACAAAAGGGATTTCAAAGGATTTGAGGCTAACCCTGAGAGGCGTATGCCAGTTGAGGAATCAGTTGTGGCATTGGGGAAGTCCTTGGGGTTGGAGGTTAGTGGGGAGGATGTGGAAGAGTTGGTGGAGGAGGACAACGAAGAACTAACCACTGATGAGCTGCTAGATCAACTTCAACAGCAAGAGGCCAGTCCTGAGGAAACTGCTTCGGAGGAGGGGAGAGAGAAATTGAAGAAGTTGCCTACATCAAAGATCAAGGAAATCTGTGCAAAGTGGCTTGAAGTGCAAACCTTTATGGATGAAAATCACCCTCAGACAGCTGTTGCAAGCCGTGTTGGCAACCTGTACACTGACAGTGTCGTGAACCACTTTAGGAAAGTCATGAAGGAACGAGAGGTACAGACCTCTATGGACAGATATGTTGTGCAATAGAAGTCCAGTGACTCTGAAGCTGGTCCTAGTGGCATTAAAAGAAGAAGGGAAGTAACCCCGGAAAAGGACTTGACACCTCAAGTCCTAATGGAAGGGGATTCCCCTTCTAAACACTAAGACCATCAACACTCCCCTCCTCCCATCCCATCAGTCATCACCAGATCTTCAATAAAGGTTAGTGTCATGTAACTGTGCATGTCTTCTTCGGTTTGTGTGTATTAAAATTAATATTTCATGTGGTAAAATTTTTTTTTTCTTCATACTTTGGGGTGTCAGGAACGGATTAATTTGATTTCCATTATTTCTTATGGGGAAAATTCATTCGCCTAATGATAATTTCGCCTAACGTTGAGCTCTCAGGAACGGATTAATAGCGTTATGTGAGGGTCCACTGTACTGTATATATATTATACTGTATGTATGTGTGTATATATATATATATGTATATATATATATATATATATATATATATATATATATATATATATATATATATATATATATATATATATATATACATGTATATATATTTTTTTTTTTATTATCACACTGGCCGATTCCCACCAAGGCAGGGTGGCCCGAAAAAGAAAAACTTTCACCATCATTCACTCCATCACTGTCTTGCCAGAAGGGTGCTTTACACTACAGTTTTTAAACTGCAACATTAACACCCCCTCCTTCAGAGTGCAGGCACTGTACTTCCCATCTCCAGGACTCAAGTCCGGCCTGCCGGTTTCCCTGAATCCCTTCATAAATGTTACTTTGCTCACACTCCAACAGCACATCAAGTATTAAAAACCATTTGTCTCCATTCACTCCTATCAAACACGCTCACGCATGCCTGCTGGAAGTCCAAGCCCCTCGCACACAAAACCTCCTTTACCCCCTCCCTCCAACCCTTCCTAGGCTGACCCCTACCCCGCCTTCCTTCCACTACAGACTGATACACTCTTGAAGTCATTCTGTTTCGCTCCATTCTCTCTACATGTCCGAACCACCTCAACAACCCTTCCTCAGCCCTCTGGACAACAGTTTTGGTAATCCCGCGCCTCCTCCTAACTTCCAAACTACGAATTCTCTGCATTATATTCACACCACACATTGCCCTCAGACATGACATCTCCACTGCCTCCAGCCTTCTCCTCGCTGCAACATTCATCACCCACGCTTCACACCCATATAAGAGCGTTGGTAAAACTATACTCTCATACATTCCCCTCTTTGCCTCCAAGGACAAAGTTCTTTGTCTCCACAGACTCCTAAGTGCACCACTCACTCTTTTTCCCTCATCAATTCTATGATTCACCTCATCTTTCATAGACCCATCCGCTGACACGTCCACTCCCAAATATCTGAATACGTTCACCTCCTCCATACTCTCTCCCTCCAATCTGATATTCAATCTTTCATCATCTAATCTTTTTGTTATCCTCATAACCTTACTCTTTCCTGTATTCACCTTTAATTTTCTTCTTTTGCACACCCTACCAAATTCATCCACCAATCTCTGCAGCTTCTCTTCAGAATCTCCCAAGAGCACAGTGTCATCAGCAAAGAGCAGCTGTGACAACTCCCACTTTGTGTGTGATTCTTTATCTTTTAACTCCACGCCTCTTGCCAAGACCCTCGCATTTACTTCTCTTACAACCCCATCTATAAATATATTAAACAACCACGGTGACATCACACATCCTTGTCTAAGGCCTACTTTTACTGGGAAAAAATTTCCCTCTTTCCTACATACTCTAACTTGAGCCTCACTATCCTCGTAAAAACTCTTCACTGCTTTCAGTAACCTACCTCCTACACCATACACTTGCAACATCTGCCACATTGCCCCCCTATCCACCCTGTCATACGCCTTTTCCAAATCCATAAATGCCACAAAGACCTCTTTAGCCTTATCTAAATACTGTTCACTTATATGTTTCACTGTAAACACCTGGTCCACACACCCCCTACCTTTCCTAAAGCCTCCTTGTTCATCTGCTATCCTATTCTCCGTCTTACTCTTAATTCTTTCAATTATAACTCTACCATACACTTTACCAGGTACACTCAACAGACTTATCCCCCTATAATTTTTGCACTCTCTTTTATCCCCTTTGCCTTTATACAAAGGAACTATGCATGCTCTCTGCCAATCCCTAGGTACCTTACCCTCTTCCATACATTTATTAAATAATTGCACCAACCACTCCAAAACTATATCCATACCTGCTTTTAACATTTCTATCTTTATCCCATCAATCCCGGCTGCCTTACCCCCTTTCATTTTACCTACTGCCTCACGAACTTCCCCCACACTCACAACTGGCTCTTCCTCACTCCTACAAGATGTTATTCCTCCTTGCCCTATACACGAAATCACAGCTTCCCTATCTTCATCAACATTTAACAATTCCTCAAAATATTCCCTCCATCTTCCCAATACCTCTAACTCTCCATTTAATAACTCTCCTCTCCTATTTTTAACTGACAAATCCATTTGTTCTCTAGGCTTTCTTAACTTGTTAATCTCACTCCAAAACTTTTTCTTATTTTCAACAAAATTTGTTGATAACATCTCACCCACTCTCTCATTTGCTCTCTTTTTACATTGCTTCACCACTCTCTTAACCTCTCTCTTTTTCTCCATATACTCTTCCCTCCTTGCATCACTTCTACTTTGTAAAAACTTCTCATATGCTAACTTTTTCTCCCTTACTACTCTCTTTACATCATCATTCCACCAATCGCTCCTCTTCCCTCCTGCACCCACTTTCCTGTAACCACAAACTTCTGCTGAACACTCTAACACTACATTTTTAAACCTACCCCATACCTCTTCGACCCCATTGCCTATGCTCTCATTAGCCCATCTATCCTCCAATAGCTGTTTATATCTTACCCTAACTGCCTCCTCTTTTAGTTTATAAACCTTCACCTCTCTCTTCCCTGATGCTTCTATTCTCCTTGTATCCCATCTACCTTTTACTCTCAGTGTAGCTACAACTAGAAAGTGATCTGATGTATCTGTGGCCCCTCTATAAACATGTACATCCTGAAGTCTACTCAACAGTCTTTTATCTACCAATACATAATCCAACAAACTACTGTCATTTCGCCCTACATCATATCGTGTATACTTATTTATCCTCTTTTTCTTAAAATATGTATTACCTATAACTAAACCCCTTTCTATACAAAGTTCAATCAAAGGGCTCCCATTATCATTTACACCTGGCACCCCAAACTTACCTACCACACCCTCTCTAAAAGTTTCTCCTACTTTAGCATTCAGGTCCCCTACCACAATTACTCTCTCACTTGGTTCAAAGGCTCCTATACATTCACTTAACATCTCCCAAAATCTCTCTCTCTCCTCTGCATTCCTCTCTTCTCCGGGTGCATACACGCTTATTATGACCCACTTCTCGCATCCAACCTTTACTTTAATCCACATAATTCTTGAATTTACACATTCATATTGTCTTTTCTCCTTCCATAACTGATCATTTAACATTACTGCTACACCTTCCTTTGCTCTAACTCTCTCAGATACTCCAGATTTAATCCCATTTATTTCCCCCCACTGAAACTCTCCTACCCCCTTCAGCTTTGTTTCGCTTAGAGCCAGGACATCCAACTTCTTTTCATTCATAACATCAGCAATCATCTGTTTCTTGTCATCCGCACTACATCCACGCACATTTAAGCATCCCAGTTTTATAAAGTTTTTCTTCTTCTCTTTTTAAGTAAATGTATACAGGAGAAGGGGTTACTAGCCCATTGCTCCCGGCATTTTAGTCGCCTCATACGACACGCATGGCTTACGGAGGAAAGATTCTTTTCCACTTCCCCATGGACAATAGAAGAAATAAAAAAGAACAAGAGCTATTTAGAAAAAGGAGAAAAACCTAGATGTATGTATATATATATGCATGTGCGTGTCTGTGAAGTGTGACCAAAGTGTAAGTAGGAGAAGCAAGATATCCCTGTTATCTAGCGTGTTTATGAGACAGAAAAAGAAACCAGCAATCCTACCATCATGCAAAACAGTTACAGGTTTTTGTTTCACAGTCATTTGGCAGGACGGTAGTACTTCCCTGGGTGGTTGCTGTCTACCAACCTACTACCTATAAATGTATATATATATATATGTATATATATATGCATATATATATGCATATATAAATGCAGCCTCTCCTCACTTAATGACGAAGTTCTGTTCCTAAGACCACGTCATTAAAAGAATTTATCGCTAAGTGAGAAGCATACTATAATGGTAGTGAGTTTGTGTAACCATCTTTGAAATTGTTTTAATGTCACTTTTGCACCATTTATAACATTTCTGGTATATTTTTAAATGTTTATACTACAGTGAACCCTCGGGTAACGTCATCGGATAACGAAAAAATCGGATGGCGACACGTTTTTGCGTCCAATTATTTGCTCGGTTACCGAAAAAGAACTCGGTTAAGGACATTTGTCCCGAACGTGTCAGTGTGACATGAGTGGCCTGGACACTCCATGTACAGCCAGTGTGCCATTGTTTACAAGCCAACGACGATGATTGCACACGTACATGTGATATATTTTGTATTATTCCATTGTTTTTAGTGCTTGTAACTGCAAAATAAGCCACCATGGGCCCAAAGAAAGCTTCTTGTGCCAGCCCTGTGATAAACAGGGTGAGAAACTATATAGAATTCAAGAAAAAGTTTGTAGAGAGTTACAGAAGTGGTAGAGGGTGGGCCAACAGATCCGCTGCAGTGTTCCTGCTGTCTTATGTACACCAGCGAGGGTACTTCCCACACACCAGCCAGGGAACTTCCCCACATACCAGCCAGGGCACTTCCCCACATACCAGCCAGGGTAGTGGGAGAGGAAGGCATCTACAGAGATGAAGCCAGAGCTAAGATTCATACAAGGAAAGTTGTGTATTAGGGAGGATTCAACCAGATATCGACTGTTAAAGTTGGAAATAGGGAAGACAGTTTTAGCAGAAGACCAGTCAATAGGATGGCTGTGATCTCTGATGTGACAGAAAAGAGCATTGTTAGTGTCGGCAAGCCTAACACTATTTTTGTGCTCCCTAAGTCTGTTTCTCCAAAGTATTGAAGAGGACCGGAGGAGCAAGAAATAGTGTAGACACCAGGAACATCTGTAGAGGGAGGAGAGGTATGAACTGAGATTAGTGCGAAGAGTGTTAGTCCTGGCTTCGTCTCTGTAGATTCTTTCCACTCCCACTACATTGTAAAATGCTCCAAACTTCAGAACACCCATGACTTAACCTAATTCCTCCTTTTTCTTCTCCTTCTTTCCCTTTCCTTTTTCCTTTTTCTCTTCTGGGTTGTCTTTCTTTCTTCTGCCTTGTGTTTCTGTTCCTTCATTATTTATTTTATTTCCCCCCCCACCTCTGTTTTCTTGCTC